>NC_067248.2:185377883-185680913 GCF_019359855.2 Lolium perenne | reverse complement strand
TTGCGTAGGATTACACGAACCCTCAATGCTGGAGTTAACAAGCTCCACAATAATGCTCATATTTTAGTAACCTTTAGTGTAAGATAGATCAAAAGACTAAACCAAGTACTAGCATAGCATGCACACTGTCACCTTCATGCATATGTAGGAGGAATAGATCACATCAATATTATCATAGCAATAGTTAACTTCGCAATCTACAAGAGATCATGATCATAGCATAAACCAAGTACTAACACGGTGCACACACTGTCACCTTTACACACGTGCAGGAGGAATAGAACTACTTTAATAACTTTGCTAGAGTAGCACATAGATAAATTGTGATACAAAACTCATATGAATCTCAATCATGTAAAGCAGCTCATGAGATTATTGTATTGAGGTATATGGGAGAGAGATGAACCACATAGCTACAGCGGAGCCCTCAGCCTCAGGGGTGGATTACTCCCTCCTCATCATGGAAGCAGCGATGGCGGTGAAGATGGCGGTGAAGACGGCGGTGGAGATGGCTCCGGGGGCAATTCCCCGTCCGGCGAGTGCTGAACGAGAGAGTTCTGTCCCCGAATTGAGTTTCGCGACGGTGGCGGCGCCTGGAGTCTTTACGGAGTTTCGTCAATTGGTACTGCGTTTTTAGGTCGAAAAGGGCTTTTATAGGCGAAGAGGCGGCGCGGGGGGCACTTGGGGGGCGCCACACCCTAGGCCGGCGCGGCCTAGGCCTGGCCGCGCCGCCATGTGGTGTGGTGGCCCCCTGGCCCCTCTCCGACTCTTCTTCGGTGTTGCAACGCTCGGGAAAAATAGGAGGTTTGGCGTTGATTTCGTCCAATTCCGAGAATATTGCCCGAACAGCCTTTCTGGAACCAAAAACAGCAGAAAATAGGAACTGGCACTGTGGCATCTTGTTAATAGGTTAGTTCCGGAAAATGCATGAAAATGATATAAAGTGTGAACAAAACATGTTGGTATTGTCATAAAACAAGCATGGAACATCGGAAATTATAGATACGTTGGAGACGTATCAGTTACCATCAACTGAAGATCCGAGCAACGGATATTCCCAAGACTGCCTTTACCACCAGATATGGACTATATGAGTACAATGTCATGTCCTTTGGACTGACCAATGCCCCCGCTTATTTCATGAACCTCATGAATAAGATCTTTATGGAATTCCTGGATAAGTTTGTCGTTGTCTTCATTGACGACATCCTTATCTACTCCAAATCAGAAGAAGAACATGAGCAACATTTGGAAGTGGTTCTAGAAACCCTTAGGCAGCATCAGTTATACGCCAAGTTTAGCAAATGCGAGTTTTGGTTGAAGGAAGTAGGATTCCTGGGACACATCTTGTCTGCAGGAGGAATTGCTGTAGATCCCGCAAAAATCAAAACCGTTGAGGAATGGAAAGCCCCAACCACCCAGACTGAAGTCCGAGCATTTCTGGGATTAGCGGGATATTATCGCCGATTCGTTGAAGGATTTTCAAGCATCGCAAGACCAATGACTCAACTGCTGAAGAAGGACCGGAAATTTGACTGGAATGACAAATGTGAAGAAAGCTTTCAGCTACTCAAGCTCAGACTAACCACAGCCCCAATATTGATCATGCCCGATGTCACCAAGCCCTTTGATGTCTATTGTGATGCATCCAAGACTGGTCTTGGATGTGTGTTAATGCAAGAAGGCAAAGTGATATCTTACCTATCAAGGCAACTGAAGCAACATGAACAGAACTATCCAACTCATGACTTGGAGTTAGCAGCCGTAGTGTTAGCCCTGAAGGTTTGGCGTCATTACCTCATGGGTAATCGATGCGAGATATACTCAGATCACAAGAGCTTGAAGTACATTTTCACCCAGAAGGAGCTGAACATGAGACAGCGCAGATGGATAGAATTAATCAAGGATTACGACATGGAAATTCACTACCACCCCGGCAAGGCCAATGTGGTAGCAGATGCTTTGAGCAGACTGCCGTGTCAGTTGAACTCCATGATCGCAATAGAGCAACCAAGCCTGTACCAAGAGTTTGAACAATTCAGACTAGAGCTAGTGAGCGAAGGATTCCTCGCCAGCATTGAGCTCCAACCCACTTTGATGAGCCAGATAAAGGAAGCCCAGAAGGGAAATGCCAGCATTGACGGAATCAAGAACCAGATAGCTGCAGGAAAGGCACCAGGATTCACCGTAGATGAAGAAGGAGTTCTTTGGTACAACGAACGCCTGTGTGTACCGTCAGATTCAGAGTTGAAGCAAGTCATTTTGAAGGAAGCTCATGATACACTGTATTCCATTCATCCCGGAGGAACCAAGATGTACCAAGACCTGAAGGAACAATTCTGGTGGCCCGGAATGAAGCGAGAGATAGGAAGCTACATCGCCAAGTGTGATATTGATACGTCTCCGACGTATCGATAATTTCTTATGTTCCATGCCACATTATTGATGTTATCTACATGTTTTATGCACACTTTATGTCATATTCGTGCATTTTCTGGAACTAACCTATTAACAAGATGCCGAAGTGCCAGTTGCTATTTTCTGCTGTTTTTGGTTTCAGAAATCCTAGTAAGGAAATATTCTCGGAATTGGACGAAATCAAAGCCCAGGGGCCTATTTTTCCACGAAGCTTCCAAGTCCGAAGGCAGAAACGAAGAGGGGCCACGGGGTGGTCAAACCCTAGGGCGGCGCGGCCCACCCCTGGCCGCGCCGGCCTATGGTTTGGGCCCCCGAGCCGCCTCCGACTTGCCCTTCCGCCTGCCTTAAAGCCTCCGTGACGAAACCCCGGTGCAGAGAGCCACGATACGGAAAACCTTCCGGAGACGCCGCCAACGCCGATCCCATCTCGGGGGATCCGGAGATCGCCTCCGGCACCTGCCGGAGAGGTGAATCATCTCCCGGAGGACTCTACGCCGCCATGGTCGCCTCCGGTGTGATGTGTGAGTAGTCTACCCCTGGACTATGGGTCCATAGCAGTAGCTAGATGGTTGTCTTCTCCCCATTGTGCTATCATTGTCGGATCTTGTGAGCTGCCTAACATGATCAAGATCGTCTATCTGTAATTCTATATGTTGCGTTTGTTGGGATCCGATGAATAGAGAATACTTGTTATGTTGATTATCAAAGTTATATCTACGTGTTGTTTATGATCTTGCATGCTTTCCGTTACTAGTAGATGCTCGGCCAAGTAGATGCTTGTAACTCCAAGAGGAGTACTTATGCTCGATAGTGGGTTCATGCCTGCATTGACACCAGGACGATGACAGAAAGTTCTAAGGTTGTGTTAGTCTTGTTGCCACTAGGGATAAAACATTGATGCTATGTCTAAGGATGTAGTTGTTGATTACATTACGCACCATACTTAATGCAATTGTCTGTTGCTTTGCAACTTAATATCTGGAGGGTTCGGATGATAACTTTGAAGGTGGACTTTTTAGGCATAGATGCAGTTGGATGGCGGTCTATGTACTTTGTCGTAATGCCCAATTAAATCTCACTATACTCATCATGATATGTATGTGCATGGTCATGCTCTCTTTATTTGTCAATTGCCCAACTGTAATTTGTTCACCCAACATGCTGTTCGTCTTATGGGAGAGACACCTCTAGTGAACTGTGGACCCCGGTCCAATTCTCTTTACTGAAATACAATCTCTTGCAATCTTGTTCTCTTGTTTTTCGCAAACAATCATCTTCCACACAATACGGTTAATCCTTTGTTACAGCAAGCCGGTGAGATTGACAACCTCACTGTTTCGTTGGGGCAAAGTACTTTGGTTGTGTTGTGCAGGTTCCACGTTGGCGCCGGAATCCCTGGTGTTGCGCCGCACTACATCCCGCCGCCATCAACCTTCAACGTGCTTCTTGGCTCCTCCTGGTTCGATAAACCTTGGTTTCTTTCTGAGGAAAAACTTGCTGCTGTGCGCATCATACCTTCCTCTTGGGGTTCCCAACGAACGTGTGAGTTACACGCCAACAATCCTTTGCACTTGAGCTCTTTCTTCATAGCGGACGGCGGTATCTTTCATCATTGCTTCAAATTCATTGAGCTTGGAGTGGACGGCTTGAGTAGCTATCCAATGTTGGTGACGAGTCATCGGTAGTTGGTCCCCTTCTCCACTAGACATGGTTACAACTAAAACAAGAACTATGTGGTGGGTGGTTAGGAAAAACTACCAAAAGTGTCAAAACTTGCAAACCAAAATCGGAAAGGTGTTTCAAGTCGGAGGACAACCGATATGTATGCACACACACAAAACCAAAAACTCTATATGGTGTTAGGTATGGATGTGGAAAGCCAAATGGAAGAACCAAACGAAAAGTCTATTGTCAAAAGTGAGTAAGATCCAAAAGTCACAAGTCAAAGGCGGTGATCACAAAAGGCATACACAAGGTGGAACACACGCGTGGGACAAAATGGGGTTAGCGCGACTTATGAAAATGAGCACGAACAAAAGTGGTCCTAACGAAGACTACTAGCTCGGTGTCACGCTAACGCAAGAGAGACCCTGGCTTGGTTGGAAAATTGAGAAGCAACAAGATTTGCGCAAGACGCCTCTCTTCTCTTTTCTCTCTTTTGCTTATAAGCTTTGGACTCTTTTGTGTATAGGTGTCACTCACACTCTTTTTCTTTTTCTTTTTGTATTTTTCTTTCCTTTTTCTCACTATGTAAGGATACGACTAGCTATGTAAGTATGTCACACTTATTTTGCTTATCTTTTCATAACGAGCTTGCTTCTTAGTTTTGCTCAACACACGCACACCCTCACTGTCGGGACGCTTGCGCAATGCTTTGCAACACTAGAAAGCCACTCTCGATGGGAAAGGTACGCAAAAGAGGCTAGGGCTACAAGTTAGGGGGCAAGTTATACCACTTGATGATGGTGGTCGACGATCTTGAACTTGCTATGGTGGTGGGGTGTCAAATGAACCGCTTGGATTCTCGGGGTGCCGTCGTCGTTGTTGATGTTGCGGAAGCTTTGTGGTAGCTGAAAGGGCACACAAACCGAAGTCCAAACACAGGGGGTTAGTGCCAAAACGAAAAACGAAGGTTGCTGTGAAAAATTCGGCCGGTCGGAACTTCCGGTCACTGGGGGCGGAACTTCCGGTCCCGCCGGGCGGAACTTCCGGTCGCAATCAGATCTGCGGGCTGTTCGTCGATTTGGGCAGAAATCCGGTCCGAAATCCTTTGAATTCGAGGAAAATTTGGCACTAAAAGCTGTGGGAAGGTGGGGGAATTGTAGATCAACACCAAAGACAAGTTTCTATTGGAGCAAAACCACCAAAAACTCAACAAATAGAGAGATCCAACCAAGGCCAATTTGAGGCTATTTTTTGGGATTTTCGAAAATTTTCTCAAGAAATTTTTTGGGGGTGTGGGAGTCAAATCCGTGGCAACCAAGGAGCTCTTGATACCATATGATAAGGGCTAAGCCCAAGTGTGCGCCCGATCTTCACGGATTTGGGTGGAATTCGTGGGGGGGGGGGGGGGGGGGTGGAAGAACGCGATGAACACGAAGAACACGAAGGGGAATCGTGGGATACAAACTCACACACACACACAAATCGGTTTGTCCTCGTTGGCCCGAACCACCAACTCGATAGAAGTTGCAGGAAAAGACCATTCGGTAGAAGTCCCGCAAAAAGATCGACGAATCGAAATCCTATAGATCTAGAAGGGTGAAAAGACCAAAATCGATAGAAGTGCAAGCAAAAGACCCAAAGGTAGAAGTGCAAGCAAAAGACCAAGATTGGTAGAAGTCACCAAAGAGATACAATAGGATTCGATAAGGAGCCTGGGTGGGTACAAGATCTAAGATCTTTGGTAGGGTTTCCCACAAGGGTCAAGAGCAAAGCTCAGGTTTAATTTCACATCAAGTCTAATCTCAGATCTGAGCCAACAAGGCTATTTATAGTTGGTGGGGCGAAGGGGTAAGTTACATGTTGAACAGTGTTGTTTGTGCTGAAAGTCGAGCAGGCGGAAGTTCCGGTTGTCATGGGCGGAAGTTCCGGCTGGATTCCCTTCACTGGGGGTTGGACAACATCTTGGAGGCATCTGGGTGGAAGTTCCGGTCCTGGAGGCCGGAAGTTCCGGTCGGGGCGGAAGTTCCGGGCAACTTCCGGCCTAGTTTCGAAAACGGCCGTTTTCCTTGCAGTAACATCCAGGGGTGTTTTGGCGCATTTTCGAAACAAGGACGGAAGTTCCGGTCGCTCGGGGCGGAAGTTCCGGCTGGATGCTTTTTCCTGGGCGCTGGAGGGCATATGGGAAGCATCTGGCCGGAAGTTCCGGTCCTGGGGGGCGGAAGTTCCGGCTGGAGCGCTGGATCTCCATCTTCTTCATTTCCAGCTCCCTCTTCCTTGGCTTGGTCTCCGTGGCTCGCTTCTTGACCGATGTACCTGATTGAACACAAGGTATTTGCATGAAG
Source organism: Lolium perenne (assembly GCF_019359855.2). Classification (NCBI taxonomy): domain Eukaryota; kingdom Viridiplantae; phylum Streptophyta; class Magnoliopsida; order Poales; family Poaceae; genus Lolium; species Lolium perenne. Next base: position 185,674,488 of record NC_067248.2, on the reverse strand, counting down.
TAGCATGCCATCCAATGAGATATCAAATACATACGTGGAAAGGAGCGAATTCACCTCTTGGTGTATGGCTTGGGCTCGAGCTCGTGTCATTGGGCCACGTGTAGGGCTTGTCGTCCTTGAGGAGGAGGTGTCCAAAGGCCACCCTGTATCACTAAAAGCAGCCTTTTTAACCTCCTCAGCAGAATATGGAGCTTTTAGTTTTCATTCATCTCTACAGTCACTCTTGGATGGATTTTCTCAAGAAGAACCGGATCACTGGCATGGACTTCAGAAGAAAAGAGATTAGAAAAATAGTCAAACACAATTGGCTTCAGCCCCTCGGTACCTTCTACCCATTGATTTTCTTCGTTTTTTAGTCTCTTTATGAAGTTCTTCTTTCGTATGGCCGAGGCGAAATTATGAAAAAAAGACGTGGTCATGTCACCCTGATTCAGCCAATTAGCTCGAGCTCGTTGAAGGCAAAATATGACGGTTCATCCATTTGCCAACACTAAGTATATTATTTTAAAGATGTATCATATCGATATTAAACAGGCAAATATGATGGTTCATCCATGGCAGTGGGGCCATGGTGCCGCTAGAAGAACCGCGTTGAACTTTTGGTCATTCTGGTTGGGATATCGCCTTATCATCTCTTCGAAATTCTATTACCTTGCATTTGCACTGCTCCACATGCTTATATAGGCTTACTATTGAGATAATCTTCGGCCTTCACAGTTCACACGGCATTTGATGTGATTGGAACAGCTCAACCGGTGAAAGCAAAAGCTATGTGCGTGTGACCGTGTGTGATTGGAACAGTTCAGCTGGTGTGAACTATACAAATCCATTGATGACCCATACAGTAACTTGTGCTTACTACGAAGAATACATAGTATGTAATGTAATTTAAAATTTACCAAGCAGGCCCGTCTAGCTCAGTTGGTAGAGCGCAAGGCTCTTAACCTTGTGGTCGTGGGTTCGAGCCCCACGGTGGGCGCATATTGTTTTGTTTTTTTTTTTTTTGCTTTTGAAGTCAACGTGTTGATCCTATATATCGATCTTTTCTGAGCTGTGATCATATGGATTTGACTACTAAGCAAACTGCAAAGCTAGTCAAATGATAGTTTAATCTCTGATGATGGAATCAGCAGCAGTGGAGCCATCAAGCCACGCTCGTTCGTTCAGCGTGCAAACAGAGCACATCGGATTCAGCGGACTGGGAGAAGCGACCACAGTTCACGTCAAGAGCGCAAAGTTCGCAATCTCAAAAAAAAAAAAAAAAAAAAAGAGCGCAAAGTTCGCTGGCTGCATTGATTAGTTACATCTGCACGTACGCTAGTTAACAGTGGTACTAGACTAGAGCATCACCACCAGACAGAGATGATACGAATCGTTTGTTTTTTGAAATGAGGATACGAGTTGTTTATCGCAAGCGAGGTTTATGCGTCTCGTGATGTGGGATCAGGAGCGGAATGCGCATAACAAAATGGTGTGGACGGTGGATAACCTTCTTTCTTTTATGCAGTCGACTGCTTGATCCAAGGCAGCTGTTTCGTTTTAAACTGAAGCAAGTGTGTCATTAGCAGCTCACGTGCTGGCTGACACCCGACTGTCCAGTCTCTTCAGAAAGTGTAAGAGAGAAAAAACTGTACTGAACTGAAGCTCGAAACTGCCACTGTTTGACTGCGCCCTGGCTTCGTTTTCTGGAAGCCCATATGGCACGGTCGAGGTGTTGGATTTTTTTTTTTTTTTGATTCACAGGGAGATATTTCCCCAGTACTATTTATAGAATAAACGAAACCACATTGTTCAGATCATCCAAGCAAAAACAAAGAGCAACAACTAGAGTTTAAAATGGAAACTAACACCCACAGGAGGGGCACCATGACACTGAACTTAAACCAACAGCTCAGCGCCTCAAAAGCACGCGAGAACCTAGCAACTATCCAAAACACCACCAGAAACCATTACATCAGACAAGAATTCTAGGACTTTCAAGAACTCCAAACGACGAGCTCGGCTAGTCGAGCACGACATGGATTGAAGAGTCCTCCTCATGGTGCTCCTTCAGGTATGCTAGAGAGGCTCTTCCACCATGTACAAGCTTCAAGCCGGAGCCCAGGGAAAAATCTAGTTGAAACTGGTGCACTTCAGCTCGACAGCATCTGTGCCAGGGGTGACTTGAGGAGGGTCAGTGTTTCTGCAAACAAGTCCACCTCCCTCCAGGTTTGATCTTTGAAAGGAACCTTCTAGTTCCTTAGGTAGGACAAGATCAACCTCCACACCTGTTTCATATCCATCCAAGTCAATCTATTAAACGCTAAGCTATTTCTAGAATTCCATATCCCCCACAGAATAGCAGAAGAAATGAAATTAAATTGTAAGAACTTCTTATTGCATAACCACCTACTTGCTACATCTACAAATTTACCAATCCTACACTTAAAACAATCCTTTACCAATTTTTAGAGACTTTTGGCTATTATGTAGTCAAAGAACAGATGGTGAACACATTCAAACTCTTTACAAAGGGGAATTCAAGAGGTTTTGGAACCCCTCTCTATCTTACATTATCTCTAGTCATAACTTTGTTTTGAGAGAACAATCATAAAAAGACCTAGACCCTGGAAGGAATTTTTAAATCCCAAAAGCAGGTAATTAAGTACACATGTGTAACTAAAATTAACCAAAGCATACATGAATTCGGAGGAGTAAATGCCATTTATTTCATAGGACCAGGCGACCAGATAAGCTGGTCCTCTTCTTCTATTAGACTACTCCAGCCACTATGTCATCATTTCATCAGAGAAAGTTCTCCTAAAATTAAATCTCAAATTTATTCCATCCCGTACCTTCCAAACAGTTTTGTTTGTTGATTAGAAACAAAATATATGTCCCAAAACTATGTAGCTAGATTAGTATTACCAAACCAAATATCCTCCCAGAATCTAACCCTTCTACCATTTCCAATTTTCCACTTATAACGAAAACTCACCGCCTCAGCTGCTCCCATCACTCCTTTCCGGAAGGTAGATGGATGAGTATCATGGCAGCAAATAATGTTTGGATTTCTAGTATTATATTTACTATGTATCACTTTCCTCCACAGAGTACCTTCACCTTGAATGTATCTTTTAAGCCAAGAACCCAACAAACAAATATTAAGGTCATGAAGGTTGGGAATACCCATTCGTCCAAAATCTTTCCTCATACAGACAGAGGGCCAGTTAGCCAGATAAATCTTATGATTCCCTTCTTCATCATTCCACACAAAATTAGCTAACCGGGTATTAATGAGCTTGAAAGCCCGATATATAGGAATGCTAGAAAGTATAGATCTAACTAATTCTCTCTTAGCTGCAGAAGACACCAGTTTTTCTCTCCACCCAGTCATTCTACCTAGTAGAGCATCAATCAGAGGCTCCAAATATTCCTGTTTCAACTTATGATGGTGTAAAGGAATAACAAGATATTTATAATAGGGAAAGAAGCTAAGACACACCCAAAAATATCAACAAAAGGACTACACTCTTCTATATCCACATTAATAGGAATCAACTCACTTTTATGGCAATTAGTTCACGAGTAAAATACATCAAAGGTCACTAGACTTGATCCCTTACCCGCTTTGGTCACCATACTATGAAATACGTAATTTACGGTTATCAAATACGTCTTAGTGCTTCATCTACGGTCACTCATCACGGTAGAGCTTCATATTTGCTGATGTGGCAAGTGGTGGTCCCCGTCTGTCATGTGCCTTTTGATTTTGTTTTGCAAATATAACTCTAAATTTTCTTTTCTTCCAAACTAAGGTCCCTCCTCAATTCCCCTAGTAATAAAACCAAAGAGGGAAAAAAATCCCGACCACGCGCCACCGGTGGGAGCCCAGATCCCGGTGACGCTCCCCTGCTTTGTCCGGTCGGCCTCCTGTTCCCATGCAGAGGCACTGACGGTCTGGAGGCCGCCATGGCACAGTTCGCGGCTCGCACGCAGGAAGGAGCCCTGCATCGCAGTAGCGGGCTCTCCGACACCTATTGGTCGACCCGGCTGCTTGCGGCGGCAACTTGCAGCGGTGGCCGGCCTTTTCCGACGAGAGGATGACCAGCGGAAGACCACACAGGCGCACTCCAGGCTGAAGCAGGGGCAAAGGATGACGTGCTTGGGGAGGAGGACGCGCTCGGGTGCTGCGTGGTTGGCGTCCGTGGCAGCGGGAGCAGCCAGCAAGGTCCGTGCTAACGCGGTCGCCGGAGGTAGAGCTTGGAGACGACCAGAGGGTGCCGCCAGCGTGGCAGATGCAGGGGAGGGGAGCCGGAAACCGGGAAGACGGGGAATTGGGAGCCGAGCGTTGCTGCTCTCAGCTTCTCCGCGGTCGGGGACGAGGACCACCTCTCCTCTATTCCTCCGACGGGGATGGAGCAGCAGCAACAGCTAGGGTAGGGGCGGAGTGGGGATACATGGAAGAGTGGCAGAGTCGGGTAGGGAGAGGGGAAAAGAGAAGAGATATGAGGAAGAAGGTGGGTGGTAACCCTGGCCCCACCGGTCAGTCTGACTACTGCTGTGCCACTAGACTCTGAAGATAAATGCAGGATTGAGGGGGCTTTTTTGCAAAAAAAAATACTGCTGGAGACTGATCAACGATTGACACATCAGCAAATACATGGCTCTACAAGCTTCAGTGACCGTAGATGAAACACTGAGGCGTATTTAGTGACCGTAAATTCTGTATTTCATAGTATGGTGACCAAGGCGGGTAAGGGGGTCAAGTCCAATGACCTTTGATGTATTTTACTCATTAGTTCACATACCAGATATTTGTTTAAGAAAAATTAAAATCCACTTCATAATAGTAGCAATTCTAGCGTCTTTCTCTAGAAAAAATATATCATCAACATCTTGAAGGCAAACTACTCCTCCAGAAACAAGGCCCATTAGGCTGTTTATCTGGCTTTGCCGTGGGCTGTGTGACCTTTGGGCCTGCTTTGCGGCCAGGATTTGAATCGGGTTCATGTCAAGAAAACAGAAAGTGTTTCTTGGATTCTCAGAAACAAAAAAAAAGGTTGGATCAGGCTGCGGGGCCCGTGCTTCCAGGGAGGCTACGTGGCAGCGAGATAGAGAGGGCGAAACGGCAGTTACGGGAGAGGTGGGGCCCGTGGGAGCTAAGATTTAGGAGCGTTTTAACCGCTGCAGAGTATCCAAGACAAGAATTACCGGAAAAATCGATGGGAAAAAAAGGAAGGAAAATGGCTTTGCTCGGCAGCAACCGCTTCAGGGTATCCAAGACGAGAATTGCCGGGAAAAAGAATGGGAAAAAAGGAGGGAAAGTAGCTTTTCTTCCTCGTTTGCGATACAGTATGTGCCTTCATTTTTCTCTGGGTTTGTTCTAGACATTGCGCGGTTGCATTTTTGTCGAGCAATAACTGTTTCAGTTCAGACCATTTTTTAGCAATAACAGTATGCTGTAATGGCTGCATATTGGCACAGTTAAATTGTAATTATCGCATCATTCAGTACGCTGCGACAAGGCCACCGTAAATGCAATGCAAGCAGGAGTAAGTACAATAAAAATTATATATTTTTATAAATGAAACTTAGTAAAAAGAAGAAAAAAAGAGAGTGAGATAACCGCGGGAGATAATGGCATGGCGCATGGCGCATGGCGGTTAATGAGGAGCGAGTGGGCCGTGTGGCGCCGTCCCCATTTTCGCGGGACGGTTACCGCGCCAAGCAATCCTTCCTTAAGACCACCACCAATCACTGCGCTTGCCTCTACCCAGCAAAGCTAGAGTTCAGGTTCTGCCGCCGCAAGCCTCCGTCTCCACCGCCTTTGACTCTCTGCCCCACCACCCAAGGCGGTTGAGCTCTGCGCCGAGACACCTGCCAGCGCGCAGCATCAGCAAGCGAGCAATCGCGAGCAACCACGCCCCGATGTCCATGGCCGCGCTCAGCTTCCACCCGACACCCACCGCGCCCGCGCTCTTCAACCACCACATCCACGACTACAACGACAACGTGAGCTTCCTGCAGGACCTCCACCCCGACGTCGGCGACGCGCTGCTCGGCTTCGTCTACGACCCGCTCGACCCCGCCGTCAACGCCGGCCTCGACGCCTTCCTCAACATCCCCCTCCTCCACGACGACGACGACGACGACGACGACGGTAAGCAGCCCTGCGCCAAGAAGCCCCGCGCGGGGGGTGTCGAGGAGGACTCGTGGTTCGACTTCGCGGCCGCCGACGGCACCCTCGGCGCCCGGCACGTGCCGCCGCCGGCGCTCCCGGAGTTCTCGCCCGACTTCCTGCTGCCGCTGCCGTACCAGCAGTTCGCGCGCGGGTCGGACGCGAAGACGCCGCGGCCCGGCAGCAGCGGGTCCTCGCAGAGCGCCGCGGCCAGGGAGCGCCGGCGACGGATCAGCGAGAAGACGGCGGAGCTGTCGCGGCTCATCCCCGGCGGACACAGGCTCAACACCGCCGAGATGCTGCAGGAGGCCGCGCGCCACGTCAAGCTCCTCCAGGCGCAGGTCGGCATGCTCGCCCTCCTGCGAAACCTCCAGGTACATACAGCCTCGATCAGTTCTTCTTCCCCGTTGCAACCTTGATCGCTTCTCTCGGTTCAATGCGGTACCGATTTCATTAAATTAATTAATGTCATTGGTTCTTCAGGAGGAGGAGGAGAAGGTGCCCGCCGCCATGGCGCAGGAGAAGATGCACGACCTGCTCATCTGCGGCGGCATGCAGGAGCGGCTGGCCGCCGAGGGCAAGTGCCTGGTGCCGAGGGCGCTGGTGGACGCCCTCGCCCAGGACACCGCCGTCAGGTCCGACGCACTCCTGAACAGAGACCTCACCCGGTTCATGGACTCGCTGCCCTCGGAGCAGTAGCTCGCCGGGCGCGCGCAGAGTCGCCGGTCATGGCTGCCGCGCGCCCGCCATCCGCGTGTCGGCGTCCTTTTTTGAGAACGCCGCCGTACGTGCATGCGCGCGCTGCCGCTGCTGCTGTTGTTGTCGTCGCGTGTACCTGCTGACCCTGACGACAACCACGACGGCGACGCCTGTCTATAACTAATCTGACCGAGATTAGGCGTAGGCAACCTGCAGGATTGATTTGGAAAGACCACGTTCTTTATTTTACTGTACTTAGCATAATTTTATGATTTCGTTTGTTTCATAGGGCACCTGTGCAGTGACACTGACATTGTGTTCCACACAGCTGAATTCTGTAATTCCATTCACTGATGGTACATTGGTGACTGCTAGTTCGAATTATTTATCGATAATAAAAAGAGCTCTGAAGGAAATAATATCTCCTATGATTTTTCTTCTTCTTTAGATCGTTGCTTCTATGCGTGTCGGTCAACACACGAATGCAGTACAATGCTGCAATTCTCCCTTTTATGCTGATATTTTTATTTTTCATTCAGTTAGTGTTGCGGTCAGAAACCCACCGGCGAGCAGCGACGGGCAACACAGGAGAGCCGGGAGCAACTTAGGGCTGCGGCTGGCCCTGGTCCCTCCGAGCGACGGCCCGCACAGAACTCCGGCACGCACGTCCGATGCTGGTGCAAGGGCGTGCCACCTGACCTATACCTGGTCAGGAAGGTGATGGAGATGCCTCGCTTAGTTTCCTGCATGGCAAACACGTAAACATTAAATACGAGCCTCGATCGGCTCTCAGGTTGTCCTGTGAATCGGCTCAAAGAGCCGATCCACCCATGATTCGCACGAGGTGTACGAATATATGGTGGTCCTGCTTGATCAAGATAAAGCTAAAACGATCTACGACGATTTGGGGTTTTCACCGCATAATCGGATCATCCTAGTCGTGATTGGGCCTCGCGGCCACGCACGGTGATCGTAAGCCGATCCTAGACAAGGCCTAAAAACCAACACGAGGTTGATCCCCGGAACATCCTGTCTAGGGCTAGCAAACTACACCCTACGCGCCGCTGGATCCTCCAACCCTTTGTAAGGCCTAACTATTGCAGATATTAAACTAATCCTTGAAGAACAAGGAGCAACCGTAACGGATCGGATCTACTGGATAATGATCAAGCGGGGTGCCGCCCCTACGCCTAAGATAGGCGTAAGGGCGGCTAGATGTCTAAGGGTTGCACTACGACAGCATATGATACGAAGAACAATGCTAACCCTAACACATCTAAGATAACTACGTTGCTCGCCATCAAAAAGGCTTCAGTACGAGCAATGCATGAACGACGAATAAACTTGTACAGCCTAGATCGCAAGATGCGATCTAGGCAGCATGATGCTTACCCGGAAGAAACCCTCGAGACAAGGGAGTTGGCGATGCGCCTAGATTGGTTTGTGATGAACGTGATTGTTGTTTATTTCATAAACCCTAGATACATATTTATAGTCCGTAGACTTTCTAACGTGGGAATAATCCCAACCGTGCACGAGCCAAACTCTAACTAACCGACACGTATCCTACTATGTTACAGATACAAGGGCAAACTAGCCCAAACTTTGCATATAAGGCCGATTCACGTATTTCTTCCGTATATATTCTTCAAGCCCATCTTGATCGCGGCCCACCTCTGACTCGGTCAAATTCTGGTGATAACACATGCCCCCCTGGTTTTGGAATTGATAATTCCAAAATCACTCTGCTTCTCTTCGTCGGGTCATGTCGCGGCAGAGCAAAACCGTCGCAACATCCTTCATCATGATGCCCTGCCTTCTCAACTTTTCCACGTGATTTGACCGTTGTTTTTTGGGCACCGCCTCCTCGGAAACTGCTGTGGCATTGAATCTCTACTATACCCCCTCTATTTAACCGCTCTGAGCAGTTTGCCACTTCATCCCCTTGCTCTGTTCTGGCCATCGGCACCCAAAAATCCCCAACCTCCCGTAGCCATGTCCTCTTCCTCTTCCTCCTCCGCCTCGTCGGTCTTCTCCGACTCTTCCTCATCTCGCGAGCCGACGCCGGAGTGGGGCTCGTTGGCGGCGTACGACATTCTCGCCCCAACGACGTGGGACAAGGAGGAACATGATTCCTCCATCTGGTCAGAGGATGACAAATCCTTGACCGATGGAGAGGGCGACCTTCGATTCCTCGTCGAAGGGGAAGAGGAGGCGGCGAGCGAGGACGACCGCTTCTCCTGGGACGATTTCACCTCCTCCGAAGAAGAGGCGGAGGAGGACGACGACGACTCCCTCGAAGGTTACCCACCGGCGAAGCGCCTCCGCACCTGGTGGGACAACGACAGCGATGCCGACGATGAGGAGGATGAGGCTCCCGTAGAAGGCTACGGGAGCTCCGATGAGGAGCCTCCCAGCAGCTGCGCCGGCGGCAGCGATGACGACGAGGGCTGCAACGGCCCTTAGATTAGGGACTAGTAGTAGTAGTCGGCTTTTGTTCTCTCTTCTCTGAGCAATCGGCTCTTTCTTTTGTAAGAAATCCCTCTATTAATGAAGAAAATATTCCTCAATTAATTTTGCTTCCTTGTCAACTTTGCCGATCGTCGAACGAAGTCGCTGTACAGAGAGCCGATGGAAGGGCATCGGCTTGCATTATAAACGCGATTTGAGGCCAAGCCGTCGCCTAATCACGTGGTCCAACAGGTCTAACTCACGTCCAAACCATCCTCCAACCTTAAACGCGCAGACTGAACTCCTCAGCAACCCACTAGGAGATTCATCCCAAATATCCTGATTTCTGGTCTGAACCGATTCCGTTAACCTGCTTAATTGAGCCTATTCCTCTAGAGTCGATAGCAATGTATCGGCTTTATTATTCTGAAGTCGATGCCCGTGCATCGGCTGTACTTGCATACTGTTGTCTCCGTATGTTTTCTCAAGTCGATGTCTGCGCATCGGCTGTGATTTTTTTTTTGACTGGCCGATTTTAAATCGGCCTCCATACCTTACTGCCCATCATCCCACATGCTTGGGAAATACTTCTTGAGGTGTTGACCATTGACATCTTGGTTTTTTTACTGGCCGATTTTTCTATCGGCCCCCAACATTTCACTGCACACATGTTCATCCGCACCTGTTCATCTGATTAGATGCCCCCCGAGCCGAATCTGTCAGGTAACTGCAGATATCGGCTCTGTGGTTTAGCCAAGGCATTGTATTTGCACGTCGGCTCCGGTAGGACCAATGTTGATTTTTCCTAACTCATCAGCCGACGCAAAACCGCTGCCCAGTAGATTGATGTTGAACACAAGCAGAACATGTGGTGAAGATAATTTTGGCCGATTGCTGGAATCGGCCCCCATATTGATCGAAGCGCTCAATGAAGGTTTTGCAATGTTCCTTCATAGATCTTTGGGGCCGATCCCAAGGATCGGCCTCGCCATGTTTGCTCATCAGTTTGTTCTTGCTACACGGTTAGGCCGGTGGATAAGACCAGCCTAACCCTGCCTTTCGTCACGTCGATGCGCTCGCAGTCGTCCAAATTGATACCTGAGAGTGGCTCTTGGCCTGCTGTTTCCCAAGCGTTCATGCCAGCCGTTGAAATCTCGGCTGAGTCATCGGCCTGGACGACCTCTACTTCATCTCCATCCCACTGTATTATGCATTGGTGCATCGTGGAGGGAATGCAACAGTTGGCGTGGATCCAATCTCTTCCTAGCAGAACAGCATAGGTGCTCTTGCTATCGACGATGAAGAACGTCGTAGGGATAGTTTTCCTTCCTACGGTCAGATCCACGTTCAGAACACCTTGTGCGTTAGACGCTTGGCCGTTGAAATCGCTCAATGTCACGTTGGTCTTGATCAGATCCGAGCTAGAGCGTCCCAACCGACGTAGCATAGAGTATGGCATAATGTTGACTGCCGCTCCGGTGTCCACCAGCATCTTGTTGACAGGCCTCCCATCGATATAACCTCGCAAGTACAGGGCCTTCAGATGTCTGTAGCTTCTTTCTCGTGGCTTCTCAAAGATAACCGGCCGTGGGCAGCAGTCAAGTTGTGCCACAGGTGCCTCGTCTAATCCTGGAGCACTGAACTCCGTAGGAAGGATGAACACCATGTTTGTGCCAGCCGATGTTTCATCATCGGCTTTCCTTTGCTTGGGGCGCCACTCCATTTTCTGTGGTCGACCCTCTTCATCCAGGGTTCGCTCAACTTTCGCGGCCAGATCAGGCCGCGCCTTCCTTAGCGTGTGCAGGTATAACCTTTCGGCTTCCTCCAAGCCGCGCAATCGCTGAACCCTACGTTTTTGGGAACGGCTGAGTCCATCAGGGCACCACCTTGGCCGGTGGTACCTGTCTTCTTCTTCTTCATCGTCTTCCAAATCCTCGAGATCTTCCACCCGAGGGGACTCAGCGTGCTTGTTCCGCGGTGGGAGAGGTCCTAGACGTTTGAACACGGACACGTTAGCTGCATCCTTCCTCTTCTGTCTACATTCTGGGCAGTTGCCGATTGTAGGCAATCGGCTCATTCCTGAATCCCAGCAGTGTCTGAAGAAGGGGCAGTCCCAGTGCCTATCCTCGTCGTCTTGCTCCCTCGATTTTTCCTTGGCACGGCGCTCGTACTCCTCCTCATCGCGATCATGCCGACGATGTCTCCTGGCGTCCCTAGCCAGACGGTCTCTATCATCATCGTCGCTGGATCGTCGGCGTTGACTATATTGACTCACGTACTTGTTGAGGAGGTGATCGGAGAGAGGTTGCTGATATCTTACATTCCTCACTTCTCCCTCTGTGATGTAGCGCTTGCCATCGTGACAGAGCCGATCGCGTGGAGCGGCCTCCTCTGTGTCCTTGCTACGAGAGCAGCTGCCCTCGTCTCCATCCTTGCCAGAGTGGTGTCCAGGTCCTACCATGTTGATGTTGAACGAGAATCCTAGCTGGCAACCTTCAGGGTAAGTGCACTCCACCATGTTAACGGCGGGGAAGGGGTGGGTGTCGACCTTCATGGCGTACTGGTTAAAAATCAGGCGTCCTTGTTCTATCGCCATTTGGATCTGCTGACGCCACACCCTGCAGTCGTTGGTGGCATGAGAGAACGAGTTATGCCATTTGCAGTATGGCTTTCCGTTCAGCTCCTGTACCGTGGGGATTTTGAGGCCTTCGGGTAACTTCAACTGCTTCTCCTTGAGTAGGAGGTCGAAGATTTGCTCAGTTTTAGTCACGTCAAAATCAAACCCTCTGGGCGGACCTGGTGGCTTGACCCATTTGCAGGACACGGGGGTTGCCCCCCGAGTCCATTCAGCCACTGCTACCTCTTGATCTCCCGCAGAACCTTCGTCTTCATCTGCCTCAACCAGGACTACCGCACGCTTGAATTTGTCCTGGTACAAGTCCGGGTGGCGCTGTTCATATGCCGACAGTTTCTGAACCATGTGCGCCAGTGAAGGGTAGTCTGCTTGGGAGGCCATGTCCTTGATTGGTGATGCAAGGCCCACCACTGCCAACTCGACTGCTTCTTTTTCAGTCACACGAGCCGAATAACATCGGTTCCTTAGATTTCTGAAGCGCTGGACGTACTCTGCCATGGTTTCTCCACGCTTCTGACGTATTTGAGCTAGATCGGCAATGCCGGCCTCGGAAGCCTCTGAGTGAAACTGCATGTGGAACTGTTCCTCCAACTGCTTCCAAGTCCGGATCGAGTCCGGTGGCAACGAAGTATACCACCCGAAAGCCGATCCCGTGAGGGACTGTGCGAAGAACCTCACGCGTAGTGGATCCGATGCTGAGGCCGTTCCTAACTGTGCCAAATATCGGCTCACATGCTCGATGGAGCTGGAACCATCTGATCCATTAAATTTGGAGAAATCAGGGAGCCGATATTTGGGTGGTAGCGGGACCAACTCGTACTCGTCGGGGTACGGCTTGGAATAGCCGATTGTCCTCCTTTTCGGCACCATGCCGAACTGGTCTCTCAGGATCGTACTGATTTGATCCGCGGTGCTGGCTGCAGGAGTCGAACTCTGAAGATTCGCCGGAGTGGCATACTTAGCCAGCCATGCTTGCTTTTCCAGCTCTGAGCCAACTGCAGGAGCTGAGCTCTGGAGGTTTGTCGGAGTGGCATATTTAGCTAGCCACATCTGCTTCTCAAGATCCGTTGCTGACGTTCCTCCTGCTTTTCCGGAAGTCCCTGCTGTTGCGGCCTGGTTTGTGAGCGCCCAGTTACCGCAGTCTGGCACGTATGTGCACGTGTATTCGTGAGGGATCTCCTTAGGCGCCTCGTGCAAGAACTGGTAGTCACTAGGGTCACCACCGATCTTGTAGACGACGAATGCCGGTGAATTCGGCACTTCTGGTGTTGCCAACGCGAATGGCAGCGGTGGACGGGACTGGAGTGGCATCTCTCCTTGGTATGTCCCGAGAGCTGGTCCTGACGGAGAGTACTGGTGCCTCATGATCTCCTGGATCACCCGAAGAGCGACACGCTCCAAAGTGTTCACCAGGTTCTCAGAGTGGCGGTGCAGCGAGTGAGCCACCATGTAGTTAATCTCCTGACGCAGGGACCTGGTGCGTTCTTCTGACGGGGCGGACAGGTCTATTCCATCGAGCGCACCTTCAGGCGAGAACCCTTTCCACCTGATGCCATGTGAACGGGTTCTGTGAAAAGAGCCGATGAGGTCGGCTTCGAGGATCGCTTTGACCTCATCATACTTCTTCTTGAGCTCCTCGGTCAGATCCTCGTACGTGACTGGGGTGCCGTTCGCCATCTCAGATGTAGATGGCGATGTGGTTGATGTCGAAGATGGTCCCACCGGGCGTGCCAGAATGTGTTGCGGTCAGAAACCCACCGGCGAGCAGCGACGGGCAACACAGGAGAGCCGGGAGCAACTTAGGGCTGCGGCTGGCCCTGGTCCCTCCGAGCGACAGCCCGCACAGAACTCCGGCACGCACGTCCGATGCTGGTGCAAGGGCGTGCCACCTGACCTATACCTGGTCAGGAAGGTGATGGAGATGCCTCGCTTAGTTTCCTGCATGGCATACACGTAAACATTAAATACGAGCCTCGATCGGCTCTCAGGTTGTCCTGTGAATCGGCTCAAAGAGCCGATCCACCCATGATTCGCACGAGATGTACGAATATATGGTGGTCCTGCTTGATCAAGATAAAGCTAAAATGATCTACGATGATTTGGGGTTTTCACCGCATAATCGGATCATCCTACTCGTGATTGGGCCTCGCGGCCACGCACGGTGATCGTAAGCCGATCCTAGACAAGGCCTAAAAACCAACACGAGGTTGATCCCCGGAACATCCTGTCTAGGGCTAGCAAACTACACCCTACGCGCCGCTGGATCCTCCAACCCTTTGTAAGGCCTAACTATTGCAGATATTAAACTAATCCTTGAAGAACAAGGAGCAACCGTAACGGATCGGATCTACTGGATAATGATCAAGCGGGGTGCCGCCCCTACGCCTAAGATAGGCGTAAGGGCGGCTAGATGTCTAAGGGTTGCACTACGACAGCATATGATACGAAGAACAATGCTAACCCTAACACATCTAAGATAACTACGTTGCTCGCCATCAAAAAGGCTTCAGTACGAGCAACGCATGAACGACGAATAAACTTGTACTGCCTAGATCGCAAGATGCGATCTAGGCAGCATGATGCTTACCCGGAAGAAACCCTCGAGACAAGGGAGTTGGCGATGCGCCTAGATTGGTTTGTGATGAACGTGATTGTTGTTTATTTCATAAACCCTAGATACATATTTATAGTCCGTAGACTTTCTAACGTGGGAATAATCCCAACCGTGCACGAGCCAAACTCTAACTAACCGACACGTATCCTACTATGTTACAGATACAAGGGCAAACTAGCCCAAACTTTGCATATAAGGCCGATTCACGTATTTCTTCCGTATATATTCTTCAAGCCCATCTTGATCGCGGCCCACCTCTGACTCGGTCAAATTCTGGTGATAACAGTTAGCAGATTCTCATATCCTTTCTTACATTCCGTTTAAGGGAAATGGTATGATTTACTAATCAGAAATCATTTTTCAGATTGGTTTTCAAGAAACGGCCAGAAACACAGGGTATGAGGTGGGGAGCACATCAGCAGCAACACCAAATGACAACTGGCTAAAAAGCTAAGGCCTCTCTAGGACCCTGAAACCCTCGCCATCGCCTATCAGCATCAAAGCGTTTGCACCCAAGGTCCTCGCCAGGTCTTCCGCTGTGATCAGCATCGGCCCCAGACCCCTCACACCATTCAGGTTGCAGACTTCCAGCGTCGTCCTGGTCTTCTTCTCTGGAGTTGGTCACGACAGCAGAGGCGGCATTCGAGCAAGCAGCTCCAGCTGGTTCAGCATTGTCGTCATTTTTCCTCTTTCTTCCTCTTTTAGCAGAATTTTCCATTGAGCAAGATTATAAAGCACTTTTCTCCACATCATCTGCATGCCAAACCATTGAAACATCATAAAAATCTTGAAATAACTTCAGCAAATAATCACAAATAACCCATGAAACTTTTGAAAAAAATCTGCCGGGAAGTAAAAGGCTCAATTAGTTTCCTCTCGTCTTCATCAGATATTCAGGTAAGTTTTCAGACATGGTCAGAGGTATCAAATTAACAGCACAAAATAATCTTGTATAGATAATAGTGGCGTACTTTAAGATCTCATTGTCCCCACTAATTAAACCTTCTTCTTGGATTAATCTAAAATTATTATTCCTACGTTTACGACCACTAGCTTTAAGCATAAAGTATTTCGTATTACGGTCCCCTTCCAGCAAATCTTTTCCTTTGGATCTTTGCCTCCATTTGATCTCCTTTCCTTTGGATCTCTGCCTCCATTTGATCTCCTCTTCACTCAAAATCCTATTTTACTTATCAAGTAATTTGGAACCGTTTGTGGTGACCCGGCATACCACTGCATGGTGTAGTATGCAAGTCTGATATAACACCAATGAAACACCGTTCCACTAGTATTATATCGCTCAGAGTGGTACAACAGAAACATATGCGGGTCCAAGGCATGTCTATAGAATTACACACAGACTCTGTTACATAAGATCATCACAGCCTCCTACTTTACAATGAGGTAAAACTGCAGATAACTCCAGAAGAATGACTCGTAGTCTAATCCTATCACGAACTCTATTTGTAGAGTATTTAACTAGCTATAAAGGCTAAGAATAGATTCTAGCTAAATAGGAGCTAGGTTTAGGAAGCTAGTTCCCTTCTATGGCTAAACTAGGTTTTCTCCTTGTTGGATGAGGTATCTGACTCTTCTGACAAGGTCCTGTCTCGTGAAGTAGTTGTTGACTCCTCGGCCTTCGAATTGTACTGTAGATCCTCCTTCGATGCCTCCATATCTAAGCAGGGGATTTAAGAGTGGGATGAGTACGAGCGTACTCAACAAGTTCATTATAGGAAAGAGGTGTTTAATGCACTAGCTACGGTATTAGACCAGAAAGTCTAATACCAATGCAAGTTTTCATAACCATTTCTTCAAAAGGTTGCTTTTATTCAGAAGAACTATGTCCGTCAGCCTTCACCGGTTTACTAGAACTTCATGGAGCTCCTTTCCGGCTGACAAGGGATTAACTTGTCAATGCCTACGGGTTGTAGACTAGGGTTTAGTTGGAAGTAGAGGGCAAGTAGATCTCGAAGGTTTCAGCTGAAAAGTACTCGACGATTATGAAAACTAGGGTTTGAGAAACAATGATTCGATGCTTTCTTTGTCCCTCGACTCCCCCTTATATAGGAGGTGGAGCCGAGGGATTCGTATTGTACAAGTTACAGAGTCCGGGAGGGTTTCCAACTCATCCCGCAAGATTACAAACATCATCTCCTAATACAACTCTAGCTTTCCTTAATATCAATTTGGGCTTCCGATTCTTCTTATTCTTCGAGTCGTGGGCCTTCAGTAAACCCCGGGTACTATCTTCGGCAGGCCCATTGGGGATGCCTATGTCAGTAGCCCCCGAGATTTTGCTTGAATCGTAGAATTAGGGAAAATCTCCACTGTTTATTTTTACTCGACAACTTTAAACTTTTCTATATTTCTTCATATGAATTTCTATATTGTACAGGGATAATGGTAATTGGGGCTAGTTCATCTGACGGATCAGGTACTAGTTAACTGCTCTAGTGTTAATCCGCAAAAACCTATTTCAAAATCACGTCCCTGGACATGATCTCGGGATACTGGTGTAAACTTCGACAGGTGCCGCTTAAGGTCTTACCATTCTGTCGAGTCCCAGTCATATTTATCGGGTACCTAACGCGTTCGTTAGGATTTTTCTTCGTATCTGTTGATACGGATAAAAGTAGCAAACCGACGTCAGAGACGGCGCCACGCCACACAGAACGGATCTGGGGTCTTACCTTCGCAAATTTTGCGGCATTCAGAAATTGTTCGCAACTTTTGCGTTCTGAGAATATATTGTTGAGTGCTTATTCGGCTGTTGGAATGGCACATTTTATTGAGTCAACGGATGACTTATATTGCTCTCCCGATGGGAGTATATGTAGAGTTACTTATAACTCAAAATATACTCTCTTGTTCTTCTATCTTTCTTTCTTTTTTATAATTTCATCGGGCACGAGAACACCGTTCCCGATGGGAGTAACCCCCAAGTCTACAGCCAAGGACTTGTGCTTGGGTGTAGGCTCCACGCCTTATGCCGCTATATTTTTTCCTCTGCCGAAATTTTCAAATCTCTCGGGTGCACGAACAGCGCTCCCGATGGGAGTAGCCCCCGAGGCTATGAGCAAATATTTGTATTTGATCATAGGCTCACACCATTTCTATTTTGTCTTTCTCGAATTTTTCATTTTTCCAAAGTAGCCCCCGAGCATTTGATCAAAAACTTGTATTTGATCAAAGTCTCTCCAATATCAAAGGCTCTCAAATATCTTTTGCTGTCATCTTTTTTATGAAGCTGGTAAGTCGAATTTTTCTCTTGCTAAAGTGACGTCATTGCTGACGATAGCCACGACCGCAGTTCCTGGAAATCGCGAGAAGTTCTCTCTCGCTGCCTTGCAGGCCCAAATTACGCATCATATTGACACGTCGTGCAAGTGGGGGACACACGTCCTCCGCTTTTCCTGGCGCACGCACTGTAACTCCTGCAGGGTGAAATTACTTTTTTACCCCTATTCCACGTGTACATCATCTGCCGCACACTTTTTCCATCCAACGGTACGCCGCTTCGCCGCACCTCTATTTAAGGTCCCCTTCTTCTTCCTCCAGCACTTTCGCTCGCGCCGCTCTCCTGCTCTCCTCTGCAAAAAATCTCCTCTTGCGCCCCACAGTTCCCTGAGCTCAACTTCCCTCGAGCTGTACTCCTGCGCCATTGTTGATGCCACCGCGCAGACTGACAAGGCACAACATGCCAGAATCAACAATGGCTTCCGCGGATCTGGGGAGCGCTGAGTGGGAGAGATCCAAAATCTCTACCCAAGACATCAACCTCCTGAAGAAACTGGGGATAAGCAAGAAGCCCAAGGCGCCGTGCTTCCCCAGCGAAGAGAGCTACCCAACCCCTCCAATGGAGTATCGGGTTAGTTTCGTCGATCATCTCATCCGCGGCCTTTCTGCCCCCATTCACCCTTTTCTTCGGGGGTTGCTTTTTGTTTATGGACTGCAACTTCATCACCTCACACCCAATTCTATCCTCCACATTTCCATCTTCATCACCCTCTGCGAGTCCTTCCTCGGCGTCCAGCCTAACTGGGCGTTGTGGAAGCGCATTTTCTTTTGTCGCCGCAATGGTTCTCCCAATGTCGCCTATAACATAGGCGGCGTTGTTATCTGCGTTCGCCCTGATGTCGATTACTTCGATGTCAAATTCCCTGACTCAGTTCAAGGGTGGCGCAAGAAGTGGCTGTACATCCATGAGGAAAACCATGGATGTGCTGAAGACAACATCCCTCCTTTTGATGGTGCCGAGAAAATCTATCGCCGCCGCTCCTGGGATGCAGAGGCTACCGAGGAAGAAAAAACGGCGACGGAGGCATTGATGACCCGCATCCACGAGCTGCAAAACACCCGCGGCAAAGAGCTGTCGGGTATCCAGATCACGGCGTATTTCCTTAGAATCAGAGTGCAGCCTCTGCAGGCTCGCAAAAATCCCCTCTGGAAGTATGCTGGCGATAATGATGTGGATCGGTTGTCGGTGGATTTGTCGGTCAAGGATTTAGAAAAACTTGTCCGGAAAATCTCCTCCCTAACTTCGAAAGATCCTGTCCCTTCTTCTTGTCGCGTAAAGCCATATAGCGCCACCAATGCGCTCCCCAAGGTAACCTTTGTCCACTGGCTCATTTTTATTTGCCATCCTTTACATAACTCTTTTGTTGACGCCTCCCCTTGTTTTTTTATAGAACCATCCAGATCTTGTCTCGCTTCCTCCCCTTCCTGAAGGTGGAGAAGTCGAAGAACGAGCTGTTGTCACTGATGACAACCAAGATGCTCCTTCTTTTGAGAATGAACCCGCAGGTTCTCGAAAATCTGCGGGATCTTCTGAAAAGGAAGCTGCCTCTGAGGCTGCCACATCGGCACAGTCTCCTCCTCCTGTTGTTTCTCCAAAGAACAAAAGGAAAAGGACGGATGTTGAAGATTCCGGCACCTCCAAAGCCGAAGGAGCTGCTCCTTCACGTCGGAAGGCAGCTTTCGATCCATACCTTGAAGCCCTCGTCAGTTCGTAAGTCACCTTTTGTTTCTTACTGTTTTGCTACTTGAAGATTTTTATCTATCTTGCTTCTTATACTGCCGCCATTTAATCGTAGTGGTGATGAGGAACAAATGCCAGCTTTTGATGCGACTACTCGAACGAGTACGTCGCGTACTATAGTTGTTTCTGAAGT
Source organism: Lolium perenne (assembly GCF_019359855.2). Lineage (NCBI taxonomy): Eukaryota > Viridiplantae > Streptophyta > Magnoliopsida > Poales > Poaceae > Lolium > Lolium perenne. The sequence continues at coordinate 185,654,755 of NC_067248.2, read as the reverse complement.
GCAAGTTGAAGGAGAAGAATCTTTGCCTCCTCAACAAAACACCGACGAACCTGCTCCTCCTGCAAGCCCCCTTGTCCCTTGACCAAAAAGGGCGAGGGTTGAAACAACCACAGAGCCTACCCTACAATTGGGTAGCTCCTCGACTCCTCTTCTGGATGATGTAAGTTCTTGAATGTTTTCTGATGCTGTCGATAGTTTCCCTGTTTGCTTCTTTTTATTTTGTGCTATCGCACTTTTGTTCCCTACCGACACTTTCTTTCTCTATCTTTCTTTAACAGCCTTTGATTAAGGATTTCATCCGCTTCGGTGCCCAATTCGTTGGGTATCGCGAGTATGCCAGTAAAGCTGAAGGTACTGACTTCCTGCTTCTCTTTGCCCATGACTTCTTGCTCTTTTTCGTCGTGATTTTGACTTATTTTTGACTATTTTGGCAGAAAAACTTGCGGAGGCCAACAAACGTGCTGACACGCTTGTTCAGAAATTAGAGCAAAGTGAGGAGGCTCGTAAGAAGGCCGAATCTGATGCTAGTAAAGCTAGGGCAGAAGCTGACAAGGCCAAAGCAGAAGCTGCTGGTGTCGAAGAACTTCAGAAGAGGCTTCATGACGCCGAGACTGCCTTGAGCGAGCATAAAACCGCACAAGCTGCTCGTGAAGAGGCGATTCTCAAGCGCTTGGATTCGCAAAACTGTCGCTTTGACAGTAAGTACCCGATCTATTTTGCATTCCTTGGACTTGCTTTTCATTACTTGTTTGTTGACCAACACATTTTTTCCTCGACAGGGAAAACAAACCAAGAATTTGAACTTGAAGATCCTGACAATGATCCCCTTCTCGACGCACTTGCTTTCCTTGAGTTTCACGGAACAAAAGCCTGTGACGGCATTGAGCAGGCCCAGGAAGGATTGTCGCGGCTCTACCCTTACTTCTTCCCGAAGAAAAAGGAACCCGCGACTTTCCTTGCTCTTGCCAAGGACTTTAATCTGCCAGAAGATCTTGGACTGAAGCTGCGCCAAGAAAATATGAAAGTTGCCATTGAAAGCACTGTCGCCCTGGTTGCTGACAGCCAGCAAAACATCGACTGGTCCAAGGTTGGCGACACGCAGGAGATGAAGACCACGAAGTGGCGATCGCTGATCAAGGCTGCGAAGCCCAACACAAAGAAGATCCTCGCTTATCTTGGATTCAAGCCTACTCCTGCCCCTAGCTCGTCAAAGCCGAAGGTCTAGTAGAATGCCCTATCTTTTTTTTTTCATTTTCCTGTTTCTTTTGAAGTTGTTGCCACAGTAGCTTTGGCGACAACTGTCGTAGTAATTCTTTTGAAGACTCCTTCTGTAATATCTGTGTAAATGTCCCAAAGATCAATGGAATTCTATTTTGCGTGACCATTGATACTTAATTTTTCTTTTCCAGTTGATATTTGATAACTACGCCGCCAATCCTTGTCCTGCCGATACTTCTCCTGCTTCTTCCTTCTCGAAGAAAACCCTTGTCGATGATAACCTTATCGAAGGTTCTTCGAGTAAACACTCCTCGCAAGATTTGCAAGAACTTCGCCAACAGCTTCATTCCATGAAAAAACAAATGCTTGTACTAATGGAACAGTCTCAAAGATCTTCAGAGAGGGAAAAAATTGCTCTTCAACAGTCTCAGGATGCTATGGCTGTGAAGGATGCCGCGGTTGCTGAGGCTACCGCAGCTTTTTCTCGAGAAAACTATATGCTTCAACTGATGACTGACGCCAGCCTGGATATGACAGGTATGCTTCATGCATTTAATCATGATTGATGTCATTCCTGCGATTTTTCCTTCTTTATAATTTCTCTGCTGAAACAGGCTCATTTTAGATACTGCTGCCGAAGATCAACGTGTTGAGGCTCGAGCCAATGTACTACTCAGGCTTGCTGCACAACATGGTTCTAACTTTTGGGTTACACCTGAGCGTACCCGCCAAATTGTCAGATTCCAAGATCGCGCGGCTCAGGTCCGTGATTTCCTCGACTTCTGTACAAGGACCTTGTTTTTAATTTATGGGACCATGTTCCCACGCAACAAGATGCCAGAAACTCTTCCTGCTTTGATGGAGAAATTTCGAGATGCCCCTCGAATCCACGGCTTTGTGCGGGCCCAACTATCTGCTGGCGCAAGATTTGCTATGATGATGATAAAAATTTGCTATCCAAAATTGCCCATGAATCAAATTGTTTCCAAGTGCCTGGCCAAGATGTCAAAAAAGAAGAGAAACATGGGCAAAATTGACGATATTGTGACACCTGTAGCAGAAGATATGATGGATGAACTTCTTCGGATGGATGCTGAGTTCTTTGTGAAGGGTAGCTATGCTGAGCATAGTACTCGTGCTACAAATGAGCGAATAACCATAGATCATGTGCTAGGCATTCACTGAGGGTTTTTCCTTTATCTTGCTGTACTTTCTCCTTTGTTGCTTCTTGTATGTTGCGAGCATAATCTATATTGTAAAGTCGCCAAACATGTATATGTTTTTATTTTTGACCGTCAAGCCCCCGAGTGTTTTGGTGGCGACTTTTCTATATTGTGTTTTGCGAGGTTTTAAACCAAGGCAACTGAGTATACTATATTTATGGGTTTTAACCATTGATCTTCTTTTTATTTGGCGAGGTGTTTTGTACCAAGGCGAAATATTTTTTGCAAGTTGAGTTTAGCTATGTTGGGTATATTTTGTAACCTCAAAGGCATTAGCCCCCGAGCGTGTCGAAGAACAAGAAGTATGTCTTCACTATTTTTATTATATTGCAGCACCGCGAGCCCGCCTCATTAAAAACCTTTCCAGCCCCACTCGGTGCCCTGAAAAGGAAAAGAGTGCGTCTGAAAACTCGCGGGCGTTTCAGTACATTGTGCTTTTACAAAGGAGGACTATATTTCGACTCTAAGCGTAGAACCGCCTGAGCTGCGCCACGTTCCAGGGGTTTTTCTCGAGAACCCCTGTCTTCTTGTCCTTGATCCTGTATGCTCCTCCTTCAATTACTTCCGTGACGACGTAAGGGCCCAACCATGGTGACTCGAGCTTTTCAGTACTTTGCTGATTGAGTCGTAAGACCAAATCTCCGACCTGGAAGGATCTTGGCCGCAATCGTCGACTGTGGTAGTTTTTCAGGTCCTGCTGGTACTTGGTGACTCGTGATAGTACTTCGTCTCGAGCTTCATCGAGTGCATCCACATCGTCCTCCAAAGCTTTTCTTGAAGTTTCCTCGTCATACTATGTCACTCTTGGGGAGTCATGCTCTATTTCAATTGGTAGTACTGCCTCAGCTCTGTGGATGAGGAAGAAAGGAGTTTCTTGTGTCGCCGTATTTGGTGTTGTTCGAATACTCCACATGACACTTGGCAATTCTTCTGGCCAGGTATGTCGAGCCTTTTCAAGCGGTCCTAGCAGGCGCTTTTTAATACCGTTGCAGATGATACCATTGGCTTTCTCAACTTGGCCATTGGTTTGCGGGTGCCCAACTGACGCGAAGTGTAGTTTGATGCCTACTTCTGCGCAGTATGCCTTGAACTCCTTTGAGGTAAAGTTACTACCATTGTCTGTGACGATGCTGTGAGGTACTCCAAATCGAAAAACGATGCCCTGCACGAATTTTATTGCTGACGCTGCGTCTGGTGAATTTATCGGCTTCGCTTCTATCCACTTTGTGAATTTATCGACAGCAACCAACATGTACTCGTATCCTCCTGGCGAAGCCTTGTGCAATTTACCCACCATATCGAGTCCCCATTGGGCAAAGGGCCAAGACAATGGTATTGGCATCAGCTCTGCTGCCGGAGAGTGTGGTTTTGCGGCGAATCTTTGGCACGCGTCGCAGGTTTGCACTATCTCTTTTGCATCCTCTATTGCTGTCAACCAGTAAAATCTAGCCCGAAAAACCTTGGCCGCAATAGCTCGACTGCTCGCGTGGTGACCACATATTCCCTCATGTACGTCCTTTAAGATTATCCTTCCCTCTTCGGGTGTAACGCACCTTTGCAGCACGCCCGAAATACTTCGCTTGTATAACTCCCCTTTGACCACAGTGAAGGCTTTGGATCGTCGAATAACTCGCCTTGCTTCAACTGGATCGTCGGGTATTTCTTTCCTTAGGATATACGATATGTACGCTTGCATCCATGGGACTTCTACCATCATCACCAGCTCCTGGTCCTCTTCTTCATCCGGAACTTCTTTGAGAGGTGCCGAAGTTTTCTCCTCCTTCGTCTTCTTCTGCGCCTTATTTGTCTTTGTGGATCTCTCAGCTATCTCTTCCCAAAACACACCTGGTGGGATTGGGAGGCACTGCGACCTGATGTTTGCGAGAATGTCCGCTTCATCATTGCTTAGCCTACTGATGTGATTTACTTCGCATCCATCAAACAGCTTCTCAAGCTCGTTGTACACCTCCTTGTATGCTACCATGCTATCATTGACTGCATCACATTGGTTCATAACCTGCTGAGCTACCAATTATGAGTCGCCAAAGATTTTTAGTCGAGTTGCGCCACAAGCTTTTGCCATCTTCATCCCGTGTATAAGGGCTTCATATTCTGCTTCATTGTTAGATGCGTTTGGGAACGTCATCCGTAGGACATATTTCAATTTGTCGCCTTCAGGTGATATGAGTATCACCCCTGCACCCGCTCCTTCTACTCTCTTGGATCCATTGAAGTTCATGGTCCAAGTTCTCGACAAATCTGGGGGTCCTGTATTTTGCAGCTCCATCCACTCTGCAATAAAATCTGGCAGAACTTGCGACTTGATTGCCTTTCTTTTTTCATGCGTGATGTCCCGAGGGGAAAGTTCTATTCCCCAAAGGGAGACACGCCCTGCAGCTTCTGGATTGTTCAGTATATTTGATAGAGGTGCTTCATTGACCACTATTATCGGGTATGCCGAAAAATAATGGCGCAATTTTCTTGCTGTTGTAATCACTCCATATGCTAGCTTCTGGTACTGCGGGTACCGCTGTTTTGAAGGCGATAAAACTTCACTGATGAAATATACCGGCCTTTGTACTCCATGGAGTTTTCCTTCTTCCTCTCTTTCAACGACTAGCGCCGTGCTAACTGATACGCGTACAGCACGCGTCCATTGGGAACCCCAAGAGGAAGGTGTGATGCGTACAGCGGCAAGTTTTCCCTCAGTATAAAACCAAGATTTAATCGAACCAGTAGGAGTCAAGAAACACGTTGAAGGTTGATGGCGGCGAGATGTAGTGCGGCGCAACACCAGGGATTCCGGCGCCAACGTGGAACCTGCACAACACAATCAAAGTACTTTGCCCCAATGAAACAGTGAGGTTGTCAATCTCACCGGCTTGCTGTAACAAAGGATTAGATGTATGGTGTGGATGATGATTGTTTGCAGAGAACAGTAGAGCAATTGCAGTAGATTGTATTTCAGATGTAAAGAATAGGACCGGGGTCCACAGTTCACTAGAGGTGTCTCTCCCATAAGATAAATAGGATGTTGGGTGAACAAATTACAGTTGGGCAATTGACAAATAGAGAGGGCATGACCATGCACATACATGATATGATGAGTATTGTGAGATTTAATTGGGCATTACGACAAAGTACATAGACCGCTATCCAGCATGCATCTATGCCTAAAAAGTCCACCTTCAGCTTATCATCCGAACCCCTTCCAGTATTAAGTTGCTAACAACAGACAATTGCATTAAGTATGGTGCGTAATGTAATCAATAACTACATCCTCGGACATAGCATCAATGTTTTATCCCTAGTGGCAACAGCACATCCATAATCTTAGAGGTTTCTCTCACTCCCCCAGATTCACGGAGACATGAACCAACTATCGAGCATAAATACTCCCTCTTGGAGTTACTAGCATCAACTTGGCCAGAGCCTCTACTAATAACGGAGAGCATGCAAGATCATAAACAACACATAGATATAAATTGATAATCAACATAACATAGTATTCTCTATTCATCGGATCCCAACAAACACAACATATAGCATTACAGATAGATGATCTTGATCATGTTCGGCAGCTCACAAGATCTGACAATGAAGCATAATGAGGAGAAGACAACCATCTAGCTACTGCTATGGACCCATAGTCCAGGGGTGAACTACTCACTCATCACTCCGGAGGCGACCATGGCGGTGTAGAGTCCTCCGGGAGATGAATCCCCTCTCCGGCAGGGTGCCGGAGGCGATCTCCTGAATCCCCCGAGATGGGATTGGCGGCGGCGTCTCTGGAAGGTTTTCCGTATCGTGGCTCTCGGTACTGGGGGTTTCGCGACGAAGGCTATTTGTAGGTGGAAGGGCAGGTCAAGGGGCGTCACGAGGGGCCCAGATGACAGGGCCGCGCGGCTAAGACCTGGGCCGCGCCGCCCTGTGGTCTGGCCGCCTCGTGACCCCACTTCGTTGACTCTCCGGTCTTCTGGAAGCTTCGTGTGAAAATAGGCCCCTGGGCGTTGATTTCGTCCAATTCCGAGAATATTTCCTTACTAGGATTTCTGAAACCAAAAACAGCAGAAAACATCAACTGGCTCTTCGGCATCTTGTTAATAGGTTAGTTCCAGAAAATGCATAAATACGACATGAAGTATGCATAAAACATGTAGATATCATCAATAATGTGGCATGGAACATATTAAATTATCGATACGTCGGAGACGTATCAGCATCCCCAAGCTTAGTTTCTGCTCGTCCCGAGCAGGTAAACGATAACAAAGATAATTTCTGGAGTGACATGCCATCATAACCTTGATCATACTATTGTAAGCATATGTAATGAATGCAGCAATCAAAACAATGTAAATGACATGAGTAAACAAATGAATCATATAGCAAAGACTTTTCATGAATAGTACTTCAAGACAAGCATCAATAAGTCTTGCATAAGAGTTAACTCATAAAGCAATAATTCAAAGTAGAGGTATTGAAGCAACACAAAGGAAGATGAAGTTTCAGCGGTTGCTTTCAACTTATAACATGTATATCTCACGGATATTGTCAATGTAAAGTAATATAACAAGTGCAATATGCAAGTATGTAGGAATCAATGCACAGTTCACACAAGTGTTTGCTTCTTGAGATGGAGAGAGATAGGTGAACTGACTCAACATAAAAGTAAAAGAAAGGTCCTTCAAAGAGGAAAGCATCGATTGCTATATTTGTGCTAGAGCTTTGATTTTAAAAACATCAAGAGATCATAAAAGTAAAATTTTGAGAGGTGTTTGTTGTTGTCAACGAATGGTAGTGGGCACTCTAACCCCCTTGCCAGACAAACATTCAAAGAGCGGCTCCCATTTTATTTTATTTTTGTGTGGCACTCCTTCCAACCTTTCTTTCACAAACCATGGCTAACCGAATCCTTCGGGTGCCTGCCAACAATCTCATACCATGAAGGAGTGCCTTTTTATTTTAGTTTTATTATGATGACACTCCTCCCCACCTTTGCTTTCTCAAGCCATGGCTAACCGAATCCTTCGGGTGCCGTCCAACAATCACATACCATGGAGGAGTGTCTATTTTTATTAATTAGTTTGGGACTGGGAATCCCATTGCCAGCTCTTTTTGCAAAATTATCGGATAAGAGGATGAAGCCACTAGTCCATTGGTGAAAGTTGCCCAACAAGATTGAAAGATAAACACCACATACTTCCTCATGAGCTATAAAACATTGACACAAATCAGAGGTAATAATTTTTTGAATTGTTTAAAGGTAGCACTCTAGCAATTTACTTTGGAATGGCGTAGAAATACCATGTAGTAGGTAGGTATGGTGGACACAAATGGCATAGTGGTTGGCTCAAGTATTTGGATGCATGAGAAGTATTCCCTCTCGATACAAGGATTAGGCTAGCAAGGCTATTTGAAACAAACACAAGGATGAAGCGGTGCAGCAAAACTCACATAAAAGACATATTGTAAACATTATAAGACTCTATACCGTCTTCCTTGTTGTTCAAACTCAATACTAGAAATTATCTAGACCTTAGAGAGACCAATTATGCAAACCAAATTTTAGCATGCTCTATGTATTTCTTCATTAGTAGGTGCAAAGTATATGATGCAAGAGCTTAAACATGAGCACAACAATTGCCAAGTATCACATTATCCAAGACATTTTAGCAATTACTACATGTATCATTTTCCAATTCCAACCATATAACAATTTAACGAAGAAGAAACTTCGCCATGAATATTATGAGTAAAGCCTAAGGACATATTTGTCCATATGCAACAGCGGAGCGTGTCTCTCTCCCACACAATGAATGCTAGGATCCATTTTATTCAAACAAAACAAAAACAAAAACAAACCGACGCTCCAAGCAAAGCACATAAGATGTGAATGAATAAAAATATAGTTTCAGGGGAGGAACCTGATAATGTTGTCGATGAAGAAGGGGATGCCTTGGGCATCCCCAAGCTTAGACGCTTGAGTCTTCTTGATATATGCAGGGGTGAACCACCGGGGCATCCCCAAGCTTAGAGCTTTCACTCTCCTTGATCATGTTGTATCATCTCCCTCTCTTGATCCTTGAAAACTTCCTCCACACCAAACTCAAAACAACTCATTAGAGGGTTAGTGCACAATCAAAATTTATATGTTCAGAGGTGACATAATCATTTTTAACACTTCTGGACATTGCACAAAGCTACTGAAAGTCAATGAAATCGAAAAATCCATCGAACATATCAAAACAGGCAATGCGAAATAAAAGGCAGAATCTGTCAAAACAGAACAGTTCGTAAAGATGAATTTTATTGAGGCACCAGACTTTATCAAATGAAAATGCTCAAATTGAATGAAAGTTGCGTACATATCTGGAGATCACTCACGTAAATTGGCATAATTTTCTGAGTTACCTACAGAGAATTTTGCCCAGATTCGTGACAGCAAAGAAATCTGTTTCTGCGCAGTAATCCAAATCTAGTATGAACCTTACTATCAACGACTTTACTTGGCACAACAATGCACAAAACTAAGATAAGGAGAGGTTGCTACAGTAGTAAACAACTTTCAAGACTCAAAATAAAAACAAAGGTACTGTAGTAAAAACATGGGTTGTCTCCCATAAGCGCTTTTCTTTAACGCCTTTCAGCTAGGCGCAGAAAGTGTATATCAAGTATTATCAAGAGATGGTGCATCTACAGTGGGGTTTGGAGTTTTCTCAACCATGCATAGTATATTGGATACATAAGTTTCAGCGGCTCCCTTTTCATTAGTCTTGGGCTTGCTACTTTCATGAAACAAATTTTCAGGAACAAGCCAAGCATAGTTATTTTCTAGTGCTTCATGCATTGCTAGGAGCTTACATGGTATTGGTGCTTTAATCTCCCCACCATTATTAACATTATTAGTATACTTAATTCTATCCATATCCATCTTTTCAAGGATACTAACAAAATTGGTATAAGAACCAAACATCTTATATTTAATAAAGACCTTTCTAGCCTCTCTTGCTATACCACCAAATTCTCTAAGTAGGGTTTCTAAAACAAAATCTTTCTTTTCCCCTTCTTCCATATCACCGAGTGTAAGAAACATGTGTTGGATTATAGGATTGAGATTAACAAATTTAGTTTCCAACATGCGAACTAAAGAAGCAGCAGCAATTTCATAAGTAGGAGCAAGTTCTGCCAAGTGTCTATCTTCAAAATCTTCAACGGTACTAACATGATTGAAAAATTCTTCTATATTATTTTTCCCAATTATAGACCCACGTCCTACCGGTATGTCTTTTACGGTAAAATTAAAAGGAAACATGTTGAAATAAGTAAAGCAAATATAAGTAACTAATTTTTTTGTGTTTTTGATATAGCAAACAAAATAGCAAGTAAAGTAAAACTAGCAACTATTTTTTTTGTATTTTGATATAGTGCAGCAAACAAAGTAGTAAATAAAATAATGCAAGACAAAAACAAAGTAAAGAGATTGCGATGTGGAGACTCCCCTTGCAGCGTGTCTTGATCTCCCCGGCAACGGCGCCAGAAAAAGAGCTTGATACGCGTACATCACGCGTCCGTTGGGAACCCCAAGAGGAAGGTGTGATGCGTACAACGGCAAGTTTTCCCTCAGTATAAAACCAAGGTTTAATCGAACCAGTAGGAGTCAAGAAGCACGTTGAAGGTTGATGGCGGCGAGATGTAGTGCGGCGCAACACCAGGGATTCCGGCGCCAACGTGGAACCTGCACAACACAATCAAAGTACTTTGCCCCAACGAAACAGTGAGGTTGTCAATCTCACCGGCTTGCTGTAGCAAAGGATTTGATGTATAGTGTGGATGATGATTGTTTGCAGAGAACAGTAGAGCAATTGCAGTAGATTGTATTTCAAATGTAAAGAATAGGACCGGGGTCCACAGTTCACTAGAGGTGTCTCTCCCATAAGATAAATAGCATGTTGGGTGAACAAATTACAGTTGGGCAATTGACAAATAGAGAGGGCATGACCATGCACATACATGATATGATGAGTATTGTGAGATTTAATTGGGCATTACGACAAAGTACATAGACCGCTATCCAGCATGCATCTATGCCTAAAAAGTCCACCTTCAGGTTATCATCCGAACCCCTTCCAGTATTAAGTTGCTAACAACAGACAATTGCATTAAGTATGGTGCGTAATGTAATCAATAACTACTTCCTCGGACATAACATCAATGTTTTATCCCTAGTGGCAACAGCACATCCATAATCTTAGAGGTTTCTCTCACTCCCCCAGATTCACGGAGACATGAACCCACTATCGAGCATAAATACTCCCTCTTGGAGTTACTAGCATCAACTTGGCCAGAGCCTCTACTAATAACGGAGAGCATGCAAGATTATAAACAACACATAGATATAAATTGATAATCAACATAACATAGTATTCTCTATTCATCGGATCCCAACAAACACAACATATAGCATTACAGATAGATGATCTTGATCATGTTCGGCAGCTCACAAGATCCGACAATGAAGCATAATGAGGAGAAGACAACCATCTAGCTACTGCTATGGACCCATAGTCCAGGGGTGAACTACTCACTCATCACTCCGGAGGCGACCATGGCGGTGTAGAGTCCTCCGGAAGATGAATCCCCTCTCCGGCAGGGTGCCGGAGGCGATCTCCTGAATCCCCCGAGATGGGATTGGCGGCGGCGGCGTCTCTGGAAGGTTTTCCGTATCGTGGCTCTCGGTACTGGGGGTTTCGCGACGAAGGCTATTTGTAGGCGGAAGGACAGGCCAAGGGGCGTCACGAGGGGCCCCGATGACAGGGCTGCGCGGCCAAGACCTGGGCCACGCCGCCCTGTGGTCTGGCCGCCTCGTGGCCCCACTTCGTTGACTCTCCGGTCTTCTGGAAGCTTCGTGTGAAAATAGCCCCCTGGGCGTTGATTTCGTCCAATTCCGAGAATATTTCCTTACTAGGATTTCTGAAACCAAAAATAGCAGAAAACAGCAACTGGCTCTTCGGCATCTTGTTAATAGGTTAGTTCCAGAAAATGCATAAATACGACATAAAGTATGCATAAAACATGTAGATATCATCAATAATGTGGCATGGAACATAAGAAATTATCGATACGTCGGAGACGTATCACTAACCACCTGAGGTGTGGCCGCGATGTATAGCAGGAGAGGTTCCTTCTCTTTCGGTGCCACCAAGATTGGTGGTGTCAAAATTGTGCGCTTTAAATCCTCGAAGGCTCTATCGGCCTCTTCGTTCCACTGGAATTTCTCCCCTTGCTTGATTAAAGCATAGAAAGGTAATGCTTTTTCTCCCAGTCTGGCGACAAATCTGCTTAAAGCTGCGACTCGCCCAGTTAGGTGTTGTATTTCCTTCAGCTTTGTTGGCTTCCTCATTGTTACGATAGCTTGGATTTTTTCGGGATTTTCTTCAATCCCTCTTGCTGAAACTAGAAACCCAAGAAGTTCTCCTGCAGGGACGCCAAAGGAACACTTCGTCGGGTTCAACTTGAGGCAGAACTTGTCGAGGTTGTCGAAGGTTTCCTTCAGATCCTCGATTAACGTCGCCCCCTTCTTTGATGTTATGACGACATCGTCGATGTACACTTGTATGTTTTTTCCAATTTGTGTCGCCAAACACTTCTGCATCATCCTCTGGTATGTTGCTCCCGCGTTTTTCAGACCAAAAGGCATTGTTCTGTAGCAAAACACGCCGTAAGGTGTGATGAACGCTGTTTTGACCTCGTCTTCTTCTTTCAATCTGATCTGGTTATAACCAGAATATGCATCCAGGAAGGAAAGACGTTCACATCCTGCCGTGGAGTCGATAATTTGATCGATTCTCGGGAGGGGAAAGTGATCCTTTGGACAATGTTTATTGAGACACGTAAAATCGATGCACATGCGAAGGACTTTAGTGTTTTTCTTCGGCACCAACACTGGATTTTCTACCCATGTGGCCTCTGTATGCAGCTCCTTGATAAAACCAGCTTCTCTTAGTCGATCGATTTCTGACAGCATAGCTTTGCGGTTCGGCTCCGAAAAACGCCGCAAAGGTTGTTTGATTGGTCTCGCTAGTGGATCCAAGTTTAGGTGGTGCTCTACAAGTTCCCTGGGTACTCCTGGCATGTCAGCTGGACACCATGCGAAGATTTTCCAGTGCTCACGGAGGAACTCGACGAGCGCGCTTTCCTATGCGAGGTCCATGTCTTTTGCGATGGACGTCGTCTTTTTCGGGTCTGTCGGGTGAATCTGCACCTCCTTAGAATTTTTCTCAGTGTTGAAAGTTGATTCTTTGTTTGGCCTTCCTACATCTGGCAACACATCATAGTCAGTCGTGAGCCTTGACGCCATGTACTCTGCTTGCATCCCGAAAGTTTCTGACAGTCGATGAAAATCCTTATCGCACTTATCGACTAGCGCAAAGCTTCCTTTGACTGTGATTGGTCCCTTAGGTCCAGGCATCCTCCACAACAGGTATGTGTAATGTGGTACCGCCATAAACCTAGCGTATGCTGGGCGTCCCAACAAAGCGTGGTATTGTGATGGGAAATCCACGACTTCGAATTCCAGCCTCTCTATTCTGTAGTTTTCTCGGGTCCCAAACTGAACGTCGAGATTAATCTTCCCCGGCGGATAACTTGGTTTCTCCGGTGTGATACCGTGGAATCGCGTGTCGGTTGGTTTCATATTTGCTAGGGATATGTTCATCTTCCTTAGTGTATCTGCGTACATAAGGTTTAAACTGCTACCGCCATCTATGAATACTCGAGATACGTCGAATCCTGCAATTACTGCTGGTAAGATAAGTGCTGATTTCCCTGGTCGAGGAACTTGCTGCGGATGATCCGCTATTGTGAAGCCAATATCTTGCCCTGACCAGTTAAGATACTCGACTGTTGGTGGAGGCATCTTCTCTGCCATGAACACCTGTCGCGAGATTACTTTCTGAGCTCTATTGGATGGCCTGCCTTTCTGAATCATCGAGACCGCTCCGTTAGAGTTGGGATCAACATAAGGTGGTGGTGCAGGTGCTGCCGCTATTCTAAGCTGATGTCGATTTTCGTCCGTAATCGCGGGAGGAGGTGGCAAGTGAATCTCACTCCTGGGTCCTTGAGGATTTCTGTGCGCTGCCTGAGCATTAGCATGCCCTGCCCACCTTAACATTGCCTGGAAATTTCGGCAATCCTTCTGCAGATGTCCTGACTGTCTTTTCCGTTATTGTCGAGATAGAAGTGCATCTGACACGGCCCGTTCATCATCTCTTCGGGAGACACGAAAGGCCTCTGGAACCTTGACCCGGTATTTTGCCTGTTGTTTCGAGAGTCATCTCTATTGTCGCCTCGCTGCTCGTTGCTCCTCTGGTAATCATCTCTATTGTTTCCTCCGGTGCTTGCTCGGAAGCCAGCCGAAATTTTCCCAGGAGCATCATAACTTGAGTACTGCCGAGGAAATCGTCGCCTACTTTGATAATTTCGGCCGCGGTCCTCCTATGGTGACCTATGCCGTTTGTTGTTAACAGCATCCTCTCCATCTGCCCATCTGTTTGCTATCTCCATTAATGCGGATACTGTCTTTGGATTGGTCCTCCCCAAATCCTCGACAAAATCTCCTCGCCTGATACCTGCGACAAACGCATCTATTGCTCTCTCGTCAGATATATTCTCTGCCGAGTTTTTAATGATATTCCACCTCTGGATGTATTTTCTCATTGGTTCGTCTGGCTTTTGTCGACACGCCCTCAATTCCTCTAGCGATGCAGGTTTTTTGCAGGTGGACCGGAAATTCTTGACGAATACGTCCTCGAAGCTATCCCAGCTGTCGATAGATCCTGGAGGAAGTTTCTTTATCCAAGATCGCGCGGCTCCACTCAAATGCACCTGGATGCTTTGCATAGCTGTTGCTCTGGTCCCTCCTGTGAGCTTCACCGTCTCGAGGTAATCAACTAGCCAATCCTCTGGATCTTGCAGGCCGTCGAATTTCTTGAAGTTATCAGGCAACTTAAATCCCGAAGGGACTCGAGTTTTCGGACTCTCCTCGTGAAGCATGGCAAACAGCACATATCCTCGTCGTTTAGTTCTGGGGAATGCCGATGTTCCCTTCTACTTTGTCGTGTGCTGTCCACCCTTTCTTGTGCTGCTGTGTCTCTTGCTCCACTTGGTCCTTCGGGAGCTGTTGTTGCTGCCGCAGGTCGTGGACTATTTTGCCTTGCTGTTCCTTCGGGGGGTGTTGATGCAAACGCCGTTCCCATGGCTCCAACTCCTGCCATTGCCATGTTGTACAGTGCCTCCCTTGGATCTCCTGGAGGTGGCCTGGATGCAAGGATAAAAGCTTGTGTCGCCATATACCCAGCTTCTGGTGTCTTGGGGATGATGTTCCCTCTCGTGTCTATCGACATAAAAGACATATCGAGGTTTTGGACCAAGTGCTCTCTTTCTCCTTCAGGTATGTTTTGCAACCTTGATCTTGCTCTATTTCGAGCTTCCCTGTGGCTATCTCCCGAAGTTCCAGATTGTCGACTCAGCTCTGCCCTTTGCCTGCTTGATGCAGAGGCTGCCTCCTTTCTTCTGTTTAGAGAAGCTGTCTGTTTTTCCAATTCCCTTGCAGCTCGTGCGAGCCTATATTGATATGCTTGCAACTCTGCTGGCGTGGCTGTTGTGGTCATTGGTTCTGAGCCGTCCATAGTTCTTGCGGCTCTATCCCATGCTGCTTGCGGGAGTTGAACTCTATCGCGAGGCTCAGGTCCGACATATTTGTTGCCTAGACCTCGTCGTAAATCAGAGGGATCGACGTATGGATTTCCCAAATCGTCGAAAGCCTCAGATGTTTCCTCCTGATAGCGGCTTGGCTCTCCGATGACATAAATCTGATGGTATTTTGTATTCAGATCTGTGCTGGGTTTGGTGACACCATCGTAAAGATTGGTGAAGACCTTGCCCACTGTAGTGGATTTGTCGATGAAGTTGAAGCTGTCGACACTGCTCGAGCCATCGCTTATATAGGAGTCCGCAGATGACTCGAAGGACATGTCGCTGAAGATCTTGGCGAGCTTTTCGCTTGCCCTGGTGTTGATGAAGCGTGGCGATGAAGTCTCCTCTTCGCCTGACTCGATTGACGATGTTGAGTTCAAA
Organism: Lolium perenne; assembly: GCF_019359855.2. Taxonomy (NCBI): domain Eukaryota; kingdom Viridiplantae; phylum Streptophyta; class Magnoliopsida; order Poales; family Poaceae; genus Lolium; species Lolium perenne. The sequence goes on along the minus strand of NC_067248.2, from coordinate 185,639,180 downwards.
AAATCAGAATCGACCGCCGACAATCCCGACGAGATCGGAATTTCGAGACGATACGCTCCCTCTTTCTCAACGCGAAAGTGGAATCTTCCGAACGTCATCTCCATAGGTTCTTCCAGATACGCATATGCATCCAAACGGGAGGGCAGGTGAGGAACAAAATTGACAGGACCAGTTGCGATCTGTTTACCTCGATCCATCGCGTTGCTTGCAGTTGATGAAGTCGACGATCTTGAACGTGCCATCGAGATCAGATCCTTGACGCCTCTTATCCCCACAGACGGCGCCAATTGACAAGGGATTAACTTGTCAATGCCTACGGGTTGTAGACTAGGGTTTAGTTGGAAGTAGAGGGCAAATAGATCTCGAAGGTTTCAGCCGAGAAGTACTCGACTATTATGAAAACTAGGGTTTGAGAAACAATGATTCGATGCTTTCTTTGTCCCTCGACTCCCCCTTATATAGGAGGTGGAGCCGAGGGATTCGTATTGTACAAGTTACAGAGTCCGGGAGGGTTTCCAACTCATCCCGCAAGATTACAAACATCATCTCCTAATACAACTCTAGCTTTCCTTAATATCAACTTGGGCTTCCGATTCTTCTTATTCTTCGAGTCGTGGGCCTTCAGTAAACCCCGGGTACTTTCTTCGGCAGGCCCATTGGGGATGCCTATGTCACCGGCCGCGTTCGCAGTTCCATATCCCGGAACAGGGAGTGACAGGTCACGGTTCTTTACACTCTGCAGAGGTGTGTTGCTTTACCCATAAGAGATCTTAACCTTGGTGCCAACCGAGCCGCGAGCTCGTCCACACTTCCTATGGTGTGAGGCCCGGTATAAGGTCTAGCCAATCATGTTCCTCCGCTACCTCGAACACCCACCCGTTGCTGCAATCTCTGACCCTGGGTCCACGCCGGTCCCATTATTCCCATATATTTCAGGGTGGACCCCGACCACGACGTCAATGCAGGGCTCTACCATACATTCCTACGCCGGCAGTTGCAACCCATCATAGACCTCGTTACCGTTGGGACTTCTACGGGTTCCCACCCCTGCATCATGTCTCGCAAGATCATGTGCACCCAGTAATGAGCATCCGTTGATGAACGAGAGGTGGAAACACTTTTGACTACTCTGTCCCACTCCGGATCTTATGGTTAACACGGGTATTACGGCACAAGAATCACTGGACGACATTTGTTGTTTAATCCTAGATGGATATAAACCCTTGCAATGGAACCTCCACCATATCAACACAATCCATGGTTCCATTGCCCACCACATAGTCATATTCATATTTAAGAAAATAGTGGTTTTGGTTTTTATGCAAAGTGATAAACATAGTACTTTGCAAGTAATTTGGTAAAAATACTCGAATGACATGAGCAAGTGATGAACTTGCCTTTCTTGACTGCAAGATTATGCAGGCAAGGTCTTCGATACGCAATAACTCCAAATTCTGAAATAGCATCATCGTCCGGTAAGGACGATGTTTAAAAGATTGGCAAGGATGCAATAATGCATAAGTATGAGATGCAATCGCTCTAAGCGTGACCTAACCCTGATGATTTAGGATTAGTGAGTTGAAATGATTTGTTTAGGGTGTGTTGCACTTTTAGAGTGATTCACAAACAAGGTTCTTATTCAGGTTTGTGTTGTTTTAGAATCATAAGCAAGTGGTAAAATGCATAGTAACCATCATACACACCAAGGAATAGTAGTTGTATAATAAGTAAAGAGCAGTTGTCAATTTTATGTCCTATAGTGCATAGTTGATGATTACTTATTATATAGTTCAAAAGTATAACTTTTGAAGAACATGTTCTAATATAAAGAACAAGTATGATAATTAGGTTTGTGGGTTGCTATAATTTATTATGGTTCCAAGTAGTTTCTGGAGTAAGTATAAGATGGATCACAACAATGTTGGATTCATCAATACCAAGGGCTGGTAAGGCTGAGTTAAGCCTAGGCATCCTAAGCAAGTATTTATACGTGGTTGCTATCAAGGTTGATTCATCTGGCTGGGGATTGCTAGCTAGGGTTTATAGGTTCTTACAAGCAGGGTTGATGATGATTCTTTATTTACTTCAAAAGAACAACTTTTGAAGAACATACTTCTTAAGTAATAAGAAGTATCTCAATTAGAGTTGAGGTTGACTAGGGTTTGCTATTGGATCCACTAATTAAAGAATGGTTGGTTCTTAAATGGGATGGTTCCTATGTGTCTCACACTAGTAGGGTTTAGTGGAGTATGGTATGTAATGCTAAACATTAGGTATTATTGTTATTAGGATTCATCACGATGGTGTGATGCTAAGTAAGGATAGTTAAGGATGGTGGTCTTGGAACTAGGAGCTAGGGTTTTACACTTGGTTGATCCAAGTAGATCAACAAGTTTTATTTAGATCTGATGAAGATGAACATATGGGATGCTAATTAGTAGTGATAGGGTTCCCATCTTTTATGTGGATTTGAACTAGTATTTAGTTGCTAGATATGAATCTATGATAACTAATGAAGTAACATGATCACATGTTACTTGGGGTTTAGGTTTGGAAACAATTTAGGGTTCACACATAAAATAGTGGAGCTAGGTTTTCTAGTGGAATTAGGGTTTGGGGTTTCACATACAATTATGAGGTTGTAATCTTCATTCAATATGAAATTAGGGTTTTCTAATTACCATTTAGTTCTATGATTAATAACTTCAATTTAAAGTTGAAGTTATTAATAACTTGGGAATAAAAATAATATTGAATTTGGCATTTTATTATTTTTAAACAATTAATAATTAGGTAATTATTAATTAGGGTTTAAATCTCTCTAATAATGATTTAAAAAATAATAAATAAAGAAAATTAGTTTTCATGTTTTTCTTTATTTATTTGTTGGTTTTTATTTAGTTTGGAAAATTTTCATAATTATTGGATTTTAATTGTATTTAGAATTAAAAGAAAAGACTTAATTATTAAGTTTAAAACAATTAAATTTTTATTAAAAATAAAAATTTCATATTATATTTTTATTGGATAGATTTTATTTTTAGGATCATTTTGATATCTCATTTATATTTTTCTGATTTAATTTGAATTTTCTATAATTATTTGAAGTTGCAGCAATTTTCTGTAATTTAAATTGAATGAACAAAACTTTTGGTATCGTGGCAGACCCTAGCAATAGACACTGACCCGTGGGGTCTGTGCCACGTAGGCTGCCACGCAAGCGGCGACTGGTCAAGTTTGACCGGGCGTGTTGACCCTGCCGACGGCTAAATGCCGGCGAGTCCGTGTGCGGCGGTGCCGCCGATTTCTGGTGCCCCCGGATGCGCGGATAGGTCCTCCTGAACCTCCGCGGCACGTTGCGTGCAGTGGTGGTGTTGGTTTCCTCAAACGACCACCGGAGCGTCGCCGGAGAACAAACCCGCGGCGGAGCAACTCCGGCGGAATCTGGAATCACATGCTACGGTTGATTAAAATGCGTGATTAAAAGATCTGTGAGCGCGCACACTTACCATGAAGTTGATAGGCTGCTCGAGGAAGGCGGGATTGGTCGGGGTTGACCACGGCGTCGTGAATTCCGGCGAACACCGATGAAAGGGAATGGTCGATTTCGCCCGATTACGCACGCCATTTCTCGATTCCTTCTACCAGAATGATCCTCACACTTCTGCGCTTCTCGTGGACTACCTATGGGTCCCTGGGGTGGCTTCCTACGACGAGTTCATGCTCGACACCGGCGGCTACTGTGAGCTTGTGGCGAGAGATAAAGAGCGAACGAGAGAAATTGGGATGGTGGAGATCAACAAGGTTAGCACGGCGGTCCTCCTGGTGGTTTTATAAGGCTCGAGACGGTCGGGAACGACGACGAGCGTCGGCGACGGGCGGCCAGGATACGGTGGATGGTTGAGCTAGGGTTTTGATGCCCGAATCTTAACGGTCCGACTGGCCGCGGACTCCACGGCCATGTGCTAGGCTTTGGAACGAGGCGTGCGTCCGGCTTGTGCTTATCGGCGTCGAGGACGTGGCCGGCGAATTCCCTCATGGCGTCTCGTGTCGACCATGCGCGCAGGGAGGAGGCAGACGATACCCTCCCATGCGAATCGGTAGGTTGGGCTGCTCTGGTGTTGGTTGTTGGGCTGGTGGTGGACTGTGGTGCTAGGCTGCACCATGGGCTGCTGGTGGGCTACACGGCCAGGTATGTCCAGGTAATTCCTTTTCTCTCTTTTCTATTTTTTTGTTTTTCCTTTTCTGTTTTTAATTTTCCAATTTGAATTCTGTTTTAATTCAAATCTGTTTTGCAGGATCGATAATTTGAATTTCATTAGGACTAAATAAAGGATCATTGTAACACTGCATTGTTTTTGAATGAGCATTTAATATATGTGAACCTTTATTGCAAATTTTAATTAAGCATGATTTATGCTCTCATTTTAATTTCCATTTATCTTGTGAATCAAATCTGTTTGGAAATATTGGAGTTGATACTTTCAACTTAAAGTATTTCAGAGGTTGTATTAGGACTTGACTTCCATTTGGGGAATTGGTCATTTGCACATGATCTTATGTGATTACTGGTTTGTTAAGATCTTGTAGGTTTAATTATAGCCCTATTTCAAGGTTAGCATTATTATTGTATTTTACTAGTACCTTGAAATACTTAGAGTAATTCTACTCTCATCATGGTTTGATCTTGGTTAATAGGTTAAGTGGTTGATGACCATACATATGGTTTCAATTATAAAATGTAGCACAAGATTTTGCTTATGTTCAAGAATTGAAGCATAAGATTTATTTGATGTGCAAATCTAGGGTTCCTATGCTATTTACCTAATGACACATGGTTTGAATCTTAATTGTGTTTTAGGTTTTATTAGTGATCACCCAAGTGATACACAAACTAGGGTTGAGATTTAATTCTGGGTTGTAGAGATGAGATGACACCATATTGCATGTGCTAGGGTTTAATCTCCCCTAACCATGATAAGGTGGTTGCTTACTTAACATTTTATGTTCTCCTCTAGTTACTAAGATATTGAGAATTAGTTTTATCTTCTACCAATTGGCTTCTATTATTAACCTCAATTTATCATTTAAGTAACTACATTGGTTATAGTTCTTTTTATAGTTAACTTTGGTCATATGGATATATGGTTTCTCACCATATAAAGTATAGAGTTTATCTCTAAGGTTTTCTTAGGTTGTTTAATTTCTGCAGTATGGATATGGTAGGATTCTACTTATGATCACCATGTGGTTCACAAGTAAAGGTTAGGATATAAGTCTAGGGTTGCTTACTAGTTATCTCCCTATGATTTCATGTGGTGAATGATATCTACTTATCCTATTAGGGTTTAACTTATCATCACATACCTCAAGAGCATGATCATGGATTAGGCATAATCAACTTGTTCTTTTTATGTCTACCTCAAGTTCTTAGGTTTATGATCATCACTCAATATATAATGTTCAAGGTTTGGCTTCCTAAAGTATTTTTGATGGAATGGTTATTCTAGGGTATATGGTGTACTCCTAATATTTGTTTAAGTAGCTAAGCTAAAGATTCAATTGTCTAACTTAATTGAATTAGTTTCCTCCTTACTTTATCAATTCGTGGATATCATCTTATTCCATGTGATATTAGGTTATCTCACCACTCCAAGGGAAATGGTTTACAACCTAATACTTTAGTTCAATGATTGTCCTTGAGTCTTAAATAGGTAAAGCTAAGAGTGGTATGAATGGTCTCACTCATTTGGGAAGGACTTGAATAATACTCTAGGGTTCCTCTTGAAGATGATGATTTGAATACTTGGATGTATATCCAAGGTTTAGCTCAAGGTTTGTTATTGCTTCTCTAATAATTATAATAGAACTCTCACCTCTCTGGGTTTGATGTAAAACTATTTGGAATAGAGAAGAATATATATTTCTTAAGTTGAATCTCCTTGTCTTGTTTCCAAGATTAAAGTAGAATGGATATCATAGGGTTTATGATAAGAGCTTGGATTAGTTTAAGATATGGAGAAGATAAGTCAAGAATGGTTTCTCCATTTTATTGTTACTTGATTTGCAGTTGAATTGGTGTTCATAGGTTATAACAAGGATTACCATATTATAAGATCAAGCAATTATGAATTGAGTAAAGTGTTGTTGTGTTGATTATTAGTTCCATTTGATCTAACCCCTTAGATCAAATCATCTCTACCCAAAACAAGGTTTTAACCAAAGTTACATTGAGGTTTATAGCGCTTGACTTGATGAGCTACTTCAATTCCACCAAGGTCAAGTGAAACTTCAGTTACTGTGACTGTTTTACTTTAAAGCGCGAAAATTCCCCAGATTTTATATGCATGAATGCAATGCACACATCTGTTTCCTCTATTTTTGTAACCCCAATACCTGGGATATTACAGTCTCTACCCCTTAAACTAAACTTCGTCCTCGAAGTTTGATCTCTCTCACGTTTCCGGAATGTGGATCAGACTTGTGCAGACTACGACTTTTCTCGAACTCCGTATTGATCTCACTGGATATCATTGAATATATCCCTTGTCCAGATTCTTCCTGGAATCCATTAAGGTTTGTCTCTGAACAGTGGCTTCTTCTTTCAATTCCATGATTTCTTTCAATATCATACTCTTGTTTCCTTTCTCATTGAAGATTAAATAATTGGAACTTCTTCTGGCTGATAGACTTAACTAAGACTAATTTGACAGCATACTCCTATTTGGTAGAATAAGTCTTTGTTTTCCCTTACTACCAAAACTGCAATAATGGTACTTAGTAAGGTACTTACCATGGAAATGGTCATGATGGTTTATTTCCCTAAAAATGGATTTGACTCATTTAGTCCATCCAATCATGGTTTATAGTTAATACCTATAAATATTTTGGTTTCTTTAGGTTCCATGAAAGGAATCATTCTAATAGTATTTAGTTTTGGTAAGGTCTAACTCCTTCGGTCTTTGGACTATTTGAGCTTTATTTGGTCTCCGATACTTCCTTCATCCAACTTCTTTATCCTTGACTTACTTGAGCTTTCATACTTCTGAGTAAATGTTTCTCACTTTCTCAAGTTATTGTCTACTTCTTACTTCCTCGAGGTATGAATCTCGGCTTCTGTTTTGACATCCTTCTGAAAGTAGTGTCCAATAATCTTATGAAAATAAGATCGAACTACCTTTCAGTTCAGACCTTCTTCTCCTATCTTGCTCAAAATATTGAGTCATTGTACATCCAACTCAATCTTTACTCTACCCCTTAGAGTTTTCTTATGGTCTTCAACTCCTTTTCTTCCAACTATTGGTCTTATGATTAGAATATTGGTCTAGGTCTAGCTTAGGGTTTGTACTTCTTCTAAGGTCTCACGAAGAATGTTTGTGGTATATCCACTCAATTGTGGACATCCAACATGAATCCTTCGACTGAATGATTATAAGTCATAATTATTTGGCTAACAAAATTTTATTGGTTCACAACTTCTTGGTACAAATAATCCAATAATGGACTACTTGATACCTATTGTGGCTATTTGTTAACTAAAAATGGATTCTATTATAGGTTCTGATCAACTGAACGAGACTTCCTCTACTTTATCTCGCAGTATTGATCCTATATCAACTATGGTCTTCTGATATCAACTACGGTCTTCTTATATCTGCTATGGTTTCATATATCACCTTCCTTCATTCAGGGTTTATTTTGCAGAAAAACCACTAGCTGACACTATGATTATAGTATCCTAAGTGATTTCCCGTGCATTCCCTCTTCTGTATTGATTGTGGATCTGCTTGAGCTTCACCATAATCACCAGATTTCTCACTTCCATGCTTCTTATGTACTAAAATACTCCTCTGTTGAGGTAAAGCATGAGTTTTTATTGATACTTCCTTCAGGATTTTGTGGTTGCTTCCCACAATTTTACTTCCTTATTCTGATGAACCTTCATCTTGTCTTCAAAATATTCAGAATTCGTCACTTCCTCACACGAATACTATTACCCTCTAGATCTATAGCATCAAGTAAGGACTTGATATTGCAACATGCATTTGCATATCAAAGTCAAACTTCATGTATGGATCTAGTCAAACAATGAAATTCCAATAAAATCCAAGAAGATTCAGCTTTGTGCATATAATACACATCATCATAAGCCTGAATATAATAGTTGAGTATGACATCTCTAATATCAGGCTCCGATGTGTAGTATAGAACACCACATAAGATAGGTTTATATTGTGATACTTATCACGAATACATTGGATTCTACTATTTGTCTCAACCTTTACCTTAATTGCACAATTGCAATGAGATAAACTTGAAACAAAGTGGTTTGGGATGGTTAAGGTTAACCTAATTTTCTCTGGAAGTACTACTTAACTTCCATTTTGTTGAGGACTATCTCACATGATATGTCTAGGTTCTAACATTGCTACTCTAAACACATACTATGGAAATATAGCTCCTACACTTCCATATGTTCTTACTATATAACTAGGGTTCTGATGTGCTTGACACAATTCCCATGGTTTTGGAACACAATTCTTGCTCTGTTGCTGAAGACCTGACTTCTTATTGTTCTCTTCCTAAATACTTTAGATGTTCATCACATAATGATCCTCAGATGAATCATATATGATTAACAACTCTACCATGTAAGTAGACATATATTATTCCTATCACTCTTTCTTAACTTCCATGATTGACTCATCATGGTCTATACTACTTTATATAACTTATATTTATCAGTTACTATGAATTGTTTCACAAGTCTGAATAATTTTATTTAATCATAACATGTGTTGGTACACATCTTCCGATAGGATATCTTCCTTATGGTTGTATCCTCTCTTTGGACTACCATGTATTGTATACCAACTGTGATCTACTCATCTATTGTTTTAAGGACTTATTGATGTCCTACATGTTTGGGATTAGCTAACTAACTTTACTTAGAAAGGATAGATAAGAAAGATTGACTCAAGTGTGTCAGGATTATTCTCAAGTGAATATCCATCTCAAGTCATATGTAGTATTTGGTTGGACTAAGACAACTTCCTATAGACACTACCAATCCTATAGGTCTCCTTTAAAGGGTTTTAATCCTAGGGTCAAAGCATTTGCTCTGATACCAGCTGTGGTGACCCGGCATACCACTGCATGGTGTAGTATGCAAGTCTGATATAACACCAATGAAACACCGTTCCACTAGTATTATATTGCTCAGAGTGGTACAACAGAAACATATGCGCGTCCAAGGCATGTCTATAGAATTACACACAGACTCTGTTACATAAGATCATCACAGCCTCCTACTTTACAATGAGGTAAAACTGCAGATAACTCCAGAAGAACGACTCGTAGTCTAATCCTATCACGAACTCTATTTGTAGAGTATTTAACTAGCTATAAAGGCTAAGAATAGATTCTAGCTAAATAGGAGCTAGGTTTAGGAAGCTAGTTCCCTTCTATGGCTAAACTAGGTTTTCTCCTTGTTGGATGAGGTATCTGACTCTTCTGACAAGGTCCTGTCTCGTGAAGTAGTTGTTGACTCCTCGGCCTTCGAATTGTACTGTAGATCCTCCTTCGATGCCTCCATATCTAAGAAGGGGATTTAAGAGTGGGACGAGTACGAGCGTACTCAACAAGTTCATTATAGGAAAGAGGTGTTTAATGCACTAGCTACGGTATTAGACCAGAAAGTCTGATACCAATGCAAGTTTTCATAACCATTTCTTCAAAAGGTTGCTTTTATTCAGAAGAACTATGTCCGTCAGCCTTCACCGGTTTACTAGAACTTCATGGAGCTCCTTTCCGGCCGCGTTCGCAGTTCCATATCCCGGAACAGGGAGTGACAGGTCATGGTTCTTTACACTCTGCAGAGGTGTGTTGCTTTACCCATAAGAGATCTTAACCTTGGTGCCAACAGAGCCGCGAGCTCGTCCACACTTCCTATGGTGTCACTACAAGAAAAGTTGCCATGGCCGACGAAGTTGAAGTCGCGCTGTGGTTGCTGGTGTACCATGGCCGACGATTTTGGGTCTGTCCGTTGTGCATGTCAAAACGTTTTTTTTTCTCGTTTTTGAGGCCACCTAGCCCGACGAAAACGGCCAAAACGTTGCGTATGGTGGCCCGGGACGTGGTGCATCTCGAATTCTCGGGTTCGCCGGCCGAGTCAACGCAAATCCGCACCGCCGAGGGATGTAGGGCCCAGATGGCAGCCTCTCTGGCATTGTTTTTTTCTCGATCGCGCCATCTCGTTCAACGCTCTCCGATCGAGCCGTTTACGATGCAGGATCATGGGTCCCGCATGTCATCCTCTATGAACCAAAATTCTTTCTATTCTTGGATTTTTTTGACCCCCTGATTTCTGGCTACTTCCTTTTTCTTTTGATCCCTTGCCGCCTTGGAAACGTTGACACCGCTGCTGCTAATTGGGACCCGCATGTCATCCTCTATGAGCAATCAACTTTCTTTTCTTGGAGTTTTTTTTTTTGGCACCTCAAATTTGGTCACTTGCCTTTTTCTTTCGATCCCCTGCCGCCTCTCAAACGGTGATACCGCTGCTGCTAAATGGGACCCGCATGTCATCCTCTATGTACTATAAAACTTTCTTTTCTTGGATTTTTTGGCACCTCATATTTGGTCACTTACCTTTTTCTTTCGATCCCCTGCCGCCTCTCAAACGGTGAGACCGCTGCTGCTAAATGGGACCTGCATGTCATCCTCTATGTACTATAAAACTTTCTTTTCTAGGATTTTTTTTGGAACCTCATATTTGGTCACTTGCCTTTTTCTTTCGATCCAGTGCAGCCTCTCAAACGGTGATACCGCTGCTGCTAAATGGGACCCGCATGTCATCCTCTATGTACAATCAAGTTTCTTTTCTTGAATTATTTTTGGCTCCTGATATTTGGTCACTTGCATTTTTCTTTTGATCTCATGCCACGTTGAGGACCCTGCAGGCTCATGGGACCCGCATGTCATCCTCTATGTACTATAAAACTTTCTTTTCTTGGATTTTTTTGGCACCTCATATTTGGTCACTTGGCTTTTTCTTTCGATCACCAGCCGCTTCTCAAACGGTGATACCGCTGCTGCTAAATGGGACCCGCATGTCATCCTCTATGTACACTCAAGTTTCTTTTCTTGAATTATTTTTGGCTCCTGATATTTTGTCACTTGCATTTTTCTTTCGATCTCATGCCACGTTTGAAACGTTGAGGAACATGCTGGCTCATGGGACCCGCATGTCATCCTCTATGTGCTATAAAAGTTTATTTTCTTGGGTTTTTTTTCACCCTCTGGTTTTTTGCTATTTCCTTTTCCTTTTGATCCCCTGCCGCCTTGGAAACGTTGAGTAAGCTGCTGACTCATGGGACCCGCATGTCATCCTCTATGTACAATGAACTTTCTTTTTCTTTTGATCTCAAGCCTTATTTGAAACGTTGAGACCGCTGCTGCTAATTGGGACCCGCATGTCATCCTCTATGTACAATAAAGTTTTTTTTCTTGGATTATCTTTGGCTCCTGATATTTTGTCACTTGCCTTTTTCTTTCGATCTCATGCCGCCTTTGAAATGTTGAGTAAGCTGCTGGCTCATGGGTCCCGCATGTCATCCTCTACGAACAATAAAATTTCTTTTCTTGGATTATTTTTGACCCCTAATTTACGGCTATTTGCCTTTTTCTTTTGATCTCCTGCCCCCTTTGAAACGATGAGGACGTCATTGGCGGTCGGTCCCACATGTCATCCTCTGTGAACAATAAAAGTTTCCTTTGATGGATTTATTTTGAACCCCTAATTAATTTCGGGATATTTCCTTTTTTTCCTTTGATCCCCTGCCGCCTTGGAATCGTTGAGGATGCTGCTGCCTCATGGGTCCCGCATGTCATCCTCTCAGAACGGTAAATGTTTTTTTTCTTGGATTTTGTTTACCAAATGATTTTTGGCTAATTTTTCTTTCGATCTCCTGCCGCCTTTAAAATGTTGAGGACGCTGCTGGCTCACGGGTCCCACATGTCAGCCTCTATGAACAATAAACGCTGAGGATGCTGCTGCCTCATGGGTCCCGCATGTCATCCTCTTAGAACGAAAATGTTTCTTTTCTTGGACTTTGTACCAACATATTTTTGGTTTATTTTTTCTTTCCATCCCCTGCCGCCTTTAAAACGTTGACAAAGCTACTGGCTCATGGGTCCCCGATGTCAGCCTCCCCGTACAAGAAACATATGATATCTTGATTATTTTGCAGACAATAAACAGTGTATTGCGCTCTGAGCTATTTCAAACGGAAAATTAAATCTTTATTTTTACATAAACAAACTTATATGTTGAATCTCCTTGTTTTTTTGTCTTTGCGAAGCATAGGACTTTCCTATTTTTTTTTTAGAAAATTCAGAACTTTCCTGTTTTGGAGTGGGCTGAAATTGTACGAGTCAAAAGGCCAAGCAGGATAGTTCGAAGGCCCAGATGTCCAGATGCAGCCCAATTGAAATCTTTCTTCTTGGATTTTTTTCACCCCCTGATTTCTGGCTACTTCATTTTTCTTTTGGTTCTGTGCCGCCTTGGAAACGTTGAGACCGCTGCTGCAAAATGGGACCCGCATGTCATCCTCTACGTACAATAAAATTTCTTTTCTTGGATTTTTTTGGCTCCTGATATTTGGTCACTTGCCTTTTTCTTTCGATCCCGTGCAGCCTCTCAAACGGTGATACCGCTGCTGCTAAATGGGACCCGCATGTCATCCTCTATGTACAATCAAGTTTCTTTTCTTGAATTATTTTTGGCTCCTGATATTTGGTCACTTGCCTTTTTCTTTCGATCTCATGCCACGTTTGAAACGTTGAGGAACCTGCAGGATCATGGGACCCGCATGTCATCCTCTATGTACTATAAAACTTTCTTTTCTTGAATTATTTTTGGCTCCTCATATTTGGTCACTTGCCTTTTTCTTTCGATCTCATGCCACGTTTGAAACGTTGAGGAACCTGCTGGCTCATGGGACCCGCATGTCATCCTCTATGTACTATAAAAGTTCATTTTCTTTGTTTTTTTTCACCCTCTGATTTTTGGCTATTTCCTTTTTCTTTTGATCCCCTGCCGCCTTGGAAACGTTGAGTAAGCTGCTAGCTCATGGGACCCGCATGTCATCCTCTATGTCCATCAACTTTATTTTCTTGGATTTTTTTTGACCCCCTAATTTTTGGCTACTTTCTTTTTCTTTTGATCTCAAGCTGCATTTGAAACGTTGGGACCGCTGCTGCAAAATGGGACCTGCATGTCATCCTCTATGTAAATAAAGTTTCTTTTCTTGGATTATCTTTGGCTCCTGATATTTTGTCACTTGCCTTTTTCTTTCGATCTCATGCCGCCTTTGAAACTTTAAGTAAGCTGCTGGCTCATGGGTCCCGCATGTCATCCTCTACGAACAATAAAAGTTTCCTTTCTTGGAGTTATTTTTTACCCCTAATTTCTGGCTACTTGCCTTTTTCTTTTGATCTCATGCCCCCTTTGAAATGATGAGAACGCTGTTGGCAGGTCGGTCCCACATGTCATCCTCTATGAACAATAAAACTTTCCTTTGATGGATTTATTTTGAACCCCTAATTAATTTCTGGATATTTCCTTTTTTTTTCTTTTGATCCCCTGCAGCCTTGGAATCGTTGGGGATGCTGCTGCCTCATGGGTCCCGCATGTCATCCTCTCAGAACGGTAAATGTTTATTTTCTTGGATTTTGAATAGCAAATGATTTTTGGCTTATTTTTTCTTTCGATCTCCTGCCGCCTTTAAAACATTGAGGACGCTGCCGTCTCACTGTGTCCGACATGTCGGCCTCTAACTTTAAACTCTGAGGATGCTGCTGCCTCATGGGTCCCGCATGTTATCCTCTCAGAACGAAAATGTTTCTTTTCTTGGATTTTGTACCAACAGATTTTTGGTTTATTTTTTCTTTCCATCCCTGCCGCCTTTAAAACGTTGACGACGCTGCTGGCGCATGGGTCCCCGATGTCAGCCTCCCCGTATTAAGAAACATGTGATATCTTGATTATTTTGCAGACAATAAAATGTTGTATTTTGCTCGAGCTATTGCAAAGGGATAAATTAAATCTTTATTTTTACATAAACAAACTTATATGTTGAATCTTCTTGTTTTTTTTTTGTTTTTGCGAGGCATAGGACTTTCCTGTTTTGGAATGGGCTGAAATTGTACGAATCAAAAGGCGTCCAGCGGGATAGTTTGAAGGCCCAGATGGCCAGAAACAGCCCAATTGAAATATTCCTTTTCTTGGATTTTTTGACACCCTTATTTACGCTACTTCCTTTTTCTTTTGGTCATGTGCCACCTTGGAAACATTGAGACCGCGGCTGCAAAATGGGACCCGCATGTCATCCTCCATGTACAATAGAAGTTTCTTTTCTTGGATTATTTTTGGCTCCTGATATTTGGCACTTGTCTTTTTCTTTCGATCTAATGCCGACTTTGAAACCTTCGGACCGGTGTGCAAAATGGGACCCGCATGTCATTCTCTATGCACAATAAAGTTTCTTTCCTTAGATTATTTTTGGCTCGATATTTGGTCACTTTCCTTTTCCTTTCGATCTCATGCCGCCTTAGAAACATTGAGGAAGCTGCTGGCTCATGGGTCCCGCATGTCATACTCTATGAACAATAAAATTGTCCTAAATTGGATTTATTTTTTACCCCTAATTTCTGGCTATTTACCGTTTTCTTTTGATCCCCCGCCCCTTTGAAACGATGAGGACGCTACCGGTGTCGGTCCCACATCCTCTATGAACAATAAAAGTTTCCTATGATGGATTTATTTTTGACCCCTTTTGATCCCCTGCCGCCTTGGAATCGTTGAGGATGCTGCTGCCTCATGGGTCCCGCATGTTAGCCTCTCAGAACGGTAAATGTTTCTTTTCTTGGATTTTTTTACCAACTGATTTTTGGCCTTTGTCTTTCGATCTCCTGCCGCCTTTAACACGTTGGGGACGCTGCCGGCTCAGGGGTCCCACATGTCAGCCTCTATGAACAATAAACCTTTACTTTGTTTGATTTATTATTGACCCATAATTTCTTGGTATTTGCCTTTTTCTTTCGATCTCATGCCGCCTCTGAAACGTTGAGACGCTGCTGGCTCTTGGGTCCCTGTCAGCCTCTATGAACAGTAAAATTTTCCTTTGTTTGATTTATTTTTGACCCTAATTACTGGCTATTTGCCTTTTTTTATCCCCTGCCGTCTTTGAAACTAAGAGGACGCTGCTGGCCCATGGGTCCCACGTCTCAGCCTCTCTGAACGATAAACCTTTCCTTTCTTTTTTTTCGATCTAGTGCCACCTTGGAAACGGTGAGACTGCTCCTGCAAAACGGGACCCATATGTCATCCTCTATGTACAATAAAAGTTTCTTTCCTTGGATTATTTTTGGCACCTGATATATGGTCACTTGCCTTTTTTTCGATCCCCTGCCGCCTTTGAAACGTTGAGGACGCTGCTGGCTCGTGGGTCCCACATGTCAGCCTCTATGAACAATAAACATTTCATTTCTTGGATTTATTTTTGACCGCTGATTTCTGGCAACTTTTGTTTTTCTTTCGATCCCCTGCCGCCTTTGTTAAAGTTGAGGACGCTGCTGCAAAATGCATCCCACATGTCAGCTTCTCTGTACGATAATTGTTTCCTTTCTTGGATTTTTTTCCACGGCTGGTCGATGGGTCCACGATGTCAGCCTCTATGTACAAGAAATATGTGATTTCTCGATATGTTTTAACCCGAGATATGTAGGATACTTGCTTTTTTTCGATCCCTTCTGTTTGTCTTTACCTTCAAATGTTGAGGGACGCTACTGGCAAATGGATCCTGCTCTAGCATTCTCAACTGAAGGAAAAACTGAAATATTGCCTATTCATTTGTTTTTCGTACTCCATGCACCTAATCCATACTAACTGTTGATCCAGGTTTTAGTTCAACTTAATTAGTTCAAATTTGATCTACGAGGAAGTATGTAATATATTTTGGGTTCACAACACTACACTTGTTAACAACAATCTGATGAAGAGGTTTGTCATTTTTTTAAACTACAAATACACTCAAAGATCTTGCAAACTGATAGAATAAATCTTGGAACTTTAAATAATTTATGAAAATTTTGAAATCGACTATATGAATATATCAAAATATAGATTCCATGTAGATGCGCATATTGGCTATGCGCATTTAAAAAGAATCATAATCATAATTGATACGAAATAAAAATAACTTTATATGTAGAATCTCGGTTTCTTGAGGGCCAATCATAGGATCTCCGTGTTTAAATTAGGAAGGGCCCCAATGGCATGAGTCGGAGGCCCATTAAATGTTTTTGGATTGTTATCAGCGAAGTAAGCAGGCTGACAGCAATCACCATGTACATGGCCGGCGGCAGCCCAAAAGTACAAACAATTGGCCCATGCAGGGAAGGTAGTACTTTTTTTATTGGGAAGGTTGTCTGGGCTAACCCCAAAAAAAAGTGGTGCTACATGGGGTAGCACTTGAACCCGGAATGAGACCATGAACAGTACATATGCTACATGCTACAGTACTTAGTTCTTAGCTATCTATTTTCGATCCAACGTCCAAATCTACAAGTCAACCAACTGTTCATCTGTGCTTGCTGATGTCAAGGCACTGGATCCTGGACGCTTGAACCCATGATCGTTACTGAGGGTTGCCTATTTGCACATAATATGTTTTGTCAGCGGGCACTTCACTAGTTTGTGCAAAACATATCCAGCGCAGGATTCGAAAAAACATCACGTTTTTTTCTTTACGGAAACAACAGAACATCTCATGTTCATCACAATCCAGCCAACATAAGCACATAATAATTAATAGTACAACTAGAGAGCTGTACATATAAATAAGGTTTGTCAAGCTTCATGCACTAGCCAACGCAACCAAAAGTCAGAACTGATGGAAAGGGCTAGGCAATCCACTTATACATCTCAACACCCCTCCTCACGTGTGACCGGAAGAAGGGAAGAGGTCAACACAAGGAGACTCTCAAGAGGCATATACGTGGACTCCGAGGAGGGCAACAGAGGGCAGCACTAATTTTTAGGATAAATTACGAAAGCCAGGTCTCGAACTCGAGACCCTGGGCTCTGATACCATGCCAAGCTTCATACACAAGCCAACACAACCAAATGTCCGAACTAATGGAAAGGGCTAGGCAATCCACTAATCCAGTAATGGTACCATCATGTTCACCACAATGCATCATTATACTATTATAGACCAGCTCTCTCTACAGAACATTTGTAAGACAACTTAATACAATTTGTGATTCATTTTGTTGCCCCAGCGATGGGTGATAACCTGAACACCATATACCCTTCTCACAGCAATTGTAACCAAATATGAGCACCTGCAATGATTTGGTGTCAATCTTCTTGAAGGTCAGGAGGTATCCTACCTTCAAGTCATGTGCTTTGACAAACTCTGGCCATCCTGCGTCCATTAAAACATTGCCATCTTGTTGCTTCAGGTCCACAATCCAGGTGCATGCAGTGGACATCTTCAGGTTGATGGACTCTGGACACCCACCGTAAAACCAGGGTAGAACACGACTGGGATGGTAATCACCTCTAACTCCGATGTACATAGTACCTTGCAGAAGCTGTCAGCGGTATTCTCCTCATCGATGCGCCTAAACACCTTGCACACTGGGGCTGGCTCTACAGATGTCTCCTTCCATGATAATCTCTCTCCAAGCTTGAGCTTCTTGTTTGAACACTGCAAAAAAGAGGCCTCAATTAGATAATGCCTCTAGCTTCTGACCGTAATTCCAAGAAAATGCATAATCAAAGGCACCTAGCAAAGTCAGCGGATCATTGTTCTTATCGAACACACAGTCTGAACAATAAGCTTCTGAATCTAGCTAGGATGATATGTACAACCTTGTATCATCAAATTATTCAGCATAGTGTATCATTGTATCGCAGAAGCCAAATCGATATAAATAGTAGCTATGAGAATAGAAATCAAGCTAGCATGAGCCATGCATGCTTGCTGGCTAGGTCTAGCATCAGAGTAATGCATCTGCAGTTCATCATCCGCCAGTACAGATCTGTAACATCCCAAAAATTCAAAACAAAACAAATGAATTTCACTAGTTCCAAATTTTGGAACCAACAAAAACTTTTATTAATTAAGTAGGATACATAGTGATCTTGCTTAATTCTTGTGCTATTGCTATGATTGCTTGTTATTAGAAATTGAAGTGATCTAAAACCCTAAACCTCACCCCTCTTTTCACCATCCTAGTTAAGTTAAAATAAAAAGAAATTAAATAAGAAAAAGGCATATGTGCCTATGGCTATATTTATAAAACTTTACCCTAAGCTTTTCTACCTTGCTTAGAGGTTTGGAAAACCTTCATACACCTTACCTAAGGCTTATCAAACCAAACCCAAGTGGTTTCCAAAGAAAATAAAAAGAAACTAAAAATGCCATAGAGGCATATGAGAGAAAAGTGCAAATTTGTGAATTTGAGAAGATTGACCCTAGGACTTGTTATGAATGGTTGGATCACTTCCATATACCAATTCAACACTCAACAACACCAATTGAGTCAAGCCAAGTCAAAGTAAAAGACAAATGCAACATATGCATAGAGGCATATGTGACACATAGCCATAATACCCAATTCTTGACCTATGACTTTAAACCTTGACCAAATGAGGGGAAACCATCCCTCAACCTAATATAACACTAAATTGACCCCAACCCATGTCCAAGTAAAGCAAGGTCAACAAATTACAAGATTAATGAAAAGTGACACATCACCTCTTATGTGTTATGGCCATTTTTGCAAATCTTTGATCAAGACCTTTTGAAATGGATTCAATGGTCTTAAAATGTTTCTAAACCAATAAGAATCACATTAGAGTCAACAAAAGTCAAATCAATTGGAGAGAAATCAAATGGTGAGAAAATCCCAAATTTCACTCACATACACTTAGGCCAAAATTGCAAATCTTCACCAAAGGCCACCATTGCTTGACTTATGGTTTCTAAAACTCTTATATAACAAAAACAAACACAAATGCATAAAAGAAACCAGATTCAAATCAAGGGAAATTTCAAATTTGACATACATATGATAATGGTCATATGACCCATTTATAAAATCTTCACTACTTTACACCCCTGCATTTGAATCTTCCTAAACTAAACTTGGTCAACTATTGCCATGTCATCCAAGACCATGTCAATGTCAACAACTTTCATGTTGACCACACCTGCTAGCTTTGACCAGGTTGACCAGTAGGGTTGTGACAAGTGGTGATGTTGAAGTAAAGTGAAGATTACCCCAAATTTGAAAACTTGCAAAACTTTGTCAAATTGACCACCACCACCATCAATCCCTTTCTATATTTATATAAATGAGTTGCACCAAAAAGAATTTCAAATTTTGAAAAGAAGTTTCATGCGGCCATTGTGTCGAGCACCTTGCAGGCATGATTCTGGTTTTGGCATACACTCTATTATCCTCTGGATTTTTGCCTAAACCCCTTTCTCTCTTTGATCATTGCTGCTCCTGTACCTCCCCTGCATCAAGCCATGTACTGGTTTGGTCGACTAAAGCAATGGCATGATCACAAAAACCCCATGCCGGCCATGAAGGACACACCCATGCCACTCATCTCTCTGGCTCTCCCCTCTCTCTTTCACCATGTCAGCAAACTTCCCTGCACCTCCCTGAGCACGCCTGTACCCTCCCTGGATCGAACCAAGCCCGGCATTGGACGGAACAAACACGCCCAGACAAGCCCAGGACTTGCCAGGCACGCGGTGAGCGCGCCCTGGCATGTCACTGGCCGCGCCAGAGCGCCACGTGACTCGTCGCCCTCGTCCTCCCCTCTGCATGTCTACCTCTACCTAGCGCTTCGCCAACCCCTCCTCTACGCAGTAGACATGCTCGCTGGCTCGCTCGTGCACCATCGCCGTCGCCATTATCAAATGTCTGCCGCACCCGTACCGCGAGCACTCGAACGACGCCAGCCTGCCACCGTCCTCCCCTCGCTGCCCCTTCACGCGCGTCGTGACCGCCATGATCGCAGCTACCTAGAGCGCCCCCTATCTTGCCCCTTCGCGCCCTCGAACACCGTCGCCACCGTCGACCTTGCAGCACCCCACGGCCACCCAACGCAACTATAAAAAGAGGCCCCCTCAGCCTTCTCCTTCCACACCAAACTCGCTCCACTCTTCCTTCTGAGCCTCCTCGATCCCTCTCTCATCCACATTGCGCAGTAGAACGCTCCAATCGAGACGTCGATCGTCGGAGTCCACCGCAGAACCACCCTTCGATTTAGGCCACCCCAAACGACGCCGCGACCACCATTCAACTCCTCGTCATCTACAACCTCTCCTCGAACCAGCGCCGCCCCTCGCCGGAGCTCCGTCAAGCCGCCGACCCCCTACCTCGCCGTCGCAGCATGCCCACCCCCCCGTCGACGACGACGACGGTCGACCGTCGGATCAGCTTCTGATCGCACGGCTCAGGTGAGTGGATACCGTTTCGGTGAATTAACCCACTGACGCGCAGGCCCCACTTCGTCAGGCGGCCCGCGTGTGCGAGTCACACTGCTGGGCCGGCCCAAGTCTTTTCGCCCGTTTAGCCCATTTCGCGTTCCCGCCAAGCCCACTAAATTCAAAAAGCGAATTTCTGTTAATTCCAATTTCCCTGCTGGTGCTGAATTCAAATTTGAATAGTTTAAAATATACTTCACCAAATTTAACAAATTTTATATTATTAGAAAGCTTATGAAATTATCTAGCTAATCTCACTGGATTCAACCTCATATGTTTTGTAGATTTTGAATAGCAAAAATAACAAAACAGAGACTTTTCAGTATTGAAATAAATCTTAAAAATCAACCAATTTGAATTTTGAATTGAATCCAATTGCAATAATTCACATTTAACAAACTCTAATTTATTATGTTAAAATATGATATATGTCCTGTACATGATCATGGGCTAGAATCAAAATATTGGCTATGTAGTCAATACTAGCCCATTTAAACCATATCAAATTTTAGGAATTTAAATCTATGAGGTGTAGCATCTCATTTAAATCATTCTCACAAGTGATATGAAGTAATGTGTTGACCTTTAAATGCTTAGGCTCATACTTGCTCACTTGTAGAATTTAAATCAACATAGTATTTACATTTGCCATGGTTATTTAAAACACATGAGATGATGAATCTCATTTAAATCACCTTTCTCAAATACTAAGTGTGAAGTGTTGACCGTGGTCAACATGGGATCATCCCTGGTTATTTGAGAATATTAAATCACCTCAATAGTAGTTTTTATTAAATTAGTTACAACTATGTGTTAAATCATATGAGAGGTATTCCTCTCATTTAAATCTTGTTCTCAAGTAATTCAACATGAGGTAGTGACCATGGTCTATATAATCTCATATTGAGTTATTTGGTGGCATTAAATCACTACCATGTGAGTATTAAATTTCATGAGGTATGGAACCTCATTTAAATCATTTTTCTCAAATGATAAGTATGAAGAGGTTGACTTTGGTCAACCTAGGTCATATATTATTCATAAGAGAAATTAAATCTTAAGAAGAATTCAATGAGAGGAAATTATTTCTCTAAACCAAAGAGAAACCCTAAGTTCAATTTTCAATGAGAGGAAATTATTTTCCTAATGTTAAATAAGGAAACCCTAGAATAATTGTTGGATAAATGTTAAGTAGTGATGCTAGATCCTTTGTGTGAGCCAATAAGGCTAATTAAGACTACTTAAGTGTTGTTTGGTGATTGTATCCTCGTATTCGTTTATAGACGCTAGTACCGGGGACTATCAAGAAGAAGAGGTCTTCTACCAAGAGGAAGAGCAAGAGAACTTTGATCACATCACCAACCAAGGCAAGCTATATTATTGCAAGCTATTACCAATGCAAGCTAGACAAATGCAAACCATTTTGGTTGCAAGTTTATATTCTTGCCAAGTGCAAAGCTCTACAAGAGCAAGGCACCATTACATTTTAGTTTATGAACCTATCCCAAGTTTTTACTTTACAAGCTTTACTTGATTTTATTTATCAAAGTTACTTTTTGATTTATGATTTACTTGGTTGAATTATAGAGTAGTACAAGAGAATCACACTTAGCCTAGCAAGCTCCAAGATACTTAGCACCCCTCATAACTAGTTGCTAGTGCTCAATATTAAAAGTGACTATTCTAGTTGGGAACTTGTGAATTGAAATGACTTTGAAAACCTTGGAATGATGAGTCATTCTATTGAAAGATTTTGAAGGTGAATATGACTGGTGAATGACTTGGTGAATTTAACAAAAACTGATGGTTGGGTTCGGATGCGATACCATTCCAATTTTACAAGTACCCCCACAATACCTGAATCTGGGTAAGGCTTAGCTGGAAACTTATGTATTTTAGTATGGGTTCCCTCTGAACAAGCGTCATCGGGGTTATGCTGGAGGCTGCCTCTACAGAAGGAATGATGTGAAATGACGTGAAATGAGGTGAATGTCCGGCCCAAGCCCTGTGCAGTTCCCAGGTTGACCGCGTGTTTTCACTGGGAGGCCAAGCTCATGGGGAGAGGTGCCTATACTAGAGTATGTAAATGAAAGGTTAGGATTGGTAGTTCGCGTACTGCGTACGATAAATCAGGGCCAGTTACCCCTGACGAACTATTGCAATTGTTGTGGCACAAGTGTACAACCTCTGCAGAGTTAAACCTATTCGAATAGCCGCGTCCGCGGTTATGGACAGTTGGAAAGGCCATACTGTTCCGTCATCAGAACTTTTCTAAAAATATGAATGGTGACTTGTGATTTGAATTGAAAGGTGACTTTGACTTGAATCACAACTGAGTTGTGGGAATGACCCTAATGTTCCCACTTGAGTTAGTTAAATGAAGAGGCTTTGATTAGTAAAGTGTTTATGAAATAAAACTGGCTTTATGCAAATGAAACTAGAGCTTAGAACCCCTTACTATAGTTGATAGTATTTACCTTAGTATTAGTTTGCGAGTACTTTAAAGTACTCATGGCTGTGTCCCTGGCTATTCAAATGGCCAGACTATGAAGACGAGTACCAGAACCCGGAAGAAGGACCGCAGGACGTCTACGACAACTAGGATCACTCCTGACGTCAACAGTTGCCTGTGGAATAGATGGACTACTACTACGCTATTTTCGCTTCCGCTATGTGTTATGTAATGGATCAATAGAACTGCTATTATTGTAATGAGAATGGATCATGTGATCCTTTATTTGTAAGACGATTATGGTATGTAATGAATGATGTGTTGTGATATCAATCTATTATGTCTCGCAAAAACAATATTCCTGGGATTGCGAGGAATGGCATAATAGGCATCTGGACTTAAAAATCCGGGTGTTGACAAGTTGGTATCAGAGCCATTGTTGACCTTAGGAGACCCTAGTTAGAATGGACGTCTGAAAAATTTAGTTTCAAAACAAATGAAGTGACTATTTAAGAAAACTTATTCTCCCTCTTATCCTTGAGATCTTCAAAATAAGAAGGTTATGCTCTATTCTTCTTATACTCTTACCTAAAATTTTGACACACTTCTCTAACTTACTCATCATAATTCTTCACAGATGGAGTACAAATGGGAGTTCTATCAGCTTGGCCACGGAGGCAACCTGATGTTCGAGAAAGACTTGAAGCAACTAGTGGACTATCTAGGATGCCCGTACCCCGAGTTCTTCGGAACACCCCTCAACAATCACTCCGGAGAACCCCTCGGTGGGAAGTTTCAACTGATCTACGAAGAAAGCTTGGAGCCCGGTATGGGAAACCATCTGGTTTTCTGTAACGGGAAACACTTGGAAGGAAGGACTAGTCAGAGCTATGCAAGAAGCAATTTCTCGTCTGTGTGGACAAAATGAGAACAAGATTAAGAACACTCGCTTCATCTACTACCCAAGACATGACTCCATGGGAAGACCGATGACCATGCCACCACACCCGGAGATGAACCACTATGTAGCACATCAGGACTTCAGGCTGTACAAGACCCGCAGGGATTTGGACAACGCCCTCGCATTTCGCCAAGCACATTACCCGTGAAGATGAAAAATCCCCCCTGAAGAGTAGTTTCATTTAAAGCACTTTCGTATGTGTGAGTTGTATCAGGATCCCCTTGTATCGTAGAGCGATGAATGGTTCTTCAAACCAACGGTGTGTTAGCTTTGTAATGTGTGATGCTTGGTATGAATGAAAAAGTGTTGTTGGTTTTTACCCCCGCAACACTACTCAAGTTTTCAATATTATGAACTTTTTAAACTTTAACAAAACAAACCATAGAAATTTCCCTCTTATCTTATCATCTACATCAATGTTCAGATGGCCCCTCCCAATCGCACCAACGACGCGATGATGCAACTGCTACAAACCCTGCTTGCCGACCGAGAAGCCGAGAGAGCTGAACGCCAAGCCAACATTGCTGCACTGCAACAGATAGCTCAGAACAATCAAGGCCACGGAAACAACGATCACCCTGGATCGAAGCTGAAGAACTTTCAGCACACCAACCCTCCGATATTCAACAAGACCGAAGAGCCCCTTGATGCTGATGACTGGCTCCAGACCATGGAGAACAACCTCGAAGTTGCGGGAGTTGAAGCCGCAGAAAAAGTACTGTTCGCCACCCACTTCCTGTCAGGACCTGCCAGAGCCTGGTGGACAAGTGCCCGTGCAATGAATGCGGGACAGATGATGACATGGGAAGACTTCAAGCTGAAGTTCAGCAAATACCATGTGCCCCAAGGACTGATCAAGAAGATGAGAGACGAGTTCCGTGAACTCAAGCAAGGAAGGATGTCCGTGGTGGAATACCGCGACAGGTTTCTAACGCTGTCAAGGTACGCCCCGGATGAGACCGACACCAATGAGAAAAGGAAGGAGAGATTTCTGAACGGACTGCATGACGAGATGCAAACAGTGTTAGTGAACATTCCGTTCGCTGACTTGGAAGCCCTCATGGACTCAGCCATACAGATGGAAGGAAAGCTACATCAGGCCAATGAGAACCGCAAGCGCAGAATGATGAACCAGAATGGACCCCACCATACCCAGAAGTACCGCAACAACTCCTCTGGAGGATTTACCCCAAGATACAACAAGCCCCCTGCCCAGAATTATCGCCCCAACTACCCCAACAACAACGGAGGACCCCCGAAGCCCGGAGGCAATAACAACAACAGCCACAACAACAACAACCACCCCAACAATAGCAACAACAATGGAAACAACAACAACCCCAATACTGCCCCAAGGACTGGAAGCAATGCTACCCCCGTCACCCCCAAAGACAAGTTCACCGTCAACTGCTATGAATGTGGAGTTGTGGGTCACTTCTCCAATGAGTGCCCCAAAAAGCTTGCCAGGATTGTCGCCAATACCGCAGCACCTGCTCAGCAACAGCGCCGCTTTGCCGGAAGAAGGAACCAGAACAACAACAACGGTCGTTTCTACCACATGACTGCCACTGAAGCTCAGGAAGCACCCCAGACCATGCCAAGTATGTCTTCCTGTTAATAAAATGCTCAATCTCTCTTAGGAACCGAACTTTTCTTAAAATCTCGGGACGAGATTTGTTTAAGGGGGAAGGGTTTGTAACATCCCAAAAATTCAAAACAAAACAAATGAATTTCACTAGTTCCAAATTTTGGAACCAACAAAAACTTTTATTAATTAAGTAGGATACATAGTGATCTTGCTTAATTCTTGTGCTATTGCTATGATTGCTTGTTATTAGAAATTGAAGTGATCTAAAACCCTAAACCTCACCCCTCTTTTCACCATCCTAGTTAAGTTAAAATAAAAAGAAATTAAATAAGAAAAAGGCATATGTGCCTATGGCTATATTTATAAAACTTTACCCTAAGCTTTTCTACCTTGCTTAGAGGTTTGGAAAACCTTCATACACCTTACCTAAGGCTTATCAAACCAAACCCAAGTGGTTTCCAAAGAAAATAAAAAGAAACTAAAAATGCCATAGAGGCATATGAGAGAAAAGTGCAAATTTGTGAATTTGAGAAGATTGACCCTAGGACTTGTTATGAATGGTTGGATCACTTCCAAATACCATTTCAACACTCAACAACACCAATTGAGTCAAGCCAAGTCAAAGTAAAACACAAATGCAACATATGCATAGAGGCATATGTGACACATAGCCATAATACCCAATTCTTGACCTATGACTTTAAACCTTGACCAAATGAGGGGAAACCATCCCTCAACCTAATATAACACTAAATTGACCCCAACCCATGTCCAAGTAAAGCAAGGTCAACAAATTACAAGATTAATGAAAAGTGACACATCACCTCTTATGTGTTATGGCCATTTTTGCAAATCTTTGATCAAGACCTTTTGAAATGGATTCAATGGTCTTAAAATGTTTCTAAACCAATAAGAATCACATTAGAGTCAACAAAAGTCAAATCAATTGGAGAGAAATCAAATGGTGAGAAAATCCCAAATTTCACTCACATACACTTAGGCCAAAATTGCAAATCTTCACCAAAGACCACCATTGCTTGACTTATGGTTTCTAAAACTCTTATATAACAAAAACAAACACAAATGCATAAAAGAAACCAGATTCAAATCAAGGGAAATTTCAAATTTGACATACATATGATAATGGTCATATGACCCATTTATAAAATCTTCACTACTTTACACCCCTGCATTTGAATCTTCCTAAACTAAACTTGGTCAACTATTGCCATGTCATCCAAGACCATGTCAATGTCAACAACTTTCATGTTGACCACACCTGCTAGCTTTGACCAGGTTGACCAGTAGGGTTGTGACAAGTGGTGATGTTGAAGTAAAGTGAAGATTACCCCAAATTTGAAAACTTGCAAAACTTTGTCAAATTGACCACCACCACCATCAATCCCTTTCTATATTTATATAAATGAGTTGCACCAAAAAGAATTTCAAATTTTGAAAAGAAGTTTCATGCGGCCATTGTGTCGAGCACCTTGCAGGCATGATTCTGGTTTTGGCATACACTCTATTATCCTCTGGATTTTTGCCTAAACCCCTTTCTCTCTTTGATCATTGCTGCTCCTGTACCTCCCCTGCATCAAGCCATGTACTGGTTTGGTCGACTAAAGCAATGGCATGATCACAAAAACCCCATGCCGGCCATGAAGGACACACCCATGCCACTCATCTCTCTGGCTCTCCCCTCTCTCTTTCACCATGTCAGCAAACTTCCCTGCACCTCCCTGAGCACGCCTGTACCCTCCCTGGATCGAACCAAGCCCGGCATTGGACGGAACAAACACGCCCAGACAAGCCCAGGACTTGCCAGGCACGCGGTGAGCGCGCCCTGGCATGTCACTGGCCGCGCCAGAGCGCCACGCGACTCGTCGCCCTCGTCCTCCCCTCTGCATGTCTACCTCTACCTAGCGCTTCGCCAACCCCTCCTCTACGCAGTAGACATGCTCGCTGGCTCGCTCGTGCACCGTCGCCATCGCCATTATCAAATGTCTGCCGCACCCGTACCGCGAGCACTCGAACGACGCCAGCCTGCCACCGTCCTCCCCTCGCTGCCCCTTCACACGCGTCGTGACCGCCATGATCGCAGCTACCTAGAGCGCCCCCTATCTTGCCCCTTCGCGCCCTCGAACGCCGTCGCCACCGTCGACCTTGCAGCACCCCACGGCCACCCAACGCAACTATAAAAAGAGGCCCCCTCAGCCTTCTCCTTCCACACCAAACTCGCTCCACTCTTCCTTCTGAGCCTCCTCGATCCCTCTCTCATCCACATTGCGCAGTAGAACGCTCCAATCGAGACGTCGATCGCCGGAGTCCACCGCAGAACCACCCTTCGATTTAGGCCACCCCAAGCGACGCCGCGACCACCATTCAACTCCTCGTCATCTACAACCTCTCCTCGAACCAGCGCCGCCCCTCGCCGGAGCTCCGTCAAGCCGCCGACCCCCTACCTCGCCGTCGCAGCACGCCCACCTCCCCCGTCGACGACGACGACGGTCGACCGTCGGATCAGCTTCTGATCGCACGGCTCAGGTGAGTGGATACCGTTTCGGTGAATTAACCCACTGACGCGCAGGCCCCACTTCGTCAGGCGGCCCGCGTGTGCGAGTCACACTGCTGGGCCGGCCCAAGTCTTTTCGCCCGTTTAGCCCATTTCGCGTTCCCGCCAAGCCCACTAAATTCAAAAAGCGAATTTCTGTTAATTCCAATTTCCCTGCTGGTGCTGAATTCAAATTTGAATAGTTTAAAATCAACTTCACCAAATTTAACAAACTTTATATTATTAGAAAGCTTATGAAATTATCTAGCTAATCTCACTGGATTCAACCTCATATGTTTTGTAGATTTTGAATAGCAAAAATAACAAAACAGAGACTTTTCAGTATTGAAATAAATCTTAAAAATCAACCAATTTGAATTTTGAATTGAATCCAATTGCAATAATTCACATTTAACAAACTCTAATTTATTATGTAAAAATATGATATATGTCCTGTACATGATCATGGTCTAGAATCAAAATATTGGCTATGTAGTCAATACTAGCCCATTTAAACCATATCAAATTTTAGGAATTTAAATCTATGAGGTGTAGCATCTCATTTAAATCATTCTCACAAGTGATATGAAGTAATGTGTTGACCTTTAAATGCTTAGGCTCATACTTGCTCACTTGTAGAATTTAAATCAACATAGTATTTACATTTGCCATGGTTATTTAAAACACATGAGATGATGAATCTCATTTAAATCACCTTTCTCAAATACTAAGTGTGAAGTGTTGACCTTGGTCAACATGGGATCATCCCTGGTTATTTGAGAATATTAAATCACCTCAATAGTAGTTTTTATTAAATTAGTTACAACTATGTGTTAAATCATATGAGAGGTATTCCTCTCATTTAAATCTTGTTCTCAAGTAATTCAACATGAGGTAGTGACCATGGTCTATATAATCTCATATTGAGTTATTTGGTGGCATTAAATCACTACCATGTGAGTATTAAATTTCATGAGGTATGGAACCTCATTTAAATCATTTTTCTCAAATGATAAGTATGAAGAGGTTGACTTTGGTCAACCTAGGTCATATATTATTCATAAGAGAAATTAAATCTTAAGAAGAATTCAATGAGAGGAAATTATTTCTCTAAACCAAAGAGAAACCCTAAGTTCAATTTTCAATGAGAGGAAATTATTTTCCTAATGTTAAATAAGGAAACCCTAGAATAATTGTTGGATAAATGTTAAGTAGTGATGCTAGATCCTTTGTGTGAGCCAATAAGGCTAATTAAGACTACTTAAGTGTTGTTTAGTGATTGTATCCTCGTATTCGTTTATAGACGCTAGTACCGGGGACTATCAAGAAGAAGAGGTCTTCTACCAAGAGGAAGAGCAAGAGAACTTTGATCACATCACCAACCAAGGCAAGCTATATTATTGCAAGCTATTACCAATGCAAGCTAGACAAATGCAAACCATTTTGGTTGCAAGTTTATATTCGTGCCAAGTGCAAAGCTCTACAAGAGCAAGGCACCATTACATTTTACTTTATGAACCTATCCCAAGTTTTTACTTTACAAGCTTTACTTGATTTTATTTATCAAAGTTACTTTTTGATTTATGATTTACTTGGTTGAATTATAGAGTAGTACAAGAGAATCACACTTAGCCTAGCAAGCTCCAAGATACTTAGCACCCCTCATAACTAGTTGCTAGTGCTCAATATTAAAAGTGACTATTCTAGTTGGGAACTTGTGAATTGAAATGACTTTGAAAACCTTGGAATGATGAGTCATTCTATTGAAAGATTTTGAAGGTGAATATGACTGGTGAATGACTTGGTGAATTTAACAAAAACTGATGGTTGGGTTCGGATGCGATACCCTTCCAATTTTACAAGTACCCCCACAATACCTGAATCTGGGTAAGGCTTAGCTGGAAACTTATGTATTTTAGTATGGGTTCCCTCTGAACAAGCGTCATCGGGGTTATGCTGGAGGCTGCCTCTACAGAAGGAATGATGTGAAATGACGTGAAATGAGGTGAATGTCCGGCCCAAGCCCTGTGCAGTTCCCAGGTTGACCGCGTGTTTTCACTGGGAGGCCAAGCTCATGGGGAGAGGTGCCTATACTAGAGTATGTAAATGAAAGGTTAGGATTGGTAGTTCGCGTCATCGCGTACGATAAATCAGGGCCGATTACCTGACGAACTATTGCAATTGTTGTGGCACAAGTGTACAACCTCTGCAGAGTTAAACCTATTCGAATAGCCGCGTCCGCGGTTATGGACAGTTGGAAAGGCCATACTGTTCCGTCATCAGAACTTTTCTAAAAATATGAATGGTGACTTGTGATTTGAATTGAAAGGTGACTTTGACTTGAATCACAACTGAGTTGTGGGAATGACCCTAATGTTCCCACTTGAGTTAGTTAAATGAAGAGGCTTTGATTAGTAAAGTGTTTATGAAATAAAACTGGCTTTATGCAAATGAAACTAGAGCTTAGAACCCCTTACTATAGTTGATAGTATTTACCTTAGTATTAGTTTGCGAGTACTTTAAAGTACTCATGGCTGTGTCCCTGGCTATTCAAATGGCCAGACTATGAAGACGGGTACCAGAACCCGGAAGAAGGACCGCAGGACGTCTACGACAACTAGGATCACTCCTGACGTCAACAGTTGCCTGTGGAATAGATGGACTACTACTATGCTATTTTCGCTTCCGCTATGTGTTATGTAATGGATCAATAGAACTGCTATTATTGTAATGAGAATGGATCATGTGATCCTTTATTTGTAAGACGATTATGGTATGTAATGAATGATGTGTTGTGATATCAATCTATTATGTCTCGCAAAAACAATATTCCTGGGATTGCGAGGAATGGCATAATAGGCATCTGGACTTAAAAATCCGGGTGTTGACAAGATCGACCAAGCAAACAAAAACAAAAAAAATCAGCGTCGGCCTAAAGAGTCCATAAGCCAGACATGCATGCTCGGTGTCCTCATATGTGATTATCGGCCGTGGATTGACCAATATCATATTTGAACGATTATTATTGCACACATTAGATCCAGTCCCAACCTAGCTAGCATGCGTGCATGTGTAGCCCGAGTCTTTACCAGAGGATTAATATATACACTGGATGAGAGAAATAGTCTATATCAAACAATGCTAAGCAACCGGCAATACAGCTGAGATATAATAAAGATGTGACCGGCAACGCTAGTGATTCGGGGGAAACATACCGCCATTGCAGCCATGGACCGAGAGAATCGGGGATGCCGCGCCGCCTTAGTGGAGTTTTTAGGTGCGACGTTGATACGCGTACAGCACGCGACCGTTGGGAACCCCAAGAGGAAGGTGTGATGCGTACAGCGGCAAGTTTTCCCTCAGTATGAAACCAAGGTTTAATCGAACCAGTAGGAGCCAAGAAGCACGTTGAAGGTTGATGGCGGCGAGATGTATGCGGCGCAACACCAGGGATTCCGGCGCCAACGTGGAACCTGCACAACACAAACCAAGTACTTTGCCCCAACGAAACAACGAGGTTGTCAATCTCACCGGCTTGCTGTAACAAAGGATTAGATGTATAGTGTGGAAGATGATTGTTTGCAGAAAACAGTAGAACAGTATTGCAATAGATTGTATTTCAGTAAAGAGAATTGGACCGGGGTCCACAGTTCACTAGAGGTGTCTCTCCCATAAGATAAATAGCATGTTGGGTGAACAAATTACAGTTGGGCAATTTACAAATAAAGAGGGCATGACCATGCACATACATATTATGATGAGTATAGTGAGATTTAATTGGGCATTACGACAAAGTACATAGACCGCTATCCAGCATGCATCTATGCCTAAAAAGTCCACCTTCAGGTTATCATCCGAACCCCTTCCAGTATTAAGTTGCTAACAACAGACAATTGCATTAAGTATTGCGCGTAATGTAATCAATAACTACATCCTCAGACATAGCATCAATGTTTTATCCCTAGTGGCAACAACACATCCATAATCTTAGAGATTTCTGTCACTTCCCCAGATTCACGGAGATATGAACCCACTATCAAGCATAAATACCCCCTCTTGGAGTTAATAGCAAAAACTTGGCCAGAGCCTCTACTAATAACGGAGAGCATGCAAGATCATAAACAACACATAGATATAAATTGATAATCAACATAACATGGTATTCTCTATTCATCGGATCCCAACAAACACAACATATAGAATTACAGATAGATGATCTTGATCATGTTCGGCAGCTCACAAGACCCGACAATTAAGCACAATGAGGAGAAGACAACCATCTAGCTACTGCTATGGACCCATAGTCCAGGGGTGAACTACTCACACATCACTCCGGAGGTGACCATGGCGGCGTAGAGTCCTCCGGGAGATGATTCCCCTCTCCGGCAGGGTGCCGGAGGCGATCTCCTGAATCCCCCGAGATGGGATTGGCGGCGGCGGCGTCTCTGGAAGGTTTTTCGTATCGTGGCTCTCGGTACTGGGGGTTTCGCGACGAAGGCTTTAAGTAGGCGGAAGGGTAGGTCAGGGGGCGACGCGAGGGGCCCAGGAGACAGGGCGGCGCGGCCAAGGGTGGGGCCGCGCCGCCTGCCCTCATGGCCACCTCGTGGCCCCACTTCGTTGACTCTTCGGTCTTCTGGAAGCATCGTGGCAAAATAGGACCCTGGGCGTTGATTTCGTCCAATTCCGAGAATATTTCCTTACTAGGATTTCTGAAACCAAAAACAGCAGAAAACAGCAACTGGCACTTCGGCATCTTGTTAATAGGTTAGTTCCAGAAAATGCACGAATATGACATAAAGTGTGCATAAAACATGTAGATATCATCAATAATGTGGCATGGAACATAAGAAATTATCGATACGTCGGAGACGTATCAGAATCCCCAAGCTTAGTTCCTGCTCGTCCCGAGCAGGTAAACGATAAACAAAGATAATTTCTGGAGTGACATGCCATCATAACCTTGATCATACTATTGTAAAGCATATGTAGTGAATGCAGCGATCAAAACAATATAAATGATATGAGTAAACAAATGAATCATATAGCAAAGACTTTTCATGAATAGTACTTCAAGACAAGCATCAATAAGTCTTGCATAAGAGTTAACTCATAAAGCAATAATTCAAAGTAAAGGTATTGAAGCAACACAAAGGAAGATGAAGTTTCAGCGGTTGCTTTCAACTTATAAATGTATATCTCATAGATATTGTCAACATAGAGTAATATAACAAGTGCAATATGCAAGTATGTAGGAATCAATGCACAGTTCACACAAGTGTTTGCTTCTTGAGGTAGAGAGAAATAGGTGAACTGACTCAACAATAAAAGTAAAAGAATGGTCCTTCAAAGAGGAAAGCATCGATTGCTATATTTGTGCTAGAGCTTTGATTTTGAAAACAAGAAACAATTTTGTCAACGGTAGTAATAAAGCATATGTATTATGTAAATTATATCTTACAAGTTGCAAGCCTCATGCATAGTATACTAATAGTGCCCGCACCTTGTCCTAATTAGCTTGGATTACCGGGATTATCGCAATGCACATGTTTTAACCAAGTGTCACAAAGGGGTACCTCTATGCCGCCTGTACAAAGGTCTAAGGAGAAAGCTCGCATTGGATTTATCGCTATTGATTATTCTCAACTTAGACATCCATACCGGGACAACATAGACAACAGATAATGGACTCCTCTTTTATGCATAAGCATGTAACAACAATTAATTTTCTCATATGAGATTGAGGATATATGTCCAAAACTGAAACTTCCACCATGGATCATGGCTTTAGTTAGCGGCCCAATGTTCTTCTCTAACAATATGCATGCTCTAACCATAAGGGTGGTAAATCTCCCTTACTTCAGACAAGACGAACATGCATAGCAACTCACATGATATTCAACAAAGAGTAGTTGATGGCGTCCCCAGGAACATGGTTATCGCACAACAAGCAACTTAATAAGAGATAAAGTGCATAAGTACATATTCAATACCACAATAGTTTTTAGGCTATTTGTCCCATGAGCTATATATTGTAAAGGTAGAGGAATAGAAATTTAAAGGTAGCACTCAAGCAATTTACTTTGGAATGGCGGAGAAATACCATGTAGTAGGTAGGTATGGTGGACACAAATGGCATAGTGGTTGGCTCAAGTATTTGGATGCATGAGAAGTATTCCCTCTCGATACAAGGTTTAGGATAGCAAGGTTATTTGAAACAAACACAAGGATGAACCGGTGCAGCAAAACTCACATAAAAGACATATTGAAAACATTATAAGACTCTACACCGTCTTCCTTATTGTTCAAACTCAATACTAGAAATTATCTAGACTGTAGAGAGACAAAATATGCAAACCAAATTTTAGCATGCTCTATGTATTTCTTCATTAATAGGTGCAAAGTATATGATGCAAGAGCTTAAACATGAGCACAACAATTGCCAAGTATCACATTATCCAAGACATTTTAGCAATTACTACATGTATCATTTTCCAATTCCAACCATATAACAATTTAACGAAGAAAAAACTTCGCCATGAATATTATGAGTAGAGCCTAAGGACATACTTGTCCATATGCTACAGCGGAGCGTGTCTCTCTCCCACACAAAGAATGCTAGGATCCATTTTATTCAAGCAAAACAAAAACAAAAACAAACCGACGCTCCAAGCAAAGCACATAAGATGTGATGGAATGAAAATATAGTTTCAGGGGAGGAACCTGATAATGTTGTCGATGTAGAAGGGGATGCCTTGGGCATCCCCAAGCTTAGACGCTTGAGTCTTCTTGATATATGCAGGGGTGAACCACCGGGGCATCCCCAAGCTTAGAGCTTTCACTCTCCTTGATCATGTTGTATCATCTCCCTCTCTTGATCCTTGAAAACTTCCTTCACACCAAACTTAGAACAACTCATTAGAGGGTTAGTGCACAATCAAAATATACATGTTCAGAGGTGACATAATCATTATTAACACTTCTGGATATTGCACAAAGCTACTGAAAGTTAATGGAATCGAAATATCCATCGAACATAACAAAACAGGCAATGCGAAATAAAAGGCAGAATCTGTCAAAACAGAACAGTTCGTATTGACAAATTTTATTGAGACACCAGACTTGCTCAAATGAAAATGCTCAACTTGAATGAAAGTTGCGTACATATCTGAGGATCACTCACGTAAATTGGCATAATTTTCTGAGTTACCTACAAAGAATTTTGCCCAGATTCGTGACAGCAAAGAAATCTGTTTCTGCGCAGTAATCCAAATCTAGTATGAACCTTACTATCAACGACTTTACTTGGCACAACAAAACACAAAACTAAGATAAGAAGAGGTTGCTACAGTAGTAAACAACTTCCAAGACACAAAATAAAAACAAAGGTACTGTAGTAAAAAAATGGGTTGTCTCCCATAAGCGCTTTTCTTTAACGCCTTTCAGCTAGGCGCAGAAAGTGTGCATCAAGTATTATCGAAAGATGGTGCATCGTTATCATAAGCTCCTCCATCTGTAGTGGTACTAAGGGCTTTGTAAATTTTAGGCCTATAATAATATTTCTTTGGTTTGGGCACTTTAGAGACATACATAAACTTTTGCTCCTTACCCACATAAGCTTTCTCCTTATATTTAAGAGAAGAAAATGTTGAACCCAAGGTTCCCATAGCTTTTTCAAGTTCGCCAATCCTATTGGTTTGATCATCATGGACAACACAAGTTCCTAGGATACTAATTCTTTCATCAATTCCTCCTAAGGATTTATCAAGTTCATCAGTTTTATCAAGTAACATTTCCAATTTAGTTTCAATACTTGGAAAATTTTTCTCTAAGGTTTCCAATTTTTTCATAACATCTTCAAGAGAGATTTCAATTTTAACTTCATCAACAGGGGGTATTCTAAATAGACTCTCAATAATGCAGCTAGCTTCTAATGTAGGAGTACTTAGGAAGTTACCTCCTGCGAGACAATCAAGAACATACCTATTCCAGCTAGAGATACCAACATAAAAATTCCTGAGTAAAATAGTGGTGGAGTGTTTCTTAGTGCACCTATTATGGGCGTTACTAATTCTATACTAAGCATCTCTTAAGCAGTCTCCCCCTTGTTGCTTAAACGAACGAACTTCAACTTCAGGATTACTCATTTTAACAGTAGTAAATAAAGCAAACTAGATATAGTAAATGCAAGTAACTAATTTTTTTTTGTGTTTTTGATATAGCAAATAAGATAGCAAATAAAATAAAACTAGCAACTAATTTTTTTTTTGTATTTTGATTTAGTGCAGCAAACAAAGTAATAAATAAAACTAAGCAAGACAAAAACAAAGTAAAGAGATTGGGATGTGGAGACTCCCCTTGCAGCGTGTCTTGATCTCCCCGGCAACGGCGCCAGAAAACAGTTGCTGGCGCAAAGTTGACGTGGGAGTTAGAGATCTTTGTGGTGTAACTTTTCTTCAGGTCCCCGGCAACGGCGCCAGAAAACAGTCTTGATACGCGTACATCACGCGGCCGTTGGGAACCCCAAGAGGAAGGTGTGATGCGTACAGCGGCAAGTTTTCCCTCAGTATGAAACCAAGGTTTAATCGAACCAGTAGGAGCCAAGAAGCACGTTGAAGGTTGATGGCGGCGAGATGTAGTGCGGCGCAACACCAGGGATTCCGGTGCCAACGTGGAACCTGCACAACACAAACCAAGTACTTTGCCCCAACGAAACAGCGAGGCACTACTAGGAAAAGGCCTAGCCGTAAGACTGCCATCAGTGGCGCACCATGGCTGCCGTGCGCCACTACTACTTAGCAGTGGCGCACCACAAAACGGTGGGCCACTGTTACAAAAGTAGTAGTGGCGCACCTTGATTCTGGTGCGCCATAAGTAAGTGGTGACAGGAGGCCAGATCCTCCCCAAACCTAGTAGTGGCGCACGTCTATGGGGTGCGCCACTGCTACATTCCTTACCTATGGCGCACGTTGTAGAGGTGCGCCACTGCTAGGAGGTGTCCGGAGACCGTTTAGAGATGATAGGCTTAGCAATGGCGCACTGCTGTGGTGCGCCACTGCTACATAGGTTACCTATGGCGCATGTCATTAGGTGCGCCACTGCTAGGGGGTGGCCATAGCCCCTTTTTAGAGATGAGAGGCGTAGCAGTGGCGCACAACTTAGTAGTGCGCCATTGCTATGTCTTAGCTTAATAGGTAAGTAATGGTGAAGCTTTCTTAGCTTAATACCCTACTCAATCTCAACTTTTTACCTCATCCAACACTCTAGGTCTCGCCGTATCGGTAACTTTGTTGGTTTTAAGCTTTGTGTGTGACCGGTTCCGATCGTCTTGCACACACACATATGTGCGCATGCGCGAAAATCGTCTCGATCACGTGCATGTGTGTTGTATGCGAAGCCTCCACATGTGTTGTATATGCAAAGCCTCCGATCCACACATGTGTTGCATGTGTTTGTTTGCAGGGATTTGAAATGCAAAGGTCACCGCGAAATATGAGCCATGGGTACTAGCTTCCCAAGTGGACCAATGCTTCTTCATTACCGACCCGCAAAAGCCCAGCCGTGTTATCGTGAGGAGAGGCAAAAGGAGCATCATCGGAATGGATGGAACCGCCAACGAGCTAGACTTTGACCAGTATGGCGATCCGAAGATGGAAGATGACGACGACGATGATGAAGAACCATACACAACAAGAAGAAGCAGGACCACCCTACCTAAAGGCCATCCATTCAAGAGAAGAAGTCTAGGAGTTCCGGGGCTAAATTATTCAACCGCGAGAAAGAAGGGCAAGAAGATTGTGAAAAGATAATTATGTATCATTTTCTTGTATGAATAACGGATGTCATATTGTTAATCTACACATTGTACCGATCAAAATAGACATATAATTTATATTTTTGGATATTTTATATATTCTATAGTATTTTAACTATTCTACATAATTATAATTATTTATGCCTTTTATTTTGGTGTATTATGCTATTTTGGATGTTTATTATAGTGTTAAATCAATTTAAAAAGAAAAGGAAAAAAAATTGGGGCCGCCAGGGTTCGAACCTGGCGGCGGGGGTTTGGCACAAACCAACCAGGGACAGAGCCGATGCGGTACTAAGCGGGATATGTCAATCCCCCGCGCGTTATTCTTTTGACCCAGCCATAAAGAGGCAGTGGCGCACCCCGAGAGGTGCGCTATTGCTAAGCCTCATAGTGGCGCACCCCTAGAGGTGCGCTATTGCTAAGTGTGTCTGGGGACTTAGAGAAATCCCTGCCCTCTTCTTCTCCCCATCCCCATTCACCATTCCCCAATCCTCTCCGACGCCGGCGACCCTCGATCTGCCTCGCGACGCCGCCTCCGCCCCGTCCCATCGGCGCCCCCTGAGCAACGCCACCTCCCACCAGCGGCCGCCACCCCTCCCCTGAGCAGGCGCCACCACTTCTCACGCGAGCGACCGTCGCGCAGGTACGTCCCCCCTCGATTCACCTCGCCGCCGGCGGTCGCCTCCCCCCTCGATTCTCATCCGCTTTGCCGCCACGCAGATCCTCTGCCTCGAGCCCTCACCGCCACACCCCCGCAGTACTCGCCGCGCCCGAAGCAGGAGCAGCACGCCGCCACGCCCTCGACGCCACGCCGCGGAGCAGGATCACGAGGAGCACTCCGCCACGCCCTCGCCACGCCGCGGAGCCGGAGCAGGAGGAGCACGCTGCCACGCCCTCGACAGCTGACGCCGCAGCAGAGGACCGACGCCGCGCATCCTTCCAAGGTAGGGTTGCTTGCTGCTGCTATTATAGCCCGGCTCCTCCCCTCCTCGGTTGATTGTTGCTTCGCTCAATTCATTGCTAGGGTTGCTTGCTGCTGCCATGTCCCTGCTGCTGCTGCTGCTAGCTAGGTGCTCCCCTTTGCTTGCTTGCTTGCTGCTAGGAAATGAAAATCTTGCTTGCTTGCTTGCTTTGCTGCTGCTGCTAGCTAGGTGCCTTCGCTTGCTGCTCGATTTTGTTCAAATTAAAATGGCATGCCCTGTTTATGTAGTCATCCAACTCTGCTCTTTTATTAATCCTAGCTACCATGTTAGTGTTTAGCTTCGGATGAAAGCTTGATGTTCTTGTTGCAAATGTAGCTTGTCCTTGCGGTAGTTCTTTGTTGCACATTTGTTTTGTTGCAAATTTTCAGTTTCGTCGAGATAAACCTCGCTGTTTCATATGCTTGCCCTTGCGTAGTTTTTGCTTGCTTGCTTTGGTGCATCCTTGTAGTAGATAACTAATGAGAAAAGGATTAGAGAAAGCTGGACAAATCAATGCTGAACCAGTCCACAAGGAATTAATAATACATGTGCCATGGCATTCTTAGTGCTTGTTCATGAAATGGCTTAGTTGATATTCTGTACAAGAAATGAGAATTAGCTTAGTTGATGTTTGTTTAAAGCAACTGATTTCACTAATGTATATAGAGAGTGAGAGAGCATAGTTATTGTAACAAGTGTAATTTTTTTGGGTTGCTTGCTATGTGCTTGCTAGGTTCATTTGTTGCTCTCTGGGGTTCATTTGTTAGTTGTTTGATTGGTTTGTGTGTGTGTGTGGTGGTGGTGCAGAGATTGCTACAGCGACATCCATCATCACGCGCACCTTGGAGCAGCAGCTGGAGAAGCACGCCGTGCCACCCTCGACCGCTGAAGCCGCAGAAGACCGCCTCCGCACTTGCACATAGGTAGCCCCCGATGCCCCTCCTCCTCCTCTATTAATGATGCTTGCTGTTGCTACCTAGGCTGCTGCTAGGCTGCTGCTAGAAAGTGTTTTAACACTGTAATTGATTCATTTGCTCCATGTCTTTGCAAAATGATGATGTAATTGGTTATCTCAACAATGATGTTGACAGCCATTTTATATGTCAAAAGATATCTGCTTGTGGCTGTTGTTGGTTGGCTGGTAGGTGCTTCTGCTAGCATATTAGTGATAGGTGCTGCTGCTACATATAGTAGATGTACATGTAGTTCCTGCTGTTAATGAGAATGCCATTAATTCACCATCAGGTTAACTCTGGCAACATTTGCAACATTTGCAAGGCTGCTAGGCTGTTGTAGCTCTTTTATTTTTATAGTTCAAAGCTTACTGACTTTTTATTTTGAACATTTGCAAGGCTGAGACTTGGAGCAGGAGCAGGAGAAGCACACCGCGTTGCCCTCGACTGCTAACGCCGCTGCAGAAGACCGCCGCCGCATCCTCCAAGGTAGCCCTCGATGCTGATGGTGCTTGCTGCTGCTTGCTATTGCTGCTAGCTTGCTGCTTGCTGCTTGTTAGGCTGCTTGCTTCTTGCTAGCTATCGCTTGCTGCTTGCTAGCTGCTGCTTGCTTGCTTGCTATCGCTTGCTAGCCGCTAATCGTCTTTGTCTTGCTAGCCGCTGCTTGCCATGGTGCTCAGTTGGTGGATTGTTTTCCTGGTGTATTTGTGTCATATTCTTGTGCAGGGATCGACAGAGTTGCCCATTATCGCCGAAATGTTGATTCATTTCCGTTTCGGCGAAAATGGGGCACTCATATGTCCATAAATTAGCATAGGTCATGCCCAATTTTTCCGTGAAATCTTGCGCTAATTTTATGCATTTTTTCCTACTTAGTTCGAACATGGCCAACAACGAAGAGGCCGGCGGCAGCGGCAGCAAGCCGTTCTGGATGCTAACCGATGAAATTGAGGTGATGGAGTCACAACCTCGCCGCGACGACGGCGAGGATGATGGCCCCGATCCAGAGTACCGAGCGGACGATGCCGCCGAGGATGACACCAGTGATGGTGCCGCCGAGGATGACACCACGGATGGTGCCGCCGAGGATGACACCGGCGCACCGAAGAAGCTACGGAGGGAGCGTCGCCCGAATGTGCTCAGCACCGTGAAGCAAGCATTCACCGAAGTGAACGCCACTGGGCATCCAACGGCGCCCCCTGATTTAGTCAAAGGGTCCTCGGCCCAACTCGGGTGCATCCTCTGGAGCACGGTCTCGATCAACACCGAGAACCTCAGGCATCCTGACCGAGCGAATTTGCGCACCCTCCTCTTCAAGAAGCTACACGAACGATACGAGTTCCCGGTGGACTGCTCTGAAAAGCGTCTCATGCGGAACAAAGTGCACAATGCCGCCCTCACGAAGATGAGCACCGCCCTCGCTAGTTGGAGGACCCGAGTGAAGAAAATGATTAATAATGGTGAGAGTTACGAGAAGATCAAGGAGTCAAATCCCTCGATCACCGAGCAAGACTACGCTGATTTCAAGATCAAGTGCGAGAGCGAGTCAACGTCGGATTCTAGTCAGTGGGGGAAGGACATGCGAAAACTGAACTTAGGCACCCACAAACTTGGTCCTGGCGGTTTTAGGGTGGCGCAACCGAAATGGGACGCCGCGGATGAGGAGCGTGTGAAGAACGGCCTCGAGCCCCTCCTCCCGCAATACACAAACAAGCAAACCAGGAACTTTCTCCTGGCCCGGTACCGTATTGACCCGAAAACAAAGGAGCTCACCACCACTCCGGATGTGAAGGAGTTTGAGGCTCTTCTGGTAAGGAATGCACCCGCTTAATTAGCTCCTTTATGGTTGCATTCTTATTGTTGAATCCAAATTTCTAAATGGTTCATGCATGTTCCTCCCGTAGGCTAAGGAGATCGCTACGGAAAGTGAAAAGGAAGCTAGTAGCGGCGTGGGGTCCACGAGCTCCTCGCAGTGTGCCCCTTGGGACAACCCTTTAAATAGGGCGTTGAATGCCCACAAGAAGAGGGATCCATTGAGTAAGCCGACGTCGGCTGGTCGTGTGGTCGGCGAAGGATGCTCTATGAAATGGTCAGAATACTATAAGTCAGGGAAAAAGGAGAGAAAGGCCACCATCGATGAGAAGGAGGTCGCACAGCTCAAGGCACAAGTTGCGCAGATCCCGACATTGGTCGAGGAGCAAGTGCGGCAACAAGTGCAACAAATCGTGGAGACCCAACAGAGGACGCAAAGACAGCAAGTGGAGGACCAAGTGGGCACGACGCTTAGCTCCCTCATCCCTACCTTGGTTGCCGGTCTGGACGCGTGGTATGAGGGAGGAAAAAAGGGGCCTCCCCCGGTTCCCAGTTTCACGGGCAGCAACTCCCACAGCGTGGAGCCAACATTGGTGGCTCCGGCGGCGCCAACATTGGTGGCTCCGGCGGCGCCAACCTTGGTGGCTCCCGCGGCGCCAACCGTGGTGGCTCCCGCGGCGCCAACCTTGGTGTCTCCCGCGGCGCCATTACTTCAGCTCAATGCACCCGTCGCTGCGGATAATACGCCGCCCGGCACCGCGCCAACAAGCGGCCACTCCATCAGTTGCACGCCCGCCGCCGGCGGTGCCTCGACCTTAGCCGAGCTGGACGCCATCACGGTAACCAACCCTTGGCCAATGACTTCCATATATATCCTTGCCTTTGACTAGCTAGCCATCCCTAACGCCCTACATGTTTTCCGCAGAGCTCCGCCGTCGACGTCCCATGCACTCTCCTGCAGTTTGTGAACGGCGAGTTGATTGATGTTGCCAAGGCCAAAATTGTTCAACCGAGCAACCGTCAGTTACACGGTAAACCCATGCAACCCGACGTGTATAGGATTCAACTGGTTCGGGTGCTTAGCGGCTACGACGACGTGCTACCTCCCTTTCAACCCCATGGTGCCGACGAAGATGAGGTCCTTACCCTCCAGCATTGCTTCAATTGGTCCATGGTTTGGCCAAAGAGCCAGATTCGTTTGGGGGCGAGGGACACCACCCCACAGACAGCACCCCCAGCCGTGCCGGTGCCAAGCCATGGCAAGACCACCCCAACGGTGCCGCAATCAGCTGATGTGGACATGGCTGATGTGGACATGCAGATGGCACAGGATCCGAACGATGGTCCGGACGAGGACAGTACGTTCGCCAACCTGGACTGCAACTTCGATTTTGGGGTGATGGACTACGATCTCAGTAGCCAACCCTCTCAAGCTGCCGCCGAGGGGAAAACCTATTGCAACAAGCGGCGCCTATTCTGTTCTCAGGAGACGCATACAGCTGCGGAGTTCACCGAGACTCAGCCGATAGCCGAGGTGAGAAGTGTTATCAGTCCTAACACCGAAGAAGGCTTGCGAAGAGGAGAATGCAGTCCCAAAAATGAAGCCGAAGGGACGGAAAAGAAAGAAGAAGGATGACAAGTCCGCCAGCCAGCCGTTACCTATCCGTGCTCGGGACGGGCCACCAAAGGCCCAAGAATATAGAGGCGAGGGTGCATGTGTCGGGTGAGCGGATTCTAGTTCAAAGATTGTACGATGCTGCACCCGGTCCTATGCGATCTCTGGTTGACGGTGTTATGTTTATGGAGGAGCGGCGTCTCAGGGAGAAAGATAATGGATACCCAGTGTATGTTGCCAAGGTGCCCTCGGGCCATGGCTTTGTCGATAGTGGCTTCGCGGAGAATATCTTCCTGCGGTATGATGACATCTTCGCCATGCTGAACAGTTATCCGCTGCACTACACCTTCATTCGCCTATACTCGCTCAGCAAGGCGATGCGGATCATTAGAAACAAGATCCCGGACATCGCGATAGCCGACCCCTTCTACATGCGTGCCGTCCACTTGGCCACCGCCGGAGACCGGGCAGTCGCGAGTGGATACCTCAAAGACTTCTTTCTAGCGAACCGTAAGAAGTGTAACATCCTCCTGCTCGTATTTCCCGAGTAAGTCACCCCGGCCCTCACCGTACCGTTCTTAACTCGTGATTTTTTTAGATTTCAATCGTCATGTTCTTAAACATTATGTGTTCTACGCAGAGACAAAACCTGCACACTCATCTCCATAACCCCGAAGCATTCCGTGGCCACATACCTCGATGCGGACGGTAAGTCAACCACGGACTACACGAATGTCAAGGCCGTACTTGATGATGCTCTCAATGGCTACGTCAAAGCGAAAGGCAACATGCAGAGGCCAAATGTTAGGTATGGGAAGCATGTGTTCAAGCACCAAACAAAGTTTCCCTGCGTCAAGAAGCCGCCTTCTAGTAACAAGGATGCCTACTACGCCCTCTATCACATGGATAAGTTCATACGGGACCAGCAGCAGCTTACGCTACTCGAGCATCTCGAGACTGGGCCAACAAATTGGCGCGGGTCCCGATGACGGCATCAAGCAAGACTTCTTCCGCATCCAAGTAGAGTTTTGTGAAATCATCCATCAAGATGTCGTTAGAAGCGCGGGGAGTTCTTCGCCGGCTATCACCGTCAAACGGTGACATAGACACAAAGCTCCAAATGCAGGGTGACGACTACCGCTCATGGATGTGCTTGAAGAAAGGCGGCGGTTTTATCCACGCTCCGAGAAAGTCTTGATGTGCGAGCCTAGTTATGTAGTTGTGAACTAAAGACGAGCTTCGTTGTAATAAACTTTATCCAGCACTTTACTTGCTATTAATTACTAGTTCGGCTATGTTTGTGAACTTATATATATGGCTCTGTCGTTTTCCGCACTTGATTTGGTCGTTAATTTTGTTTGCATAT
Organism: Lolium perenne; assembly: GCF_019359855.2. Classification (NCBI taxonomy): domain Eukaryota; kingdom Viridiplantae; phylum Streptophyta; class Magnoliopsida; order Poales; family Poaceae; genus Lolium; species Lolium perenne. Next base: position 185,594,530 of record NC_067248.2, on the reverse strand, counting down.
GCCGATGATTAGAATGGTTGGTCACTTGTACACTTGGGGGTGGAGCGAGCGAGCCTGGTGTGATGGCACAAATATCCATGTCTTGTGCATCCTACCTGGCCTCGCTCACTCCATCCCTGAATGTTAAAATTTGTTTTGACCAACAATGTATGAGGCATTCCATTTAGTTCATAGTAGCTACTTATCTCTTGTTTGAGTTGGCACTTCTTAATTGCATTTGGCCGATGATTAGAATGTTCGGTCAACTGTACACTCCGGGGTGTCGCTAGTGAGCCTGGTGTGATGGCACAAATATCAATCTCTTGTGCATCCTACCTGGCCTCACTAACGCCATCCCGGGATGTTCATATTTGTTTCGATCGACAAAGTATGAGGCCCTTGTCATTCTTCCATTTGCTTTCGTATTTTAAAATGCCGATGATTAGAATGTTTGGTCACTTGTACACTTGGGGGAGGGGCTAGTGAACCTGGTGCGATGACACAAGTATCAATCTCTTGTGCATCCTACTTGGTTTCACTTACCCCTTCTCTAAATGTTAATATTTGTTCCGACCAACAAAATATGAGGCATTCCATTTAGTTCATAATAGCTACTTGTCTCTTATTTGAGTTGGCACTTCTTAACTGCATTGGCCTTTCTTCCATTTTAGTGCCAATGATTAGAATGTTTGGTCAACTGTACACTCCGGGGTGACGCCAGTGAGCCTGGTGTGATGGCACAAATATCAATCTCTTGTGCATCCTACCTGGCCTCACTGACGCCATCCCGGGATGTTCATATTTGTTCCGACCAACAATGTATGAGGCATGCCTTTTAGTTCATACTACTTGGATCGTTTTTGAGTTTGCTCTTATTTGTTGCAAACATCTATGAGCGCGTGCACTAATGTTTCTTTAGCTTGTGCATATGTACGCAGATATGACGTGGTATGTCGTGTACAAGGGCAATGTTCCCGGAGTCTACAACGACTGGGAGGAGTGTCGGAGACAGGTTCACCGTTTTAGCGGTAACAGCTACAAAGGGTACACCACTAGAGCGGAGGCCGAAGATAGATACGCACGCTATTTGGCGGGAGAGAGGAGGGAGCGGAGGAGGAACCGGATGAAGACCACTATTATCGGGATGGTGCTAGTAGTGACTCTAGCTCTCTTCTATGTGATTGTACTTTAGATGATCGATCTTGTGTAACCACTAGCTCATTTGCGACTTTGTAACCCCGTAACTTGCATTGTAACCTCGTAACTTCTCTAATGTGAAATCTTGTGAATCATGTGGGGCTAATGTGAAGAATTATGTATGGATAAGTTGTGCTGTTGTTTATATGTGTTATGTATCCTGTATTGTGCTATTGTACTGTGATATACAACCTGTATAAATACCTGCCAGGATACAAAAAAAATCGAAATCGTAGCAGTGGCGCACTAGTGGCCCATCAGTGGCGCACGTCGACTAAGTAGCAGTGGCGCATCACCGGATCCAAGTGGCGCACTGCCCTGTGATCCCCTCCGAGACTAGCGGTGGCGCACCAGGAACCTCAGCCGTGGCGCACGTCCCGGAGACAGCAGTGGCGCACGTCCACACGCAGCGGTGGCGCACCACCTCGCTGAAAGCATGGCGCACGCAAAACGGTAGCGGTGGCGCACCTCGTCTAGACAGTGGTGGCGCACCGCCACCGACCAATAGTGGCGCACCACTTTGGAGTAATAGTGGCGCACTGCTGGACCTATCAATGGCGCACCACGCAGTGCGCCACTGGTATCCAGGCTAGTAGTGGCGCACCCCTAGTGCGCCACTACTAGGAGTTAGCAGTGGCGTGATAGCAGTGGCGCACCACTAGTGCGCCACTGAAGGCTATATGTGGTGCGCCACAGATTGCCTTTTTCCTAGTAGTGAGGTTGTCAATCTCACCGGCTTGCTGTAACAAAGGATTAGATGTATAGTGTGGAAGATGATTGTTTGCAGAAAACAGTAGAACAGTATTGCAATAGATTGTATTTCAGTAAAGAGAATTGGACCGGGGTCCACAGTTCACTAGAGGTGTCTCTCCCATAAGATAAATAGCATGTTGGGTGAACAAATTACAGTTGGGAAATTGACAAATAAAGAGGGCATGACCATGCACATACATATTATGATGAGTATAGTGAGATTTAATTGGGCATTACGACAAAGTACATAGACCGCTATCCAGCATGCATCTATGCCTAAAAAGTCCACCTTCAGGTTATCATCCGAACCCCTTCCAGTATTAAGTTGCTAACAACAGACAATTGCATTAAGTATTGCGCGTAATGTAATCAATAACTACATCCTCGGACATAGCATCAATGTTTTATCCCTAGTGGCAATAGCACATCCATAATCTTAGAGATTTCTGTCACTTCCCCAGATTCACGGAGACATGAACCCACTATCGAGCATAAATACCCCCTCTTGGAGTTAATAGCAAAAACTTGGCCAGAGCCTCTACTAATAACGGAGAGCATGCAAGATCATAAACAACACATAGATATAAATTGATAATCAACATAACATGGTATTCTCTATTCATCGGATCCCAACAAACACAACATATAGAATTACAGATAGATGATCTTGATCATGTTCGGCAGCTCACAAGACCTGACAATTAAGCACAATGAGGAGAAGACAACCATCTAGCTACTGCTATGGACCCATAGTCCAGGGGTGAACTACTCACACATCACTCCGGAGGCGACCATGGCGGCGTAGAGTCCTCCGGAAGATGATTCCCCTCTCCGGCAGGGTGCCGGAGGCGATCTCCTGAATCCCCCGAGATGGGATTGGCGGCGGCGGCGTCTCTGGAAGGTTTTTCGTATCGTGGCTCTCGGTACTGGGGGTTTCGCGAAGAAGGCTTTAAGTAGGCGGAAGGGTAGGTCAGGGGGCGACGCGAGGGCCCGGGGAGACAGGCGGCGCGGCCAAGGGTGGGGCCGCGCCGCCTGCCCTCCTGGCCACCTCGTGGCCCCACTTCGTTGACTCTTCGGTCTTCTGGAAGCTTCGTGGCAAAATAGGACCCTGGGCGTTGATTTCGTCAAATTCCGAGAATATTTCCTTACTAGGATTTCTGAAACCAAAAACAGCAGAAAACAGCAACTAGCACTTCGGCATCTTGTTAATAGGTTAGTTCCAGAAAATGCACGAATATGACATAAAGTGTGCATAAAACATGTAGATATCATCAATAATGTGGCATGGAACATAAGAAATTATCGATACGTCGGAGACGTATCAGACGTCGCCGCATCCGTAGAGGACGGAGTCCAAGCCGCGTAGTCCGAGCGGTGGTGGACGCCGGTGGTGTAGGGAGAGGACTCAGGGGAGATGGACGGCGATGGATCTGGGGAGATCTGAACATGAGGGGGCTGTGAGAAACTGAGAATGATACATCAGCAAGGGAATAAATGCGCGTGTCCCCCCGGTAAAAAAAATGCGCGTTTCTTGGAGGAACGAAGCCAGGTACGCAGGAATCCACACAGAAAACTTCACCCGGCGGGTCACTGGGCTTTATCAAGATCTGTGGGGCCCGGACCTACATACCAGTGAGACAGGTCGTGTGGGTTATGATCCGATCAGTGTGCACACAGAAATTGCATTCAGAGCTAAGGGCCTCAGGCTACGTTGTACTATACAGTATATCCATTTATTTTGGTAAAATGAAAACGATACTCCATCTGATCCTCATTACTTGATGATAAAATGGATATCTCTACAACTAACAGTATCTCAAAAAAATGGATCGGAGGGAGCATTAAGAGGTGTCAAAAAAAACTGCAAACAAACATGGATGTAAGCAGTTGAGTATTAAACCAGTGCGCAAAATACCTTTATATCTCGACCATGTAACAATGAATATGAGAAGTTTTGGGGGTTTGACCATCTGCACTTGTGTTCGCTACAATCGTTCGCTACAATCAGATCAAAAAAATTGCTCACTTTTACACTTTCTAAAATAAAATGTTGAGCTCCATGTAGCTAGGTATAATACAAATCATCAGACCGCACATTGAAACTACCGCAGCATATCACAGTAAATTAAAGTAAAATAAAACATGTCTAACATATGCTATATTAGCTAATTAACAAAGTCTCATCACATTGTATCTGATCCCCAGTTCAGCTTAATACAAAAACCAAGTTCGGCATGAACATCAGCAGGGCACTAGCCCAGGTCCAAAAGCAGCATCTAGTTAATTCAATAAAATATTGAGGTGTTTCTGATCCCCTCTTCCTAAAAGCACTGCAGATCATGCATGCAACTAAGGGTGATCAGCATAAAATATTACCCTCTGGGTGGAGGTGTTACAGTCGTAGATCAACACATTCATCAAGGAAGTGTCTTTCACCTCGAAGACGAGAATGTCATCGAGCTGCAGTTCATGCGCCTCTGCAAACCCGAACCAACCATCCTTCAAGACCAGTTCACCCTGGTACTCATCGATGTGCACATACCAGGCGCAGCCTACGCTGGTCTTGAGCTTGATAGGCCTGGGAAGAATCCCTTTCAGACATTGCTTGAATTCTCTGGGGATGACCAACATATACATGTCATCGTTGCCGTCCAGTTGCACATAGAAGCGCGAGGGCTGAGGAGGGTCCGCCGAGTGACCAACCCGTTTAGGGTGGCCTTTCCCTCGCCCTTTTAATATACAACGTTGAATTGCTGCATCACGCCTGCCCGTCACCTTTGGCTTTTTGGCTAGTGAATTTCTTTGAATTCTGAACTCGGGGTGGTGCAGAGGACATGTACAATCGACAGTCCTAAGACGTAGTTGCTCATTGACGTTGGAGCGAGTTTGCTTCTGCATCTAGTTAAGCACGGTATATATCAATCAACAGCATATAAATCAGAACGTAACATACATGGAGAAAATGCATCTAGCTATCTCTTTAATTAGTTTGCACAAAATCTAGCAGCAGCAAGACAATTTGATTTTACATGTACTGAGCAAGCTTTCAGACTTTCTGAAACAGGTAACATGGAGCATATATTTGTATGTTCAGACTGCGAAACCCTGCTTTGTGATGGATACTATTACTTAATATCTTTTTTTGCCAGAACTAGTACTTAACATCTACTGTTTCCCGTCATTAAAAAAACATTTGCAGAAGAATACTACTACGGTTTCCCATCATTAAAGAAAAAAGTACTTGTTAAAACCCCAACTATCATTGACTACTTACACCTGCATCCTAGTGAGTTCAGGACAACTTACAGCCACTTTTGGTGGTGCCGCCACCGGAGAAGACCGTGCCGCGGGGGTTGGGGTCGGCGCAACCGGAGAAGCTGGTGCCGCCGCCAGGGAAATCAGTGCCGAGCCAGATGGTGCTTCCAGCGGAGAAGAAAGTACCGCAAGAGATGGAACCGACGCTGCCAAAGGGTAAGAAACGGATGTACCCGTAGATCCTTCTCTAGTCACGATCTGGATAGAAGAGACTGGACGTCCATCAAGCTGCTGGAGGATGCGGTGGATCAAATCGGCTGAGTTCAGGAAATATCGGCGATGTTCATCTGTGTCGGCGGCCGTTACCGCCACGCAGCTGCCGGTGGAGGGAGGAGGCGAGCCGTTCATGGCAGTCATTAGTGTAAAAGAGGTGAAGTAGGTGGGAGAGATAGAGGGTTCGGGACTGAAGTAATTGTAGTCTGCTCTCTCTTTTTTACAAGCATGCGTCCTCAGGCAGATTTTTTTTTAGATGCGTACTCAGGCTGCTTTGTCAAACCAGGGCCTGAATGAAGCCCAGTTAACTATTTCTCCGCTAAAAGCGCGCTATAGCATATCTAGAGGGTCCACGCTTAGTAATTTTGCTCGCTGAGGCTCTATTTGCGAAACAGCATGCTATATCGCCCTAAAACTTCATAGTGTTAGCGCGCTATTTTTTTCAGGCAAGTTGCTTTCACTTTTTCATGGTGATGAACTACAATCTGTTGGTTCCACTTCTAAGTCAGAAGATAATATCGCTAATGCTAATATGTTTTAATAAATAATTTATACTATGTTGTTGCCTTGTGAAATGTTGATGTTAGCCTTCTAAAATACTTGAGATCTATTTCTATATGTGGTTATGTATGTATGATTCAGTCACTTTTGGACTATATATATCTATTCGCTCTAGTAAAATTATTTATTTTTAGGCTATATTTAGTATTATTTTGAAAATGCTATTTAAAATATACCACACTATTACCACGATATAGCGTTCATATCGTTTGAAGGAGGCTGCCGCTAATTCATTTAGCATGCTATTTTAAAACTTAAGACGCGTTTGGCGGCCTGCATCCAGGCTGGTGGGGAAATACCGTACCCAAGTGCTTAAAAGATTGCACCTTTTAGAAGGAAAACATTAGGGCACGTCCAACACAGGCGCTAGGAATTATTTCCTCGTCGTTTGGCGGTTGGAGAGGTGAATCCCTGCGGTAGGCCTACTGTCGATGCAAAAGAAAGCAGGGCGTGAAACTCTTTTCACCTGTCCTAGCTAAAGCACCGGAACCAACAGGAAGTCAGTCTGCCATCAGCAATTAGCGCCAGCAGGAGAGTACCTGGAGGATTTTACAATCTTTTGACATTCATTTGTTCTCTATTAGCGCCATATAGTATATAGCATTGTAATGCCCTTATACTCCTCTCAACATTAAAAAAAAGGTGTGCTTATACTAATAACAGTTGCTGAAATGAAACTAAAAATAAACAGACATGCACGGTTTACGAAGGATGGAAATACAGAGTTCATCACCATCCATTTTAAATTATAAGATTAGATTACTTCAATGTGGGCTACATACACACTAAAATGAGTAAACAGACACACTGAAATGGGTCCAGGTATATAAGATTCAGAAAAAAGGAAGAGCATCTTAAGATACGGAACAGATTACTGAATTGTTCAAACATATCGTACAAAAAAGATTATTTTCTCTAGAAAGATTCATGGCTCAGTTTAGGGTTGCATCAACATGCGGATATTTTTCAGACTAGGCTTAAACCACATTGTCGCCTGTCGGGGAAATCCCCAACCATCTTCTGGAAGGGTGATAACTCCCATGAGCTCATTTTCCCCTTGCTGCAGGTTACAACGACAAATACAACTAAATGCTGGTTCCCGAAATGCATAGTACGCGATGTACACACAATTTGACCTCATGAACGGAGTCAATGTTCCATCAGGAGCATTGCCATCATTTATCTTCAGGTTCATTGGATAATTCAGTCCAATGAACAGAGAGTGTGTGCCAAGGCTGTCAACTCGACTCCAATTGGGTCCAATCAGGGATAGATCTTTCTCAAAAATATGTATGACAGGGGCAGGATACTCTCGCAGGATAAGGCCATTACCATGATGCAGAACTTCTGCAGGCTCAAGGTGATCATTGCTACGTATATACCGATCTTCATGGATGATCATCAAGCGCTTGCCATCGGCTGATTGAGCTAAAAACCATCTGCCAGACGGTTCCTTCATCGGTGATGGGATCACGAATGGCAGGGCAAGGTGGGCATCTGCATTGTAAACGGAGACAAAAAAAAATAGTGTTTGAATGGCTCAGGAAGACAAAAATACCAGTAGCTGCAACTTCACATTTGTAGGATCAAATGGAGGATGCAGTCATTATACTTGTATAAAAACTCGAAGAAATAAAATTGTTCCCATTTGAGATGTATGTTAATTACACTCATATTCATTGATGGTAGATACATGTCTCAACCTTATCTGATCCATGATTGTAATGCTTTGAGTACATCGAATATTCAAATAAATTGAAAGTTTGCATGCATCAATTGATGAAGAGGCCAGGGCTAAGCTCCTTATTCATATTCTGATAAGAGCATGCAGTAACTAATTCAGGAATGCATTCATATACTGCAATAATCTGGTTTGGGTTGACAGATTAGTGCACTGCATATACTACTGTAATTCGTTTGTAGCAATGGTTCAGTCAGGTTAGGATAATTAAATGGTGCACAGTCATTTGAAAGGTGAAAAAAAATCTTATTGACCAATTAGTTAATTCAGTTACAATATATCATGAATGGGCTTGATATTAAAATTTATTGCGAAGTATATCATATGGATTGAAGAATTACCGGCCTGTGATTGATCCCAGCAATATGTGGTGCCGGTCCACCCATCCACCGCAACAATGAAGCCGTTGTGCTCGATGGCGTCACTGTAATCTACACCCCAACTAGCAAGAGAGAATAACCTCCACTCCTGGCTACCATTAGCCAGGTAAGCGAGTCCAGAATTGAATAGAGCGATGAGCTTGTAATCTGAGTAATGTCCAGCTTTTGTGGGCACTTCGCAAATTACAATCTTCAACAAAAACATGGCACGCCCATACGTCATGTACCTTTCAGGAGGCAAGTCGGGGAAGCCAATCCATTCCTCCCGAAAAATGTTGCAAGTTTCCGACGATGGTAGGGAGATTTCTTGGTGCGTGTAGATGTTCGCGAGGAACCAGTTCCCACCACTGTCCACGCCGGCGATCCAGTCGCCGTTCATGCCAACCCAGAATCTATTGTCCATGAACGGCAGGATGGCTGTGCGCCGAGGATGGTCGAGGGGCACAACGTGGTACACCGTGTGGTGTGCACTACTATCATCATAGTGCCAATGGGCATAAACGGGCATCAGCAAGCAGGGTCCATCCCAATGGTGTAGATTCATGTTGTCGGCGACATGGCGGCACAGCGTTTTGGAGCATGCGGCCAGCCGGACGTCGACTGTAACGTCCAGACTCTGGGCAATGAGATTGAACAGCTCGGCGGGGAGCTTCCCCCAGTCGCCATACAGCTGGTCGTCGTTCGATGCCGCCATGGAGATGAGAAGGATTTAAGAGGGCGGAAGCAAGTATGTGTGATTGGAGTTTTGTAGGAGAGTCGAGCGGGAAGGAGGAGTGCTGCGGTTCTGCGGAGGGGTGAGGAGAGAAAGCTATGCAAATGGGAGATCTAGAGGATGAAAATTTTTGCTAGCAGCGCTTGGCGAGTGGAGAACGATGATGGAAGTGGAGAGCCAAGGATGGAAACGATGGAGGTGAAGAGTAGGAGTGGATATGACTTTTTTTATTCTTCAGCAGCTGCATCGAGGCGCCGAGTAAAACTTCGGCTAGGATAGCACGCCACTACGTCCTGGTGCAGTTACTGTCCCGTCAAATCAGTTTGACCACAAAAATGGTTTCTTTATTAGTACAGTATAACTTAATTTTTTCGAACAATATATACTACTCCATTTAATATACTCACTCCGATTCATATTACTTGTCAAATGATATGGATGAATCTTGAACTAAAATGTGTCTAGATATATCCATATTATAGTCAACTAATATGAATCGGAGTTTGTTTGGTTCAAAGGATTTCTAAAGGTATCTTGTACGGAGTAGGATTTTTACACATAGGGATTTTTCCTATAGAGCTTGCTTGATTCAAAGGATTGAGAACCCTCCAAAATACCTATGGATTGCTTTCTCTACAATCCTATCTCTTGGTAATATTGCTATGTGTCTATAACAACTATGAAATGAACTCAATCTCAATAGAAATTTCCTTTGTCTTTCCTAATCAAACAACTAGTTATTTTATGTCTTCGTTTACAAATTAAGATAATTTTTAGGTTATAGGTAATCATCGAGCTTATGTGATCATCTTTTATGATCAAACTTACTTGATCAGCCGTGGAGGCGCAAAGGAGCAGTGGTGTGATTAATACGGCCGCATGGGGAAGGCACACCTAGCGACGATGAGACGTATCGCCAGCATTGGCCTAGGGAACCGTCGCCACCATTAATAAAAGCTATCCCTTTGGGCACCATGTCTCCCACTACTCGTGTCACGCGCGCATGTGGGTTACGGATGGATGGGCTGGGGAAGCCGGACAGAAAACATGACAACCAGGGGGAAAATGAATAAAAATAATACAAAGTCGAAAATATTATTAGATAGAAAGTTTGACTAAGTTTTTACCAAATGCATTAATATGCAAGATACAAAATCAATATTATTAGATAGAAAATAAATTATATTTTCATATGGTGTCTACAAAATATTATATGTGCTGATAGGTTTGGTCGAACTTTACTTGGTTTGACTTTTCGAGAAAAATATACTAAGCTTTAAGCATTGGAACGGAGGTATTTTTCGAAGCACCTACATGTCTTTAGAAGACAAAAGAAAACATGGAGTAAGGTTGTTTTTTGTGCAAATGTTTACGTCAAAATCTGGTTATTTGTGTAAAAAGAATCTCAAATTGTGTTATGTGCAAAAACTGCACCAACAAGTGGTGGTATGTGCAATTTCCTCCGTCACACAAAAGGCAAGCCATTGATTCATACTTATATGTGAATAATTACAAAAGTAGTTGGCAACTAATAAGCGCACATGATTAAACTGCTATGCGAGATCTTCAGCCACCAGAAGTCGTTCCCGCGCCTCTCTAGCATTGAAAATCACGCGTTCTGCGACTTCCATCAAAGAGACAAGCTGAGCTTTGATCCGTTCTCCCAGATGAATGGCCTCGTCACAACTCCTACGAGCGCAGGCCGTGATCTCATCCACTTCTAGGAAAGACACCACGTGCCTGTACCGAAATATCTTGATCCCTAACTCTCTGTTCTCCTCCCGCATGCTGGCAAGATCCAACTTCATCCTCCGACAGGATAAGCAAGGGGAGTGATCCCGCCAAAGGTAACAACAAACATATCGAGCATTACCGGCAAACGAAATGCACAAATTAGCTGATTAACGAATGTGGTCACTAACATGTAGGACAGACTTAAGTGGTGTCTACATGTCAGTGACTCGAAGTACCAAAAACAAGCAACCCAAAGTCAGCTAATATTAACCTCCATCTTCAGCTCCTTCATCCTCTTGAACGGCGGGGAAGCTGGCAACTTATCTTCTTCTACGACCTCTCGCTGGAACCTGACGTCGAAGGATGAGAGATCCTGCGAACGGATGTGCTGCGCCTGCGCGTGCGATTCCCCAGGGCGCTTCTGGCGTAACTCGGAGTTCTCGGCGCCGAGATGCGGAAGTTCCGCTCCCGGGGCCTTGTTGACCCTAAGCCGAGATAGCTCATGTGTAAGCCGACGAAAAATGTTCAAAATGTTATAGATCAGGCATATCATTACCAGTGCAAACGAGGTAAGTGAATCTCTGGGATCTCGCCCAACGACCGCGGTTGGTCCAATGCCACCACATCTTCTCCGAGATTGACTAACTCCTTTACATCATCTTCTCCGAGCTTGACCATCTCCTTTACATCATCTTCTGCTCCGAGCTTGACCATCTCCTTTACATCATCTTCTCCTGCGAGCTTGATCATCTGCCTCACATCATCTTCTCCGGCGATATCGACCCTCTCCTGCGGAAGATAACAGATATAAGTCCGAGTATTACCAGCAAAACGAAGGTAATTAAAAGAGGCGTAGTAACCCTTGTGTCCTGGCTCATCAACGGCGGGGACGCTGAGCCCGCATCGTCTCCTCCGAGATCTCCCTTCGCAGGCAGGATTGTTAGAGACAGTGTACTTCTGGTAGTAGTATTTATGCGTGGGGCGCCTGTGGTCGAGAAGCTAGGACTGCATCTTCTCCTCCGAGCTCTTCCTTGGTAGACATGACAAATGAAACGAGGTGTGGGGGGCGTAAAGGTATAAAATGGCGGACGGCCGCCCCGCCTCGGCCCTCCAAGGCTTATTTTTTTGCCTTACTAAACTAAAAACCATATTTTGCGTATCACACGTCTGCCCTAAGAGGGCTGCAGGGTCCCATGCATGCAGGTCCCACACTTTAGTGAGCACAAGTCATGTGCGGTAGGTAGGCAAACTTCCAACAATCTTCTTTGTCAAGTGAAGACACGTCGTCAAGACTCTCTCTCTATCTCCCCCCTTTTGTCATTGAAAAAAAAGAATATTAGACGGGGGCCTAGCCTGCACTGCAGGGGGGGGCGATTTTGACAAAGTAACCCTTTTGGCGAAGAAAAACACAGAATGAGCCACACAAAAAGGTTAGTCCAGTGAAATAGATTGCTCAGAGGGTCAGTCCGTGTTTTTCTTTGCCAAAAGGGTTATTTCTGTCAAAATCGCCGCACTGCAGGTTTGCATCACTGAAAAACCTTGCGTGCCAGTCAACATCACTTCCCGGAATGGTTGAAGCATTTCGAGGCCGTGACTGCTCTCCCTTCCTCTTCTCCTTCCGTGTGATCCCTCTTCCACCTTTTATCCTTTGCAACATATGCAAAAAATTGTCCGTGACTTGTGCTCACTGAAGTGTGGGACCTCACGCATGAGAACCACACGTAAGTGACAGACCTGTTGGTGTAATAATTCGGGTGATCATTATACTGTATTAGAACTCCGTACAAAGTTTCGTATGGATTCAAGGGTAGGAAAGCCAAGTTAGTAACTCACTTTTTCCGCGCGTGAAGGGAGGGGGTGGGCAGTATGCTACCCTGAATTTGTGTGACCCCCAAAAACTAGCAAATATGAGAGAGGCATCGAAAGAAACACACTCGTCCCCTACCCCCCCTCCCCACTAAATTTGAAATCAAGCCAAACAAAAAAGGCAATCGAAAAGCATGGATTGTTCATCTTTTTCTATATAGTTAGGGTTAGGGTTTAGGGTTTATATAGATGCACATACTTTCATTTTACATTTGTGATGTAGCATAATACATAGGTAAGATACCAAGCATGACCTTTGTTAGAATAACCATTAACATGTTCTCTCACCTTTAGATTCAAATGGGCATAAACATTCAGAAAAAATCAAAAAACAATGAAAAACCAAAAGCACACATAGTCTTCTTATGTCATATAGTAGGAATTGAAGTTAATAAACAAGGTCTAGACATATTCAAACCAGACAAATCATGTATCTACACCTAACCCTAAACTTTGTCTTATGAAGTCAAGCATGAAGAGAAATGGTTTTGGGTTTCAAACATGGAAATTTCAAAAACCTCCCAACAAAAGCTTCATTTTAGAGTGACTAAGAAGGATACACGCTTACCTTTTCATTTTCATGTTTTAAACTTGTTTAAATCCAGGCCAAACCTAGGATTTGACCAAGATTCAAATGGGCATAAACATTCAGAAAAACAAAAAATGAAAAACCAATGCACATATAGTCTTCTTATGTCATATAGCTAGTAAGCATTCAAGTTGATAAACAAGCATGTCTAGACAAATTCAAACCCGACAAATCATGTATATACCCCTAACCCTAAACTATTTCTTATGAAGTCAACCATGAAGAGAAGTGGTTTTGGGTTTCAAACATTATATTGAGATTCAAGAACCCCCCAAAAGCTTCATTTTAGAATGACTAAGAAGGATCCAGGCTTACCTTTTCATTATATGTTTTAAACTTGTTTAAATCTTGGTCAAACCTAGGATTTGACCAAGATTCAAATGGGCATAAACATTAATTCAGAAAAAACAAAAAATTAAAAACCAACGCGCATATATTCTTCTTATGTCATATAGTAAGCATTCAAGTTGATAAACAAGCATGTCTAGACATATTCAAACCCGACAAATCATGTATCGATCTAATATACCCCCTAACCATAAACTCTATCTTATGAAGTCAACCATATGAAGAGAAGTGGTTTTTGGTTTCAAACATTGAGATTTCAAGAACCCCCCCCCCCCCCCAAAGCTTCATTTTTGAATGACTAAGAAGGATCCATGCTTACCTTTAAACTTGTTTAAATCTTGGTCAAACCTAGGATTTGACCAAGATTCAAATGGGCATAAAAAATCAAAAAAAAAAACAATGCACATAGCCTTTTTATGTCATATAATGAGCATTCAAGTTGATAAACATGGTCTAGACATATTAAAACAAGAAAAATCATGTATCTACCCTGGCCCTAACCCTAAACTCGATCTGTCTTATGAAGTCAAACATGAAGAGAAGTGGTTTTGGGTTTCAAACATGGAAATTTCAAAAACCTGCCAAAAACTTCATCTTAGAGTGACTTAGAAGGTTCCATGCTTACCTTTTCATCTTCATGTTTTAAATTAACTTGTTTAAATCTTGGTCAAACATAGGGTTTAAGGTTTAGGGATCATCGATCGAGTGCACACACACATTATTAGAGGCACCTGCGCCTTTGCGCATAAAGTGCATGCGTATATATATAAGTGTGTTTCTTGGCCACCAACGATATATAGATCTAGAGAGAGAGATTGAAATATATTTAGGGTTTAGGGTTTAGGGTTTAGGGTCTAGGGTTAGGGTTTAGGGTTTAGTGTTTAGGGTTTAGGGCTTAGGGTGTAGTGTTTAGAGTTCAGGGTCTAGGGTTTAGGTTTTAGTGTTTAGGGTGTTTAGGGTGTACGTTTAGGGTATAATTAGGGATTAGGGATTAGGGTTTTAGGGTTTAAGGTTTAGGGATCATCGATCGAGTGCACACACACATTATTGGAGGCACCCGCGCCTTTGCGCATAGAGTGAATGCGTATATATATAAGTGTGTTTCTTGGCCACCAACGATATATAGATCGAGAGAGAGAGATTGAAATATATATATATATATATATCCCCAAGAATATGTTCAAATATATATTGAAATATATGCACGAATGATATGCAAGGTATGCCATGCGCGCATAGCATGAAGAGAAGTCGTATTGGTTTCAAACATTGAAATTTCAAGAACCTCCCAAAAGCTTCATTTTAGAGTGACTAAAAAGATCCAGGCTTGCCTTTTCATTTTCATGTTTTTAAATTGTTTAAATCTTGGTCAAACCTAGCTAGTATTTGACCAAGATTCAAATGGGCATAAAATTAAAAAAACATAAAAATGAAAAACCAAAGCACATATATAGCCTTCTTATGTCATATAAAATAAGCATTAATTCAACAAGTTGATAAACAAGGTCTAGACATATTCAAAATAGAAAAGGCATGTATCTACCCCTAACCCTTAACTCTGTCTTATGAACTCAAGCATGAAGAGAAGTGGTTTTGGGTTTCAAACATTATATTGAGATTTCAAGAACCCCCAAAAGCTTCATTTTAGAATGACTAAGAAGGATCCAGGCTTGCCTTTTCATTTTCATGTGTTTTAAACTTGCTAAAATCTTGGTCAAACCTAGGACTTGACCAAGATTCAAATGGCATTAAACATTCAGAAAAAATCAAAAAAAACAAAGAACATAGCCTTTTTATGTCATATATATATATATTAAGCATTCAAGTTGATCGATATGAACAAGGTCTAGACATATTCAAAACAGAAAAAGCATGTACCTACCCCCTAGCCCTTAACTATGTCTTATGAAGTCAAGCATGAAGAGAAGTGATTTTGGGTTTCAAACATGGAAATTTCAAAAACTTCCCAAAAGCTTAATTTTAGAGAGAATAAGAAGGATCCAAGCTTACCTTTTCATTTTCAGGATTTATGCTTGTTTAAATCTTGGTCAAACATAGGATTTGACCAACACACATATAGTCTTATTATGTCATATAGTAAGCATTCAAGTTGATAAACAAGCATGCATGTCTAGACATATTCAAATTAACCCGACAAATCATGTATGTACCCTAACCCTAAACTCTGTCTTATGAAGTTAACCATGAAGAGAAGTGGTTTTGGGTTTCAAACATTCAGATTTCTAAGAACCCCCCGAAAGCTTCATTTTAGAATGACTAAGAAGGATCCATGCTTACCTTTTCATTTTATGTTTTAAACTTGTTTAAATCTTGGCCAAACCTAGGATTTGACCAAGATTCAAATGGGCATAAACATTAATTCAGAAAAAACAAAAAAAAATGAAAAATCAACGCACATATAGTCTTCTTATGTCATATAGTAAGCATTCAAGTTGATAAACAAGCATGTCTAGACATATTCAAACCCGACAAATCATGTATCGATCTACTATACCCCCTAACCCTAAACTCTGTCTTATGAAGTCAACCATATGAAGAGAAGTGGTTTTGGATTTCAAACATTGAGATTTCAAGAACCCGCCAAAAGCTTCATTTTTGAATGACTAAGAAGGATCCATGCTTACCTTTAAACTTGTTTAAATCTTGGTCAAACCTAGGATTTGACCAAGATTCAAATGGGCATAAAAATTCAAAAAAATCAAAAAAATAAAAAAAAACCAAAGCACATAGCCTTTTTATGTCATATAATGAGCATTCAAGTTGATAAACATGGTCTACACATATTAAAACAAGAAAAATCATGTATCTACCCTCACCCTAACCCTAAACTCGATCTGTCTTATGAAGTCAAACATGAAGAGAAGTGGTTTTGGGTTTCAAACATTGAAATTTCAAAAACCTCCCAAAAACTTCATCTTAGAGTGACTAAGAAGGTTCAATGCTTACCTTTTCATTTTCATGTTTTAAATTAAGTTGTTTAAATCTTGGTCAAACATAGGATTTGACCAATAAGATTCAAATGGGCATAAACATTCAGAAAAGAATTAAAAATAAGAAACCAACGCACATATATTCTTCTTATGTCATATAGTAAGCATTCAAGTTGATAAACAAGCATGTCTAGACATACTCAAACCTGACAAATCATGTATCGATCTACCCCCTAACCCTAAACTCTATCTTATGAAGTCAACCATATGAAGAGAAGTGGTTTTGGGTTTCAAACATTGAGATTTCAAGAACCCCCCAAAATCTTCATTTTTGAGTGACTAAGAAGGATCCATGCTTACCTTTTCATTTTCATGTTTTAAACTTGTTTAAATCTTGGTCAAACCTAGGATTTCACCAAGATTCAAATGGGCATAAAAAATCAAAAAAATAAAAAAAACAAAGCACATAGCCTTTTATGTCATATAATGAGCATTCAAGTTGATAAACATGGTCTAGACATATTAAAACAAGAAAAATCATGTATCTACCCTGGCCCTAACCCTAAACTCGATCTGTCTTATGAAGTCAAACATGAAGAGAAGTGGTTTTGGGTTTCAAACATGGAAATTTCAAAAACCTCCCAAAAACTTCATCTTAGAGTGACTAAGAAGGTTCCATGCTTACCTTTTCATTTTCATGTTTTAAATTAACTTGTTTAAATCTTGGTCAAACATAGGATTTGACCAAGATTCAAATGGGCATAAACATTCAGAAAAAAATTAAAAATAAGAAACCAACGCACATATAGTCTTCTTATGTCATATAGTAAGCATTCAAGTTGATAAACAAGCATGTCTAGACATATTCAAACCCGACAAATCATGTATCTACCCCCTAACCCTAAACTAGATTGGTCATCTTAGAGTGACTAAAAAGGATCCAAGCTTACCTTTTCATTTTCATGTTTATGCTTGTTTAAATCTTGGTCAAACATAGGATTTGACGAAGATTCAAATGGGCATAAACATTCAGAAAAAATAAAAAAACCAACGCACATTAGTACCCCAAAATCGAACCATTCAAGTGGATATTTTTGAACTTGATCTGTAGTAGTGGGCAAAACCCTAGATTAACCTATATTTAATCATAGATTCGTAGGTCGATTTTTCTACTTTTTTATTATTACTATGCAGCACATGTGTGTTTGCCCGTCGCGTGAAACTCGGAGGAAGAGGGATCACTCGGAAGGAGAGAAGAAGGGAGTGCATTATGGTGTCTCCCCTTTTTCGGGTGATGATGTTGACTGTTCTGCAGGTTTTGTCAGTGAGCAGGAGGTGCGAGCGAGCGAGCGAGTCGAAGCGAGGCCGAGAATGAGAGAGATTTTTTTTTGTGAGAGGGACAACCGAAGGATCCTGAAGGACCCACAGACTTCCAATACGCATCCTGATGCGTCTTCTCTTGACAAAGAAGATGGCTGGGAGTTTGCGTACCTACTGCGCGTGACTTGTGCTCACTGAAGTGTGGGACCTCACGCATGGGCACCACACGTAAGTGACAGACCTGTTTGGTGTAAAAACTCGGTTGATTATTATAGTGCATTAGAACAAAGTTTCCTATGGATTCAAGGGTAGGAAATCCAAGTTCACTCGTTTACATGACATTAATTTTTCCATGAAGCAAATTTAACACATCTATCAATTGGTACATTTTGGAGTGACTAAGAAGGATCCATGCTTACTTATTCGTTTTCACGTGTTAAACTTGTTTAAATCTTGCTCAAACCTAGGATTTCACCAAGATTCAAATGGGCATGAAAATGAAAAAATGAAATACCAATGCACATAGTCTTCTTATGTCATATAGTAAGCATTCAAGATGATAAAGAAGGTCTAGACATATTCAAACCAGGCAAATCATGTATCTACTCCCTAACCCTAAACTCGGTCTTATGAAGTCTAGCATGAAGAGAAGTCATTTTGGGTTTCAAACGTTTAAAGCAAAAGCCCCATTTCAAATATTTCAAACTTATTCAAATTTGGTTCAAATTTGAAAGACATACAAGTTATAGCACACATAGTGCATACATGTTCACACATACTGCACTAGCTGCTAACCCTATAGTTTGAGGCCATTGGATGAGGTCGAAAAAATTCTTGGATTAGAAATGGGGTTGTTCGAACCCCGTAGTTGGATTTTTTTGAACCTTGATCTGTAGTACTGGGCAAAACCTAGTTTAACCTATTTAATTATAGATTCGTAGGTCGATTTTTCTACTCACCTTTTTATTATTACTATGCAGCACATGTGTGTTTGCCCGTCTAGCTAGTGAAACTTGGAGGAAGAGGGATCACTCGGAAGGACAGAAGAAGGGAGAGCATTATGGTGTCTCCCCTTTTTCGGGCAACGATGTTGACTATTGTGCAGGGTTTGTCAGTGAGCAGGGAGGTGCGAGCGAGCGAGCGAGTCGAGCGAGGCCGAGAATGAGAGAGATTTGTTTTTTTTGTGAGAGGGACAACCGAAGGATCCAGAAGGACCCACAGACTCCCAATACGCATCCTGAATCCTGATGCGTCTTCTCTTGACAAAGAAAATGGCTGGGAGTTTGCGTACCTATTGCATGTGACTTGTGCTCACTGAAGTGTGGGACCTCACGCATGAGCACCACACGTAAGTGACATACCCGTTGGTGTAAAAACTCGGTTGATTATTATAGTGCATTAGAACAAAGTTTCCTATGGATTCAAGGGTAGGAAATCCAAGTTAACTCATTTACATGACATTATTTTTTCCATGAAGCAGAGTTAACACACCTATCAATTGGTACATTTTGGAGTGACTAAGAAGGAACCAGGCTTACTTATTCGTTTTCACGTGTAAAACTTGTCTAAATCTTGGTCAAACCAAATTGGCATAAAATTCAAAAAAAATAAAATCAAAAACCAAAGCACATAGTCTTGTATGTCATATAGTAAGCATTAAAGTTGATAAACAATGTCTAGACATATTCAAACCATACAAATCATGTATCTACCCCCTAACCCCTAAACTATGTCTTATGAAGTCAAGCATGAAGAGAAGTGGTTTTGGGTTTCAAACATGGAAATTTCAAAAACCTCCCAAAAACTTTATTTTAGAGTGACTAAGAAGTATACATGCTTCCTTTTTCATTTTGATGTTTTAAACTTGTTTAAATCTTGGTCAAACCTAGGATTTGACCAAGATACAAATGGGCACAAAAAATAAAATAAAAAAAGAAAAACAAAAGCACATAGTCTTCTTATGTCATGTCGTAAGCATTCCAGTTGATAAACAAGGTCTAGATATATCCAAACCAGACAAATCATGTATCGATCTACCCCTGTCGATCTTATGAAGTCTAGCATGAAGAAAGATCGTTTTGGGTTTCAAACATGGAAATTTCAAGAACATCCCAAAAGCTTCATTTTAGAGCGACTAAGAAGGATATAGGCTTCCCTTTTCATTTTCATGTTCTATACTTGTTTAAATCTTGGTCAAACCTAGGATTTGACCAAGATTCAAATGTGCATCAAAATTCAAAAAAATAAGAAAAATGAAAAACCAAAGCGCACATAGTCTTCTTATGTCATATATATAGTAAGCATTAAAGTTGGTAATTAAACAAGGTCTAGACATATTCAAACTAGACAAATCATGTATCTACCCCTAACCCCTAAACTCGTCTCGATGAAGTCTAGCATGAAGAGAAGTGGTTTTGGGTTTCAAACATGGAAATTTCAAAAACCTCCCAAAAACTTCATTTTAGGGTGACTAAGAAGGATACAGGCTTCCCTTTTCATTTTCATGTTCTATACTTGTTTAAATCTTGGTCAAACCTAGGATTTGACCAAGATTCAAATGTGCATCAAAATTCCAAAAAAATCAGAAAAATGAAAAACCAAAGCACATAGTTTTCTTATGTCATATAGTAAGCATTCAAGTTGATAAACAAGGTCTAGACATATTCAAACCAGACAAATCATGTATCTACCCCCTATCGACCCTAAACTTCGTCTTATGAAGTCAAGCATGAAGAGAAGTGGTTTTTGGTTTCAAACATGGAAATTTCAAAAACCTCCCAAAAGCTTCATTTTAGAGTGACTAAGAAGGATCCAGCCTTAGCTTTTCATTTTCATGTTTTAAACTTGTTTAAATCTTGGTCAAACCTAGGATTTGACCAAGATTCAAATGTGCATCAAAATTCAAAAAAAAAAATTTAAAAACCAAAGCACATAGTCTTCTTATGACATATAGTAAACATTCAAGTTCATAAACAAGATCTAGACATATTCAAACCAGACAAATCATGTACCCCCTAACCCTAAACTCTGTCTTAATTGTATATGAAGTCAAGCATGAAGCAGAGAAGTGTGGTTTTGGGTTTCAAACATGGAAATTTCAAAAACCTCCCAAAAGCTTCATTTTAATTAGACTGACTGGTTAATTAAGAAGGATCCATGATTAATTACCTTTTCATTGTCATGTTTAAACTTATTGAAATCTTGGTCAAACCTAGGATTTGACCAAGATTCAAATGGGCATAAAAATTTAGAAAAAATCGAAAGAATGAAAAACCAAAGCACATAGCCTTCTCATGTCATATAGTAATTATTCAAATTGATAAACATGGTCTAGACATATTCAAACCAGAAAAATCATGTATCTACCCCTAACCCTAAACTCCGTCTTATGAAGTCAAGCATGAACATAAGTGGTTTTGGGTTTCAAACATGGTAATTTCAAGAACCTCCCAAAAGCTTCATTTTAGAGTTTCTAAGAGAAGGATCCAGACTTATCTTTTCATTTTCACATGTTAAACTTGTTTAAATCTTGCTCAAACCTAGGATTTACCAAGATTCAAATGGGCATAGAAATCAAAAAATGAAATACCAATGCACATAGTCCTCTTATGTCATATAGTAAGCATTCAAGTTGATAAACAAGGTCTAGACATATTCAAACCAGACAAATCATGTATCTACCCCCCTATCGACCCTAAACTCTGTCTTATGAAGTCAAGCATGAAGATAAGTGGTTTTGGGTTTCAAACATGGAAATTTCAAAAACCTTCCAAAAACTTCATTTAGGGTGACTAAGAAGGATACAGGCTTCCCTTTTCATTTTCATGTTCTATACTTGTTTAAATCTTGGTCAAACCTAGGATTTGACCAAGATTCAAATGTGCATCAAAATTCCAAAAAAATCAGAAAAATGAAAAACCAAAGCACATAGTTTTCTTATCTCATATAGTAAGCATTCAAGTTGATAAACAAGGTCTAGACATATTCAAACCAGACAAATCATGTATCTACCCCTATCGACCCTAAACTTAGTCTTATGAAGTCAAGCATGAAGAGAAGTGGTTTTTGGTTTCAAACATGGAAATTTCAAAAACCTCCCAAAAGCTTCATTTTAGAGTGACTAAGAAGGATCCAGCCTTACCTTTTCATTTTCATGTTTTAAACTTGTTTAAATCTTGGTCAAACCTAGGATTTGACCAAGATTCAAATGTGCATCAAAATTCAAAAAAAAATTAAAAACCAAAGCACATAGTCTTCTTATGTCATATAGTAAACATTCAAGTTCATAAACAAGATCTAGACATATTCAAACGAGACAAATCATGTACCCCCTAACCCTAAACTCTGTCTTAATTGTATATGAAGTCAAGCATGAAGCAGAGAAGTGTGGTTTTGGGTTTCAAACATGGAAATTTCAAAAACCTTCCAAAACTTCATTTAGGGTGACTAAGAAGGATGCAGGCTTCCCTTTTCATTTTCATGTTCTATACTTGTTTAAATCTTGGTCAAACCTAGGATTTGACCAAGATTCAAATGTGCATCAAAATTCCAAAAAAAATCAGAAAAATGAAAAACCAAAGCACATAGTTTTCTTATGTCATATAGTTATCATTCAAGTTGATAAACAAGGTCTAGACATATTCAAACCAGACAAATCATGTATCTACCCACTATCGACCCTAAACTTCGTCTTATGAAGTCAAGCATGAAGAGAAGTGGTTTTTGGTTTCAAACATGGAAATTTCAAAAACCTCCCAAAAGCTTCATTTTAGAGTGACTAAGAAGGATCCAGCCTTACCTTTTCATTTTCATGTTTTAAACTTGTTTAAATCTTGGTCAAACCTAGGATTTGACCAAGATTCAAATGTGCATCAAAATTCAAAAAAAAATTAAAAACCAAAGCACATAGTCTTCTTATGTCATATAGTAAACATTCAAGTTCATAAACAAGATCTAGACATATTCAAACCAGACAAATCATGTACCCCCTAACCCTAAACTCTATCTTAATTGTATATGAAGTCAAGCATGAAGCAGAGAAGTGTGGTTTTGGGTTTCAAACATGGAAATTTCAAAAACCTCCCAAAAGCTTCATTTTAATTAGACTGACTGGTTAATTAAGAAGGATCCATGATTAATTACCTTTTCATTGTCATGTTTAAACTTATTGAAATCTTGGTCAAACCTAAGATTTGACCAAGATTCAAATGGGCATAAAAATTTAGAAAAAATCGAAAGAATGAAAAACCAAAGCACATAGCCTTCTCATGTCATATAGTAATTATTTAAATTGATAAACATGGTCTAGACATATTCAAACCAGAAAAATCATGTATCTACCCCTAACCCTAAACTCTGTCTTATGAAGTC
This sequence comes from Lolium perenne, assembly GCF_019359855.2. Classification (NCBI taxonomy): domain Eukaryota; kingdom Viridiplantae; phylum Streptophyta; class Magnoliopsida; order Poales; family Poaceae; genus Lolium; species Lolium perenne. The sequence continues at coordinate 185,571,501 of NC_067248.2, read as the reverse complement.
AAGCATGAACATAAGTGGTTTTGGGTTTCAAACATGGTAATTTCAAGAACCTCCCAAAAGCTTCATTTTAGAGTTCTAAGAGAAGGATCCAGACTTACCTTTTCATTTTCACATGTTAAACTTGTTTAAATCTTGCTCAAACCTAGGATTTACCAAGATTCAAATGGGCATAGAAATCAAAAAATGAAATACCAATGCACATAGTCCTCTTATGTCATATAGTAAGCATTCAAGTTGATAAACAAGGTCTAGACATATTCAAACCAGACAAATCATGTATCTACCCCCTATCGACCCTAAACTCTGTCTTATGAAGTCAAGCATGAAGATAAGTGGTTTTGGGTTTCAAACATGGAAATTTCAAAAACCTTACAAAAACTTCATTTAGGATGACTTGTGCTCACTGAAGTGTGGGACCTCGCGCATGGGCACCACACGTAAGTGACAGAACTGTTGGTGTAAAAACTCGATTGATTATTATAGTGCATTAGAACAAAGTTTCCTATGGATTCAAAGGGTAGGAAATCCAAGTTAACTCATTTACATCCATGAAGCAAAGTTATCATATCTATCAGTTGGTACATTTTGGAGTGACTAAGAAGCATCCATGCTTACTTATTCGTTTTCACGTGTTAAACTTGTCTAAATCTTGGTCAAACCAAGGATTTGACCAAGATTCAAATGGGCAGAAAAATAAAAAAAACAGAAAAATGAAAAACCAAATCAAATAGTTTTCTTATGTCACATAGTAAGCATTAAAGTTGATAAACATGTTGCCAAACTATTTGAAGGGCTATTTTCTAAAACACTAGTATGGCAGTATGGTATTTTTCCTAGCTATGTAGAAAATGATGAACAATCCATGCCTTTTGATTGCCTTTTTTGAACCACCTTTGGCTTGACTTCAAATTTAGGTAGGGCAAAATCATGCGGGGAGGGGACGAGTGTTTCTTTTGGATGCATCGCTCGTATTTGCAAGTTTTTGGGGTTCCACAAATTCAGGGTAGCATCATGCATGCCCCCTTCCCCTACCTTCCCGAGCTAAAAAATGTGTTAGCCAAGTAGTAGAATGGCATGACCAACAAGTTTCAAGTAAAATTTTGAATATAACCAAAATGTACCAATTGATAGATGAGTTAACTTGGCTTCATGGAAAAAATACTATCATGTAAATGAGTTAACTTGGCTTCCCTACCCTTGGAACCATAGGAAACTTTGTACTTATACAATATAATAAGCACCCCAGTTTAAATCATGAATCTGAAAAATTAAGCATCTATCCTTCTTAGTCACTCCAAAATGTAGCTCTTGGGAGGGTTTTTGAAATTTCCATGTTTGAAACCAAAAAACCACATATCTTCATGCGTGCTTGACTTCATGAGACAGAGTTTAGGGTTAGGGGTAGATACATGATTTTCCTGGTTTGAATATGTCTAGACCTTGTTTATCAACTTAATTGAATGCTTACTATATGACATAATAAGACCTTGGTTTTTCATTTTTTTTTTGATTTTTTTGAATTGTTATGCCCATTTGAATCTTTGTCAAATTCTAGGTTTGACCAAGATTTGAACAAGTTTAAATCATGAATATGAAAAATTAAGCATCTATCCTTCTTAGTCACTCCAAAACTCTTGGGAGGGTTTTTGAAATTTCCATGTTTGAAACCAAAAACCACTTCTCTTCATGCATGCTTGACTTCATAAGACAGAGTTTAGGGTTAGGGGTAGATATATACATGATTTTCTGGTTTGAATATGTCTAGACCTTGTTTATCAACTTGAATGCTTACTATATATATGACATAAGAATGCTATGTCCTTTGTTTTTTCATTCTCTTGATTTTTTTCTGATTTTTTATGCCCATTTGAATCTTTTGGTCAAATCCTAGGTTTGACCAATATTTAAACAAGTTTAAAACAAGAAAATGAAAAGGTAATCATGGATCCTTCTTAGTCACTCTAAAATGAAGCTTTTGGGATGTTCTTTAAATTTCCATGTTTGAAACCCAAAACGACTTCTTTTCATGCTTGACTTCATAAGACAGAATTTAGGGGTTAGGGGTAGATACATGATTTGTCTAGTTTGAATATGTCTAGACATTGTTTATCAATTTTAATGCTTACTATATGACATAAGAAGACTATGTGCTTTGCTTACTATATGACATAAGAAGACTTTGTGATTTGACCAAGATAATTTAAATAAGTTTAAAACATGAAAATGAAAAGGGAAGCTTGTATCCTTCTTAGTTACTCGAAAATGGAACTTTTTTGGGAGGTTTTTGAAATTTCCATGTTTGAAACCCAAAACCACTTCTCTTCATGCTAGACTTCATAAGACAAAGTTTAGGGGTTAGGGGGTAGATACATGGTTTGTCTAGTTTGAATATGTCTAGACCTTGTTTATCAAATTGAATGCTTACTAGCTACATGACATAATAAGAAGACTATGTACTTTGGTTTTTCATTTTCTATTTTTTTAAATTTTCTGCCCATTTGAATCTTGGTAAAATCCTAGGTTTGACCATGATTTAAACAAGTTTAAAACATGAATATGAAAAATTAAGCATCTATCATTCTTAAGTCACTCCAAAATGTAACTCTTGGGAGGGTTTTTGAAATTTCCATGTTTGAAACCAAAAACCACTTCTCTTCATGCTTGACTCTCATAAAGACCGAGATTAGGGTTAGGGCGTAGATACATGATTTGTCTGGTTTGAATATGTCCAAACATTGTTTATCAACTTGAATGCTTACTATATGACATAAGAAGACTATATGCTTTTAAAATTCAAACATATGGTAAGCATTCTTATGTCATATAGTAAGCATTCAAGTTGATAAACAAGGTTTGGACATATTCAAACAAGACAAATCATGTATCTACCACCTAACCCTAAACTCGGTCAATTTTATGAAAGTCTAGCATGAAGAGAAGTGGTTTTTTGTTTCAACATGCAAATTTCAAAAAACCTCCCAAGAGTTACATTTTGGAGTGACTTAAGAAGGATAGATGCTTAATTTTTCATATTCATGTTTTAAACTTGTTTAAATCATGGTCACACACCTAGGATTTGACCAAGATTCAAATGGGTAGAAAAATTAAAAAAATCAGAAAAATAAAAAACAAATTATATAGTCTTCTTATGTCATGTAGTAAGCATTAAGTTGATAAATAAGGTCTAGACATATTCAAACTAGACAAACCAGTATTTGAATTTTTATACCCATTTGAATCTTGGTCAAATCCTAGGTTTCACCAATATTTGAATAAGTTTAAAACATGAATATGAAAAAGTGAGCATGTATGCTTCTCAGTCACTCTAAAATGTAGCTCTTGTTGGGAGGGTTTTTGAAATTTCCATGTTTGAAACCAAAAACAACTTCTCTTCCTGCATGTTTGCCTTCATAAGACAAAGTTTAGGGTTAGGGATAGATATATACATGATTTTATGGTTTGAATATGTCTAGACCTTGTTTATCAACTTGAATAATGCTTACTATATATATGACATAAGAATGCTATGTCCTTTGCTTTTCATTCTTTTGATTTTTTTCTGAATTTTTATGCCCATTTGAATCTTTTGGTCAAATCCTAGGTTTGGCCAAGATTTAAACAAGTTTAAAACATGAAAATGAAAAGGGAAGCTTGTATCCTTCTTAGTCACTCTAAAATGAAGTTTTTGGGTTTTTTTCTGAAATTTCCATGTTTGAAACCCAAAACCACTTCTCTTCATGCTTGTGTTCATAAGACAGAGTTTAGGGTTAGGTGGTAGATACATGATTTGTATGTTTTGAATATGTCTAGAGACCTTGTTTATGATTACTATATATATGACATAATAAGACCTTGGTTTTTCATATTTTTTTTTGATTTTTTGAATTTTTATGCCCATTTGAATCTTGGTCAAATTCTAGGTTCGGCCAAGATTTGAACAAGTTTAAATCATGAATATGAAAAATTAAGCATCTATCCTTCTTAGTCACTCCAAAACTCTTGGGAGGGTTTTTGAAATTTCCATGATTGAGACCAAAACCACTTCTCTTCATGCATGCTTGACTTCATAAGACAGAGTTTAATTAGGGTTAAGTTAGGGGTAGATATATACATGATTTTCTGGTTTGAATATGTATAGGCCTTGTTTATCAACTTGAATGCTTACTATATATATGACATAAGAATGCTATGTCCTTTGTTTTTTCATTCTCTTGATTTTTTCTGAATTGTTATGCCCATTTGAATCTTTTGGTCAAATCATAGGTTTGACCAATATTTAAACAAGTTTAAAACAAGAAAATGAAAAGGTAATCATGGATCCTTCTTAGTCACTCTAAAATGAAGCTTTTGGGATGTTCTTGAAATTTACATGTTTGAAACCCAAAACCACTTCTCTTCATGCTTGACTTCATAAGACATAATTTAGCGGTTAGGGGTAGATACATGATTTGTCTAGTTTGAATATGTCTAGACCTTGTTTATCAATTTTAATGCTTACTATATGACATAAGAAGACTATGTGCTTTGCTTACTATATGACATAAGAAGACTATGTGATTTGACCAAGATAATTTAAACAAGTTTAAAACATGAAAATGAAAAGGGAAGCTTGTATCCTTCTTAGTCACTCGAATGAAGTTTTTTGGGAGGTTTTTGAAATTTCCATGTTTGAAACCCAAAACCACTTCTCTTCATGCTTGACTTCATAAACATGAAAAGGAAGACTATTTGCTAATGGAGGGAGTAAGCACTCTTGCTATCAAAAGTACCAAACGATGCATACCAAAATGATTTTTTAGAGGAATACTAGTTCAGATTATTTAATTTTATATTAGCAGGCCAAAATCGAACCCCGTAGTTGCATTTTCTGAAATTGATCCGTAGTACTGTGTAGAACCCTAGTTTAACTTATTAATAGATTCGTAGGTCGATTTTTTTTTACGTTTTTATTATTATTACTAGGAAGCACATGTGTTTGCCCGTCCAGTGAAACTCTTTCATTTCATTTTTATTTTCCGCAAGGTCGGGAATCGGAGGAAGAGGGGTCACACGGGAGGAGACGAAGGGAGAGCAGTCACGGGGCCCCACTTATTTATGGTGTCTACATTTTTTTCAGGTGATTTGACTGTTGTGCAGGGTTGTCAGTGCGCAGAGGGTGCGAGCGAGCGAGGCCGAGAATGAGAGAGATGTTTTTTTTGTTGGAGGGACAACCGAACGATCCTGAAGGACCCAGATTTCCAATACGCATCAGAGAGCAGTTTACAGCATGACACAAAATAAATAGGAAATTACGTCTAAATCCCTAAGATTTACATGGTAGACCCCAGGCTGAAAGCAAGAAATGCGATCGGGTCCTTAACAGCCACCGTCCGGATTGATCCTCGTCGCAGCTGGGCACGAGCCACTTGGCGCGACCAAATCGCCATGGCTAAAGAGCCTGCACACCATGGCCTCCGAGCTGAGCTAGAAACGCCCTGCCAAAACCGGTAGCCAACGGAGGTGGATAATTGGAGAGAGAGAGAGAGAGAGAGTCTTGATGCATCTCGCTTGACAAAGAATATGGCTGGGAGTTTGTTTACCTAGCGTACGTGACTTGTGCTCACTGAAGTGTGGGACCTCACGCATGGGAACCACACATAAGTGACAGACTTGTTGCTCTAATAACTCGGGTGATTATTATACTGTATTAGTACATAGTTTCCTATAGATCCTTCTTAGTCACTCCAAAATGAAGCTTTTGGGAGGTTTTTGAATTTTCCATGTTTGAAACAAAAAACCACTTCTCTTCATGCATGCTTGACTTCATAAGACAGAGTTTAGCTAGGGTTAGGGGTAGATACATGATTTTCCTGGTTTGAATATGTCTAGACCTTATGTATCAACTTAATTGAATGCTTACTATATGACATAAGAAGACTACGTGCCTTGGTTTTTCATTTTTTTCATTTTTTTAAATTTTATGCCCATTTGAATCTTGGTCAAATCCTAGGTTTTTCATTATTTTATTTTATTTTGAATTTTTATGCCCATTTGAACGTTTTGGTCAAATCCTAGGTTTGACCAAGATTTAAACAAGTTTAAACCATGAAAATGAAAATGGAACCTTGTATCCTTCTTAGGCACTCTAAAATGAAGGTTTTGGGAGTGTTTTTTAAATTTCCATGTTTGAAACCCAAAACCACTTCTCTTCATGCTAGACTTCATAAGACAGAGTTTAGGGGTTAGGGGGTAGATACATGGTTTGTCTAGTTTGAATATGTCTAGACCTTGTTTATCAAATTGAATGCTTACTAGCTACATGACATAAGAAGACTATGTACTTTGGTTTTTCATTTTGCTGTTTTTTTATTTTCTGTCCATTTGAATCTTGGTCAAATCCTAGGTTTGACCATGATTTATACAAGTTTAAAACATGAATATGAAAAATTAAGCATCTATCCTTCTTAAGTCACTCCAAAATGTAACTCTTGGGAGGGTTTTTGAAATTTCCATGTTTGAAACCAAAAACCACTTCTCGTCATGCTTGACTTTCATAAAATCGACCGAGATTAGGGTTAGGGGGTAGATACATGATTTGTCTGGTTTGAATATGTCCAAACATTTTTTATGAACTTGAATGCTTACTATATGACATAAGAAGACTATATGCTTTTAAAATTCAAACATATGGTAAGCATTCTTATGAAGTCAAGCATGCATGAAGAAAAGTGGTTTTTGGTTTCAAACATGGAAATTTCAAAAAACCTCCCAAGAGCTACATTTTGGAGTGACTAAGAAGGATAGATGCTTAATTTTTCATATTCATGATTTAAACTTGTTTAAACCATGGTCAAACCTAGGATTCGACAAAGATTCAAATGGGCATAATTTTTTAAAAAAAATCAAAAAATGAAAAACCAAGGCACATAGTCTTCTTATGTCATTTTATGAGGTTTTTGAAATTTCCATGTTTGACACCCAAAACCACTTCTCTTCATGTTTGAAACCCAAAACCACTTCTCTCCATGCTTGATTAAATCCTAGGTTTGACATAAAAAAGACTATGTGCTTTGGTTTTTCATTTTTATGTTTTTTTGAATTTTCCGCCCATTTGAATCTTGGTCAAATCGTAGGTTTGACCAAGAGGTAAACAAGTTTAAAACATGAATATGAAAAAGTAAGCATGTATCCTTTTTAGTCACTCCAAAATGAAGCACTTGGGAGGTTATTAAAATTTCTATGTTTGAAACCAAAGACCACTTCTCTTCATGCTTGACTTCACAAGACAAAGTTTAGGGTTAGGGGTAGATACATGATTTTTCTGGTTCAAATATGTCTAGATCTTGTTTATCAACTTGAATGCTTACTGTATGACATAATTAAGAAGGCTATGTGCTTTGGTTTTCATTTTTTTCATTTTTCTGAATTTTTATGCCCATTTGAATTTTGGTCAAATCTTAGGTTTGACCAAGATTGAAACAAGTTAAAAACATGAATATGAAAAAGTAAGCATGCATGGATCCTTCTTAGTCACTACAAAATGAAGCTCGTGGGAGTATTTTCCTCCCACACGTGAGCTTGGTACCACTACACAAGAACCATGCATATGTTAAAAAATTTGAATCATGTGTTTTTTCTTCTCTTGATTACTGCCCAAAGGAGAAAAATTATATTAAATGGGTGTTTTCTATGAAGTGCCTACCGAATGAAGTGTACACACTACCACCAATCCAATTTTCACAGGTCTGCATAAGAGACATGGTAGCTACATACGATGGCAATTTCCAACGATCCACGGATTATCTTTGTGTGCAACCATATACTGAATTATTTCTGGGCTAAAAGTTTTATTTCAAATGTAATTGGAAGGAAGGGTACATGAATTAGAATTAAAAAACTAGGTAAATACATGACATGCCCCCAAGATGTGGAAGCCTAAAACAATGGCCAAACATGTGCGGAGCATCCAAGTATAACACATAGCATGCACCGATAGTTTGACCTAAATTTGAAATCAAGCCGAAGGTGGTTCGAAAAATCGTAAAATGGCAAAACAAAGCATGAAGTTACAAATTTGTGATGTACTATATGTCCATTAGGATATTACAAGGCTGACAAGTATACCTATGTTGTAAAATTGAGCAACATAATACACAATATATATATATATATATTACCCAAAATATACGATTAACACTGGTGGAAAAAGGGCCTTTGGTCGCGGTTCGCAACTGCCATTAGTCGCGGTTGCGCAACCGCGACCAAATGAGCGCGACTAAAGGCCCCCCCTTTAGTCGCGGTTGCTTACGAACCGCGACTAAAGGCCCGTCCACGTGGGCGCCAGGCGACCGTCGGGGCGGAGGACCTTTAGTCGCGGTTCTTCTCACAACCGCGACTAAAGGCCGCCGCAGGTTTAGGGTTTTAGGCCCCCCTAAACCTGCCCCCCCTAAACATATTTTCTGTTTAATTTGTATATTGTTTTATTTCTTTTGTGCTTTATTGTAATTTTGAAGGAGTTTCACATATTCTACGGTACTACATATATACATGCATATGAATGTATAATTTCAAACAAATTTGAAATTAGAACCAAAAAGAATTCAAGAGGAATATACAATATATATTCAATATCATCGGATGACCATATACAAGTTTGAACAAGTTTCCATACATAATTTAATGCATGTATAGTTCTACGTCCTCGCAATGGTGTTCTCCTTTAGGATCGAGGACTTCCCTCCTGAACCATCCAGCTAGTTCCTCTTGAAGTGGTCGGAAGCGAGCTTCGGACTAAGCATCATCCGGAGGTTATTCCTCCGAGCATTGAGATCACTCGGAACGCGCTCGTAGTTGTATCTCCGGATCATCTCACGTACATAGTATCCACACAGATTGGTTCCGGTGGCTGAATATCGCCACCATTCTTAGCCTTTGACCGCATGTAATTTAGCTCATTTTTGAATTCACCGACCTTTGTATCTGAGAACCGTCTCCAAACCCTACGAGGCAAAGAAAATTAAATGAACAAGAGAGTTATTAGTTAATTACTTGAAGCTTAATTAGGAAATGAACGAAATAGGCCGATCGATATAGAGCGAAAATGAATGAAAACAATTACTTTTGAATCATTTGTCTCATGTCGGCCCACTCCGCCTTATCCATATTCAGAGAGTCGTGGACGATACATTCTGATTTGTCAACTTTAATTACTAGCAGAATCCAGTGGAACCTGCGGACACGATACATGCACGATGCGTCATGCATAACTCATCGATTAGCCGGCCACATACCATGCATGGAGTAAACAAAAGAGAATGTGCTCAAGACATAAACACTCACCCAAAATGGTAAGGAAATAGAATATCACTTTTGAGTTCCTGCTTTTCAAGAAACCGCCACAGGTCTTTCTCCACGTCGGCGGGGTGATGCTGTAACGTATATCCATTAACGATGTGTGGGTCAATGAACCCAACATCATGGATGTTCCTTACTCTGCATTCCTTAATCTTCAATCTGCATGTATAATAGCGGACACAACAATATAGTTAGGACATATATATATAGTGCAGGCAATATGAACGAGATGGGGTAGAAATAAATCACTTACAGAACGTAGCAACTGATGATAGATTTGTCGAGCTCGCGCAGATTGAAAAGCTGGAACAATTCACTCAGATGAATTTGTACAGAGTATTGTTTGAAGTGATGCTCATATCCAACTTCCGCATAAATATAATCTTTGGCGTTTTTATGTTTTATGTAACCCTTGTACCAGTTCAGCAGACCTTTCATTTGTGGAGGTAGATCCTCTTCCTGCGCAGGCTCGACGAGAGGCCCATTCTTCACATATGAAAGTACTACCTCCTTCACTGGCGCCTCATCAAGGCCTAACAGTTCACGAAGAGTAATACCTAAGTTGGCCGCTTGTTCTCTGGCACTCGTTACAGTCAATCCCTGTGCTGCCGCAGCTTCTATGATTTCGGGGGCATCCGGACCGGCGGCTGTCACTATAAGCGGGGCAATCGATTGTTTACTTTGTTCCCCGAGCTGGGCAACAACTCGTTTCCCGCTTTGTGCACTTTCTAATTCCGCTTTATCGGCCTCCCCTTTCTTCTTCTTGAACATGCGTGCCTGATTCTTTAGTTCACGTGCATAGTCGTCAGGCAGATTCTTCGCGGCTTGGGACGCTGTGTTCAAAAATGACTTAGCCCACTTCTTTTGCTCATCAGAAAATACTGGCTTGGGCTCGGGCTCTCTTTTCTTCTTGCAGCCCGCCTTCCATTTCTCTAATTCAGCAGTCGCGGCTGCCTCGACTTCCTCGGCACTACGTTCCCAAGGCCTCGTGGGGAGAGGCTTCAGTGATGGCTCCGGTACCTTTGTTTTCTTTGGTACGTAAGGGTCCGGGTTAATAATCCAGGACTGTTGCTTCTGCTTCTTCGCCGGAGGTGGATTGGGGGGTGGCGTCTGCTTACCCGCCCAGGGCGGACTAGGGGGCGGCGGCTGCTTACCCGCCGGAGGTGAATTGGGGGGCGGCGTCGGCTGACGTGAAGGAGGTGTAGGTGAAGCACCACCACCACCACCGCCACCGCCGCCACCACCACCACCGTAGGGGGGTGGACTTGTTGGCGCCTCGCCTGGAAACTTGATAAACTTCTTCTGCCATAGAATGAACTGGCGCTTGACATCTCCAAGTCTTGTCGCCCCTTCAGGTGTAGCAATGTCAATGTCCAGGTCCTCAAACCCTTGGACTATGTCCTCCACCGTGACACGAGCATAGCCATCTTGAATGGGGTTGTTGTGGTGGAGTGCTCCAGGTGGTAAAGCACTGCCGATGGCTACCTTCATGGACATGTTCCCGATAGGATAATACAGATGACATGCTTTCATCTCCTTTATATCATCCACGGGGTAGCGAGGAGGCTCCGGTGCAGTAATTTCGACCACCAGAGGCTCCGGTGCAGTAATTTCGATCGTCGGTGCACCAGCCGGTGGGGCCTCCGTGGAAGCCACGCTGCTTCTCCGCTGCTGGCTTCCGAGATCCAATGGATGATCTTCATGCTGCGCCCGAGCTGCATCTCTTTCGGCTACTAGTACACTCACGGTTTTCTTCATCACATCCATTTCCGATGCCAACCGCGCCACAACATCTGCTTCCCGATCAATCTTTCTCTTACGGCTTCTGTAACCGTACGGGTCATCGTTCTGGGGGAACCCTACTTTCCACGGAATGTGCCCCATGCCTCGTACACGTCCTCCGTGTTCAGGATTCCCGAGGGCTTTTGTCAGGGCGTCGTTCTCTCTGTTGAACTTGATCCTCCCCTCTTGAGCATCCCTCATTGCCTCAATAAGCTTTTGGGTGGGTGATACGCGTACAGCACGCGTCCGTTGGGAACCCCAAGAGGAAGGTGTGATGCGTACAGCGGCAAGTTTTCCCTCAGTATGAAACCAAGGTTTATCGAACCAGTAGGAGCCAAGAAGCACGTTGAAGGTTGATGGCGGCGGGATGTAGTGCGGCGCAACACCAGAGATTCCGGCGCCAACGTGGAACCTGCACAACACAACCAAAGTACTTTGCCCCAACGAAACAGTGAGGTTGTCAATCTCACCGGCTTGCTGTAACAAAGGATTAGATGTATAGTGTGGATGATGATTGTTTGCAGAAAACAGTAGAACAGTATTGCAGTAGATTGTATTTCAGTATAGAGAATTGGACCGGGGTCCACAGTTCACTAGAGGTGTCTCTCCCATAAGATAAACAGCATGTTGGGTGAACAAATTACAGTTGGGCAATTGACAAATAAAGAGGGCATGACCATGCACATACATATTATGATGAGTATTGTGAGACTTAATTGGGCATTACGACAAAGTACATAGACCGCTATCCAACATGCATCTATGCCTAAAAAGTCCACCTTCAGGTTATCATCCGAACCCCCTCCAGTATTAAGTTGCTAACAACAGACAATTGCATTAAGTATTGCGCGTAATGTAATCAGTAACTACGTCCTCGAACATAGTACCAATGTTTTATCCCTAGTGGCAACAGCACATCCATAATCTTAGAGATTTCTGTCACTTCCCCAGATTCACGGAGACATGAACCCACTATCGAGCATAAATACTGCCTCTTGGAGTTACAAGCATCTACTTGGCCAGAGCATCTACTAGTAACGGAGAGCATGCAAGATCATAAACAACACATAGACATAACTTTGATAATCAACATAACAAGTATTCTCTATTCATCGGATCCCAACAAACGCAACATATAGAATTACAGATAGATGATCTTGATCATGTTAGGCAGCTCACAAGATCCGACAATTAAGCACAATGGGGAGAAGACAACCATCTAGCTACTGCTATGGACCCATAGTCCAGGGGTAGACTACTCACACATCACTCCGGAGGCGACCATGGCGGCGTAGAGTCCTTCGGGAGATGATTCCCCTCTCCGGAAGGGTGCCGGAGGCGATCTCCTGAATCCCCCGAGATGGGATTGGCGGCGGCGGCGTCTCAGTAAGGTTTTCCGTATCGTGGCTCTCGGTACTGGGGGTTTCGCGACGGAGGCTCTAAGTAGGCGGAAGGGCAGGTCAAGAGGCGGCACGAGGGGCCCACACTACAGGCCGGTGCGGCCAGGGCTTGGGCCGCGCCGCCCTGTAGTCTGGCCACCTCGTGGCCCCACTTCGTCTCCTCTTCGGTCTTCTGGAAGCTTCGTGGAAAAATAGGACCGTGGGCGTTGATTTCGTCCAATTCCGAGAATATTTCTTTACTAGGATTTCTGAAACCAAAAACAGCAGAAAACAGCAACTGGCACTTCGGCATCTTGTTAATAGGTTAGTTCCAGAAAATGCACGAATATGACATAAAGTGTGCACAAAACATGTAGATATCATCAATAATGTGGCATGGAACACAAGAAATTATCGATACGTCGGAGACGTATCAGCATCCCCAAGCTTAGTTCTGCTCATCCCGAGCAGGTAAAACGATAACAAAGATAATTTTTGGAGTGACATGCCATCATAACCTTGATCATACTATTTGTAAAGCATATGTAGTGGATGCAGCGATCAAAACAATGTATATGACATGAGTAAACAAGTGAATCATATAGCAAAGACTTTTCATGAATAGTACTTCAAGACAAGCATCAATAAGTCTTGCATAAGAGTTAACTCATAAAGCAATAATTCAAAGTAAAAGCATTGAAGCAACACAAAGGAAGATTAAGTTTCAGCGGTTGCTTTCAACTTGTAACATGTATATCTCATGGATAATTGTCAACATAGAGTAATATAATAAGTGCAATATGCAAGTATGTAGGAATCAATGCACAGTTCACACAAGTGTTTGCTTCTTCAGGTGGAGAGAAATAGGTGAACTGACTCAGCAATAAAAGTAAAAGAATGGTCCTCCATAGAGGAAAAGCATCGATTGCTATATTTGTGCTAGAGCTTTGATTTTGAAAACATGAAACAATTTTGTCAACGGTAGTAATAAAGCATATGTATCATGTAAATTATATCTTACAAGTTGCGAGCCTCATGCATAGTATACTAATAGTGCCCGCACCTTGTCCTAATTAGCTTGGACTACCGGATCATCGCAATGCACATGTTTTAACCAAGTGTCACAAAGGGGTACCTCTATGCCGCCTGTACAAAGGTCTAAGGAGAAAGCTCGCATTAGATTTCTCGCTATTGATTATTCTCAACTTAGACATCCATACCGGGACAACATAGACAACAGATAATGGACTCCTCTTTTATGCATAAGCATGTAACAACAATTAATAATTTTCTCATATGAGATTGAGGATATATGTCCAAAACTGAAACTTCCACCATGGATCATGGCTTTAGTTAGCGGCCCAATGTTCTTCTCTAACAATATGCATGCTTAACCATAAGGTGGTAGATCTCCCTTACTTCAGACAAGACGAACATGCATAGCAACTCACATGAAATTCAACAAAGAGTAGTTGATGGCGTCCCCAGTGAACATGGTTATCGCACAACAAGCAACTTAATAAGAGATAAAGTGCATAAGTACATATTCAATACCACAATAGTTTTTAAGCTATTTGTCCCATGAGCTATATATTGCAAAGGTGAATGATGGAATTTTAAAGGTAGCACTCAAGCAATTTACTTTGGAATGGCGGAGAAATACCATGTAGTAGGTAGGTATGGTGGACACAAATGGCATAGTGGTTGGCTCAAGGATTTTGGATGCATGAGAAGTAATCCCTCTCGATACAAGGTTTAGGCTAGCAAGGCTATTTGAAACAAACACAAGGATGAACCGGTGCAGCAAAACTCACATAAAAGACACATTGTAAACATTATAAGACTCTACACCGTCTTCCTTGTTGTTCAAACTCAATACTAGAAATTATCTAGACCTTAGAGAGACCAAATATGCAAACCAAATTTTAGCATGCTCTATGTATTTCTTCATTAATGGGTGCAAAGCATATGATGCAAGAGCTTAAACATGAGCACAACAATTGCCAAGTATCACATTATCCAAGACATTATAGCAATTTACTACATGTATCATTTTCCAATTCCAACCATATAACAATTTAACGAAGAAGAAACTTCGCCATGAATACTATGAGTAGAGCCTAAGGACATACTTGTCCATATGCTACAGCGGAGCGTGTCTCTCTCCCACAAAGTGAATGCTAGGATCCATTTTATTCAAACAAAAACAAAAACAAACCGATGCTCCAAGAAAAGCACATAAGATGTGATGGAATAAAAATATAGTTTCAGGGGAGGAACCTGATAATGTTGTCGATGAAGAAGGGGATGCCTTGGGCATCCCCAAGCTTAGACGCTTGAGTCTTCTTATAATATGCAGGGGTGAACCACCGGGGCATCCCCAAGCTTAGAGCTTTCACTCTCCTTGATCATATTGTATCATCTCCCTCTCTTGATCCTTGAAAACTTCCTCCACACCAAACTTAGAACAACTCATTAGAGGGTTAGTGGACAATAAAAATTAACATGTTCAGAGGTTACATAATCATTCTTAACACTTCTGGACATTGCATAAAGCTACTGGACATTCATGGATCAAAGAAATTCATCCAACATAGCAAAAGAGGCAATGCGAAATAAAAGGCAGAATCTGTCAAAACAGAACAGTTCGTATTGACGAATTTTATCGAGGTACCAGACTTGATCAAATGAAAATGCTCAAATTGAATGAAAGTTGCGTACATATCTGAGGATCACTCACATAAATTGGCAAAATTTTCTGAGTTACCTACATAGAAAACAGCCCAGATTCGTGACAGCAAAGAAATCTATTTCTGCGCAGTAATCCAAATCTAGTATGAACTTTACTATCAACGACTTTACTTGGCACAACAAAACACTAAACTAAGATAAGGAGAGGTTGCTACAGTAGTAAACAACTTCCAAGACACAAAATAAAAACAAAGTACTGTAGTAAAAACCATGGGTTGTCTCCCATAAGCGCTTTTCTTTAACGCCTTTCAGCTAGGCGCAGAAAGTGTGTATCAAGTATTATCAAGAGATGATGCATCGTTATTATGAGCTCCCCCATCCGTAGTGGCACTAAGGGCTTTCTCAATTTTAGGCATATAATAATACTTCTTTGGTTTAGGCACTTTAGAGACATACATAAACTTTTGCTCCTTACCCACATAAGCTTTCTCCTTATATTTAAGAGAAGAAAATGTTGAACCCAAGGTTCCCATAGCTTTTTCAAGTTCGTCAATCCTATTGCTTTGATCGTCATGGACAACACAAGTTCCTAGGACACTAATTCTTTCATCAATTCCTCCTAAGGATTTATCAAGTTCATCAGTTTTATCAAGTAACATTTCCAATTTAGCTTCAATACTTGGAAATTTTTTCTCCATGGTTTCCAATTTTTTCATAACATCTTCAAGAGAGATTTCAGTTTTAACTTCATCAGCAGGGGGTACCCTAAATAGACTCTCAATAATGCAACTAGCTTCTAATGCAGGAGTACTTAGAAAGTTGCCTTTCGCGAGACTATCAAGAACATACCTATTCCAGCTAGAGATACCAACATAAAAATTCCTGAGTAGGATAGTGGTGGAGTGTTTCTTAGTGCACCTATTATGGGCATCACTAATTCTATACCAAGCATCTCTTAAACATTCTCCCCCTCGTTGCTTAAACGTACGAACTTCAACTTCAGGATTACTCATTTTAGCAATAGTAAATAAAGCAAACTAGATAAAGTAAATGCAAGTAACTAATTTTTTGTGTTTTTGAGATAGCAAACAAGATAGCAAATAAAGTAAAACTAGCAACTAATTTTTTTGTATTTTGATTTAGTGCAGCAAACAAAGTAGTAAATAAATTAAGCAAGACAAAAACAAAGTAAAGAGATTGGGAAGTGGAGACTCCCCTTGCAGCGTGTCTTGATCTCCCCGGCAACGGCGCCAGAAAAAGAGCTTGATACGCGTACAGCACGCGTCCGTTGGGAACCCCAAGAGGAAGGTGTGATGCGTACAGCGGCAAGTTTTCCCTCAGTATGAAACCAAGGTTTATCGAACCAGTAGGAGCCAAGAAGCACGTTGAAGGTTGATGGCGGCGGGATGTAGTGCGGCGCAACACCAGTGATTCCGGCGCCAACGTGGAACCTGCACAACACAACCAAAGTACTTTGCCCCAACGAAACAGTGAGGTTGTCAATCTCACCGGCTTGCTGTAACAAAGGATTAGATGTATAGTGTGGATGATGATTGTTTGCAGAAAACAGTAGAACAGTATTGCAGTAGATTGTATTTCAGTATAGAGAATTGGACCGGGGTCCACAGTTCACTAGAGGTGTCTCTCCCATAAGATAAACAGCATGTTGGGTGAACAAATTACAGTTGGGCAATTGACAAATAAAGAGGGCATGACCATGCACATACATATTATGATAAGTATTGTGAGATTTAATTGGGCATTACGACAAAGTACATAGACCGCTATCCAGCATGCATCTATGCCTAAAAACTCCACCTTCAGGTTATCATCCGAACCCCCTCCAGTATTAAGTTGCTAACAACAGACAATTGCATTAAGTATTGCGCGTAATGTAATCAGTAACTACGTCCTCGAACATAGTACCAATGTTTTATCCCTAGTGGCAACAGCACATCCATAATCTTAGAGATTTCTGTCACTTCCCCAGATTCACGGAGACATGAACCCACTATCGAGCATAAATACTCCCTCTTGGAGTTACAAGCATCTACTCGGCCAGAGCATCTACTAGTAATGGAGAGCATGCAAGATCATAAACAACACATAGACATAACTTTGATAATCAACATAACAAGTATTCTCTATTCATCGGATCCCAACAAACGCAACATATAGAATTACAGATAGATGATCTTGATCATGTTAGGCAGCTCACAAGATCCGACAATTAAGCACAATGGGGAGAAGACAACCATCTAGCTACTACTATGGACCCATAGTCCAGGGGTAGACTACTCACACATCACTCCGGAGGCGACCATGGCGGCGTAGAGTCCTCCGGGAGATGATTCCCCTCTCCGGCAGGGTGCCGGAGGCGATCTCCTGAATCCCCCGAGATGGGATTGGCGGCGGCGGCGTCTCACTAAGGTTTTCCGTATCGTGGCTCTCGGTACTGGGGGTTTCACGACGGAGGCTTTAAGTAGGCGGAAGGGCAGGTCAAGAGGCGGCACGAGGGGCCCACACTACAGGCCGGCGCAGCCAGGGCTTGGGCCGCGCCGCCCTGTAGTCTGGCCACCTCGTGGCCCCACTTCGTCTCCTCTTCGGTCTTCTGGAAGCTTCGTGGCAAAATAGGACCCTGGGCGTTGATTTTGTCCAATTCCGAGAATATTTCTTTACTAGGATTTCTGAAACCAAAAACAGCAGAAACTTGACAGCGGCACTTCGGCATCTTGTTAATAGGTTAGTTCCAGAAAATGCACGAATATGACATAAAGTGTGCATAAAACATGTAGATATCATCAATAATGTGGCATGGAACACAAGAAATTATCGATACGTCGGAAACGTATCAGTGGGTTTAATTATTTTGCCCTGGTAAACACACTCCCCTGTCTCCGGGTTCAGTGATCCCCCATGCCCGTACCACCAGCTTTTGGCCCTTGGGTCCCATCCCTCCGTACCTGGACGGATTCCTCGCGCCCTCAGCTCGTTCTCCATCTTCTCCCACCTAGGCAGCCAAAGGCGATACCCTCCTAGCCCCATAATATGATTGTACTCCTTCTTGGCCGCATTTTCCTTATTTTTTCGATATTTGAAGGAACTGCTCCGATTTCTTTTGCTTCACAAATTCTGGCCAATCATGTTGCAGTTTCTCATATTGTCCTTTGAAATCCGGAGTCTTGCCCTGCTTGACAAAGTCATGGGCTAGATTTTGCTTGTATTTCCGGAATGCGTCGGACATCTTAGAAAGAGCGAACTGTTTGACTAGCTTGCACCTCTCCTTGTTTTCCTCAATCTTGTTACCCTCCTCATCGTATTTGTGGTATTCCGGAGGTAGAACGAAATGTTCCATAAGCTTGTTGAAGCAATCTTTTTTTGTTCTCTTATCGACAAAAGTGAAACCAAGACGTGCCTTCTTTGGCTGATTCCACTCCTGGACGGTGATCGAGACGTTGTCTCTAACAACGGCTCCGCATTGGCTGATAAACTTGGTGGCGTTCTTGCGGGGCTCCAGCGGCCTGCCGGTTGCTTCCTCGACAACCTCGATGGTGCATGTTTCTCCTGGTTTCATCGTCTTGGTTGCGCCACGCTTTGACGACGTACTCGATTGTTTCGACGATCCAGCCGAGGGCTAAAATAAGAAAGAGAGTCGCGCGCGTTAGTACACACATATTTATTCAAATCAGTTAGTTTGTATTACCAGAGCTCAATGTATATATATACCTCGGCGCCGGAGGTGGTTGCTACTTCCAATTGAAGATCGTCGTTTATCGACGTTTCTTCGGCATCATCTTGCTAACGGCGCCCTTCATCTTCACCCTCAAGGTTCAGATAAGAAGAGATATCATCTTCTTCTTGTCCAGTCGGCACATATACAATATCGCCGTTTATGATGCCGAACATATGGTCTTCAGCGTCCGGATCATAGTTGTCCATAATCGGGTCAGCTCTATCGTCCGCCATATGTCAGTCCTGAAAACATGTAGTCAAAACAAATTAATTAAGTGAAGAAGGGGGGCGGTGGCGGTGGCGAAAGGGGGGCGGTGGAGAAAGGGTGGCGGTGGCGAAAGGGGTGGCGGTGGCGAAAGTATTAAAAGAATCTAGGCATTTTGACAAACTCAAATAAATTTTGTAGTCAAATAAACTTAGAGATACCGCGGGAACAAATTTTAAGTTACAAATTTTAAGTTACAAATTTTAAGTTATACAAATTTTAAGTTACAAATTTTAGTGAGGCGGCGCGGCAGAGATCGACGAGACGGCGCGGCAGAGATCGACGGCGCGTGTGCGCATGCGGTGAGAGAAAGCGAGGCCGGCGCGTGCGCGGTGAGAGAGAGAGGGCCAGCCGCTGGCGCGCGGGAAGGGGAGAGGAGGAGGGCGGTGAGGAGCACGGACGGTGAGAGAGAGACCGGTGCGGTTTTTTTAGTTTTTTTGTTTGTAACTAAGTTTTTTGTTACACTTTAATTATACGCTTTAATAATTAAGTTACAATTTAATTAAGTTACCATTTTAATTAAAAAACTTAGTTACAAATTTACAATTTAAAGTATAGATATAGATATATATAGATATAGATTTACCACTTTAATTAATTAGTTACAAATTTAAACTTTAATTAGTTACAAAAACAACTTAATTAGTTATACAAATATTAAGTTATAATTAAATTAATTAATTTTTAGTTAAAAAAAGAAAATTTGGCCGGGCCATGGGCCGACCTGCTCTCCTCTCTCCTCTCTCTGCTCTCCTCTCTGCCGTACGTGTGGCGACGAACGACGTCGGGCGGCGAGCTGATCGAGCGGCGGCGGCGCTTTGGCGAGGGGCGGCGGCGGTTTGACGCGCGGCCGGCGGCGAGGCGAGCAGCACGGGCCGCCGCGCGCGAGAGCGAGCGCCGCGCGCCGCGCGTGTGTGAGAGAGGAGGCGCGCAGAAGGAAGGAGGCCGCGGGCGACGAACCGAGAGGCGACGGGCGGGCAAGGAGGCGGCGGCAGCGACGGCGGCCAGCGGCGGTCAGCGAGGACGACGAAGAGGAGACGGGCGGCGAGGTCGACGAAGAGGCGAGACGGCAATCTGCGGTTCGAGTGGAGAGAGGAAGAAGAAGTGTCCGCGCGCCCCGCACGTATTTATAGGAAACGACCTTTGGTCGCGGTTGGGGTCACCAACCGCGACTAAAGGGTACCCCAACCGCGACCAAAGCTCATTTTTCGGCGGCCTTTTCAAAATACTTTTTAATTTCTAAATGTTAAAAATATTAATAATATATCAAACAATTCAGGAAAATAAAACTAATTCATTTCTAAATGTTAAAAATACAAATAATATATCAAAAAATTCAGAAAAATAAAACTAATTCAATTCAAAATTTTAAAAATACAAATAATATATCAAAAAATTCGGAAAAATAAAACTAATTCAATTCAAAATAAAACTAAAAATACAAATAATATATCAAAAAATTCAGAAAAATAAAACTAATTCAATTCAAAATGTTGAAAATACAAATAATACATCAATAAATTCAGAAAAATAAAACTAATTCAGTTCAAAATTTTAAAAATACAAATAATACATCAATAAATTCATAAAAATAAAACTAATTCAATTCAAAATCTTAAAAATACAAATAATATATCAAAAAATTAAGAAAAATAAAAATAATTCAATTAAAAATCTTAAAAATAGAAATCTTTCCGCCTCCCTCTTCCCACCAGTTCTTCCTGGCCGCCTCTGTCTTCTCGTTGGCCCCCTCTTCCCGCCTCTGTCTTTCCGCCGACCCCCTCATCCCGCCTCGTCTTCCCGCCATTTCTTCCCTGTCTTCCCGCCTCTTTCTTCCCGCCAATTTCTTCCCGCCAATTTCTTCCCGCCTCTTTCTTCCCGCCACTTTCTTCCCGCCTCCTATCTTCCCGCTCCCATTTTTCGCGCCATTTGTCACTACATATATGTAGCCCGGCTTGGCCAGCATTATCACATCTCTACAATCTCTCATCACTCTCTCATGGCTTCCACCGCACCCACTCTAACCTACCAGCAGGTGGAGGAGCTTTGCGCCTCGAACTACCCTTGCCCACCGGGCTACCGCGTCCCCGCCGGCTGGAGCCTAAGCGCCGGCGGCGTGCCGGTCCCTCCCGTCCCTCAGGGTACTGCGCGCCGGGCGGCCATCACGAACCACTACTACCTCGACCTCACGCCGGAGCAGCGGATGAATCCCCGATGGCATCCCGATAACCAGCATACTTGGGACGCCTTCTTCATCAATCGGCGTGAGAGGGCGCTCGCCAGGTATGAGGAGGACGGTCTGCCTCCTGGAAACTTCCACGAGGCCGGCCGTCGGCTATGGTGGTACGGCCGGACTCTGCAGAGCGTCATGGACTACATCACGGCCGGCGATATCCCCCGCCTACGCTACCCTCAGTTCGAGCCATGAGCGCCGCCCGACGATAGCGACGACAGCAGCGACGACGACGGTGGCAACTTAGAAGGCGACGACTACCAGTACAACGGCGGCGGCTATGAAGACTACGAGTATGCATATTACACGCCTAGGCAGGAGTATGACTAAATCACTCCAAATTTCATGTATGCAGGAGTATGACTTAGTCACTCCAAATTTCCTGTATGCAGGAGTATGACTGAATCACTCCAAATTTCATGTATCATCAGTGCTATCTCGAGTCAATTGAATCATTCGAAAATGGACACCAAACACATCACGGGTAATATAATTCACATGATCCATTCAACAAAGTTTGGTACAATAAATTATTACACATCATTTCTTTCCTTGTGTCCCTGCTTGCTTACGATTGTGCCGTATCCATGGAGCATCCTCATCATTTAACTTAGGGATTTCTATTTTCGTGCCCTCGGTTCCTTAGTTGTGCTCAGTTTTCCCCAGCCCCTTAGTTTTTCCTCAGTTTTACCCTAGCCTTTGTCTGAAGACCCGCAGAAGGAGCTCAGACGGAAGGAATCCGTTTATTTGGACGTTCTGTGCTGACGTGTTGCGCCGCGTCGTCTGTGGGGCCGCGTCGTGTGGGGCCGCGTCGCGTGGGGCTGGTAGAAAGGGACCGCGTGGGACAGGACGAGAAGCGTTTGGTTGCACGTGAGCAGGAGCTGGGTTTTGTCTCTCTCGGCCCAAATTGGCATTTTTAAAAGCACCTTTTCCCCTCTTCTCTCTCTGTCTTTTTCACCAAATTAGTATCAAATCTAGAGAAGCTTCTATTTCTGTCTTTCTTCAATATGGCAGCAAATCTAGTAGCAAATCTCTGGGGTTATTTATGCCTTTTGGCCCTCGTTTTTTGCCCAATATGGCAGCAAATCTAGTAGCAAATCTAGAAGCTATTATATGATAAATTCACAGCAGCATAATCAGAAAACTAAGTATAATACATAGGTAAACTGCATACAGCAGCCAAAAGCAGCCAATAACATTGTTAATGTTCACGACAAACTAAGCTGCAAAAATATACAAGATCACGCACGCAATGTATGGACAACAAGAAGATTAGGATGAATGAATTTGTTCTTCATTCCTCCTCATATATTTCTCCGTCGCTCCATTCGTGCAATTCCCCAAGGAAATATTCATTGAACTCATTCCGTCTGCAGTGTGAGGCCAATACATCCTCCAAACGGTATGGCCTGTGTTCATTTCTCAAACCGTAGAGTCCTATTCTATCCACACGTAGTGGCCACTCATCCCAGGCATTTGTATCATGAGAGTACGCTCTGATATAACCCAAATCCGTGTAGTAGATGCTGCCAGGTTGAAGTGTCGGGTACACTCTGGTGTCGACGGAGATACACCGGATAAAATTCACGAAGAAGGCATTACTGCCAATGTTAGTGACCGGATGGAGAGAGCGGCTCTGAGTGTCCACACGGTACACCAATGGTTTGCCCGCCAAAGCCGCGCTGACCAACAACACAAGCAGCAGATCACCATCCGACTTCACAAGGTAGAACTTCTGACGTCCAAGTTCTGGAAATGAAATTAGTGTCTCCATCTTGACAAAGGCTCGCGCTGCTGCAACTGTATATTGGTGCACACTATTCTTCCGATCTCAAAATTGTCCGAAGTTACGCATACGGTTCACCATTGAACGGGGTAATGCAACGGAAAACATGGTTCTTGATCGAAAATCTTCCTTCTCCCCAATCCCCATCTTCATTTATATCCTTAGTTGGAGTGCTCTCATCGACCCAACCAATTTCCGGCGGGTAATGTGTGGCAACGAAGACCATAGTCGGGGATTTGATAACAGCGACTGATTTCAGAAAAACAGATGGCATCTGCGCCTCAAACATCGTGTTCGATTTCTTTGTGAGTGGGTTCAGCAGCCGTATCTTGTGCGGCGGGTTCTTCTGGGCAAGCACGATGACGCCACGGGAAAAGCCGACGAAGTAGAATCTAAAATATATTGAAAAGATAACATTCAGCACTAAGATTGAAAATAAGATCTATGGTGACGCCACGGGAAAAGCCGAGGAATTTGAACCTTGCACGAACTGCAGATAGATCTATGGTGACGTAGCGGGATGTGCCGAGATGGAGGAAGGTGAACTCAGCGGCGCGTGGAAGGGCGTGGTGTAGCATGATCCATTCGTGCAGGTGCACGTCGGGATCAGGTAAACCTGAGCGCCAATTTCTACAGACTTGCCTCATAGCAGAGTAGCTGTCCACGTACTCCTCTTTCGCCAATAAGCATTCGCCGATCTTGTGAAGTGGTCCGTCAGCCGTGAGACCGGCCCAGTTCACGGAGGCGCCGCGCTTGGATGCGCCGCCCTCGGATGCGCCGCCCTCGGAGGCGACGGGCTCGGCGGCGACGGGCTCGGCGGCGACGGGCTCGGCGGCGACGGGCTCGGAGGCGACGGGCTCGGAGGCGACGGGCTCGGAGGCGACGGGCTCGGGGCGATGGCCGCCGGCGCATTCTTCTTCTCCATCGCCGGCGGGGAGGGCTCGTACGGCGGTTGGGGTTTTTGGAGAAGTTGATGGGACGTGAAGGGGTGGTTTCGTGCGTGAGCGATAATGAGACGTGCGTGTGCGAGAGGGAGGGAGAGAGGGGCTTACGCGTCCTAAATGCGACCCGCGTCAACAATGGCACGTCTTCCACGTCCGCACCGCGACACGCGTCAACAATGGCACGTCTTCCACTTCGCACCGCAACACGCGTCCTCGAGTCTAACCCTGGAAATTTAGATATACTCATGTATACCCTCGAGTCATATACTAGCATTTTTTGTATGCTCGTTCACCTTGAGTGCTAATAAGCTAGTGCAATATACTCAGTTTTACCCTCAAGTGGCTGGTCAATGTAGAGTCAACAAATGGGATTAACTAGTTAAATGAGTTATTTAATGTGCAAAAAATTCGAAAAGGAGTGGCACTTACTCATGGAGTCTTTACCACAAATTTCCACTTCTCAAATCATAGATAAATCGTAGATAAATCAAGTTTCACCACAAATTGCCACTTCTCAAATCACCTAGTAGCTATGAAGGTGCATGGTTTTCCATAATAAGCCCTACCCAAAACAGCTTTCCCCAAAACATACTTTGTCTGAATGAGACCATAATTTTCACACTCATGTAGATTTGTATTGCAAATAGTTTGAGGTAGGCCAAGATGGGTTTCATTGTACAAAACACGCATTTTCCATTTTTTAAATCTCATATTTGAATCCCTTAGTCTGTTTACTACTCACTTGCCCTTGGTTTCTTGATACTACTCAGTTTTGCCCTCTCCCTTCACAAACTCTCACGGACGCCCAACATTGTCCTGATTGGTCTAGCCCATGTCACGCGGATCGTGCCCGACGACCGTTGATCGTATGATCTAACGGGCAGGATAACCCCTATCTCTCTCTCTCGGTCGGGGCCACCACCCTCTCTCTCTCTCGTCGTCGGTTAGCTTCACGCAAAGTTTGGTTTTCTGCATTATTTTTCACGAGCTAAATTATAAACTCTTTTTAGGCATTACTTTTCACGCAAAAAATGATAAACCATCACCGATTTGTTGTAGCCATTACTTTTCACGCACAAAAATGATACACCATCACCCATTTCGTGTACCCATTACTTTTCACGACAAAAATGATAAACCATCACCGATTTTGTTGTAGCCATTACTTTTCACGCACAAAAATGATAAACCATCACCGATTTGTTGTAGCCATTACTTTTCACGCACAAAAATGATACACCATCACCCATTTCGTGTAGCCATTACTTTTCACGCAAAAAATGATACACCATCACCCATTTCTTGTACCCATTACTTTTCACGCAAAAACGATAAACCATCACCGATTTCTTGTAGCCATTACTTTTCACCCACAAAAATGATACACCATCACCCATTTCGTGTACCCATTACTTTTCACGCAAAAAAATGATAAACCATCACCGATTTTGTTGTAGCCATTACTTTTCACGCACAAAAATGATAAACCATCACCGATTTGTTGTAGCCATTACTTTTCACGCACAAAAATGATACACCATCACCCATTTCGTGTAGCCATTACTTTTCACGCAAAAAATGATACACCATCACCCATTTCTTGTACCCATTACTTTTCACGCAAAAAACGATAAACCATCACCGATTTCTTGTAGCCATTACTTTCCTTTTAGGCATTACTTTTCACGGTAAAATGATAAACTATACCCCCACAACGGTCGACTCCTCCTTAATTTATTGTGTATAAACCCCCACAACGGTCATCTCCTCCTTATTTTATTGTGTAAACCCTACAACGGTCATCTCTCCCTTATAAACACCCACACGGCCATCCCTTGTGTCAATAGGTTACCGCCTCTCTTCTTTTCGTTCACATACACTTTATCCATTGCCATGGCTTCCACGTCTTGGACGCGGACCAGGAAGGGGAAGGGGAAGGGGAAGGGGAAGTGGATCATCATCATTGCCACCACCACCGTCAACACCGCCATTGATCATAGAGGAGTTCTTCATCGTCGTCTATGAAGACCCTTTGGTCAAGAAGGTACGTACGCGTTCCCACATATATGATGCATGTGATTAATTATGGGCATGTTCTAAAAACCTTTAATTTCAAGGGTTCCCTAATTTCAAACGATCGGCGCTCGATCTCTTTGCAGGAACTCCCAAAAAATTTGCGGACTATCTTGACGGCAAGGAGCCAGCTAAGGTGTATCTGCGAGCAGCTGACTGCGGTCCTCGTCTCTGGACCGTGGAGGTCCTATTTGACGGACAAGGCCGGATGTACCTCGACAAGGGCTGGGAGAAATTCGCCATCGCGCACGGTGTGGATTTTGGCTGGTTCGTACACTTCAAATATGAAGGCGATGATGTGCTCACAGTGAAGGTGTTCGACGGAACAATGTGCAGGAGGTACTACTACTCAGACGACGAAGATACTGACGATGAAAGCGACGACGACGTGAAGCCATGCATCCATCCCCTTTAGATAATTAAGGGGATTATGACCAAGAATATATATGTAGCTTCATATGCATCGATTTAGAGATCTAGCTATTTTCTATATATTATGCATGTAAAAAATAATATCGCATTTCCACTATTATTCGAGCACCACATCCTCCAAACGATGCCGATGCCGATGCCGATATCGGCATGGTCAGAACGGCTATGCTCGCCGCCACTGCTAGGTCAACGTCGGGATACACAATGTTTAGCATAAGAGTCACTTTAGATTAAGCTGCGAAAATGGGCTGAGGCGACCCCTACAGAGCGGCTCTATATTATATTCTCTAAATAAAATAGACGACCACAGCGGTCATTGGCTGCGGAGGCCCCACAGAGCGGCAATATATAATTTTCTATAAATAAATAGACGACCCACTGGTCATTGGCTGCGGCAGCCCCATAGAGCGGCCCCATTTGTCATTGGCAGCACCGCGTATACAATCAGGAAATAAAACGGCCCACGCGTCAGCGGTAGATGGATCCACCCGTCAGCACGAGACGGTCAGCGAGGAACTGACCTCACGGTAACGGTAAGGCCTCTGACCTGACGGCAACCCGCGTCTTCGAGGGGTTTCAAACTAGAGGGAGGGGAAAACTGAGGAAAAACTAACGAGCTGGGGAAAACTGAGTACAACTAACGAAGCAGGGGCACGAAAATAGAAATCCCTTTAACTTAATGCTTGGGTCGGTGTTCACTTTGAAGGGCGGAATTTCAGCAAACATATTATAATCTTCTGACATGTCTGTCTTGTCCTCCAGTCCCATGATGTTTCTTTTCCCTGAAAGAATAATGTGGCGCTTTGGATCATCGCATGATGTACTGATCGTTTTCTTATCTTTTCGTTTCCTCGGTTTGCTACTCATGTCCTTCACATAGAAAACCTGAGCAACATCTTTCGCTAGGACGAATGGTTCGTCAAGGTAACCAAGATTGTTGAAATCCACCATTGTCATTCCGTATTGCTGGTCCACCTTTACCCCACCTCCTGTTAGCTTGAACCATTTGCACCGGAACAAAGGGACCCTAAAGGAGGGTCCATAGTCAAGTTCCCATATCTCCTCTATGTAACCATAATATGTGACCTTTTGCCCATTCTCGGTTGCTGCATCAAAGCGGACACCACTGTTTTGGTTGGTGCTCTTTTTATCTTGGGCGATCGTGTAAAATGTATTCCCATTTATCTCGTACCCTTGGAAAGTCGTTATAGTCGAAGATGGTGTCTTGGCCAACATGTACAGCTGATCTACAACATGATCGTCATTCATTAAATGTTTTCTCAACCAACTGCCGAAAGTATCCATGTGGGCCTTCCTAATCCAGGATTCAGGCTTCCCAGGGTTGTCCGAGCGTAAAATATTCTTGTGTTTCTCAAAGTACGGAGCCACCAAGCTGGAATTGGTCAGAACTGTGTGGTGTGCTTCAGTCAGAGAATGGCCGTCCATACATATCATTGATTTCCTTCCGATCGTGCCTTTTCCACTTAGTCTCCCCTCGTGCCGCGATCGAGGAAGACCAATCGGCTTAAGGTCAGGAACAAAGTCAACACAAAACTCAATTACCTCCTCATTTCCATAGCCCTTGGCGATGCTTCCTTCTGGCCTAGCACGGTTATGAACATATTTCTTTAATATTCCCATGAACCTCTCGAAGGGGAACATATTGTGTAGAAATACAGGACCGAGAATGGAAATCTCATCGACTAGGTGAACCAGGAGGTGCGTCATAATATTGAAGAAGGATGGCGGGAACACCAACTCGAAACTGACAAGACATTGGATCACATTGTTCTGTAACCGTGGTAGAACTTCTGGATTGATTACCTTCTGAGAGATTGCATTGAGGAATGCACATAGCTTCACAATGGCTACTCGAACATTTTCCGGGAGCCCCTCAAAGCAATCGGAAGCAATTGCGTCATAATCACGTGGCAGTCGTGAGACTTCAGGTTTTGGAACTTTTTCTCCGCCATGTTTATTGTTCCCTTTATATTGGACGAGAATCCAGACGGGACCTTCATACTGCTCAGGCATTCAAAAAAGATGACCTTCTCTTCTTTGGTCAGAGCGTAGCTGGCACGACCTTGAAACCGTTCCGAATGCCGGTCATCAGGGTCTTTCAAACTTTGCTGGTCCTTCCGTGCTTCCTTTGTATCATTTGACTTCCCATACACGCCCAAGAAGCTTAGGAGGTTCACGCAAATATTCTTCGTAACGTGCATCACGTCGATTGCAGAGCGGACTTCTAGGACTTTCCAATATTCTAGCTCCCAGAATATAGATTTCTTCTTCCACATGGCTGCGTGCCCGTCAGCTCCCTTCGGAACTGATTGTCCGCCAGGACCCTTTCCAAAAATGACTTTCAAATCCTTGACCATATCAAATACCTCAGCACCAGTGTGTTCCGCAGGCTTCGGCCGGTGATCTACCTTGCCGTTGTAATGCTTGCCTTTCTTTCTTACTGGATGACCTTTCGGAAGAAATCGACGATGCCCAAGGTACACGTTCTTCTTACAATTTGGCAAATGTACACTTTCAGTCTCATGTAAGCAGTGCGTGCATGCATTGTATCCCTTATTTGACAGTCCCGAAAGGTTACTAAGAGCAGGCCAATCGTTGATGGTTACGAAAAGCAACGCTCGTAGGTCAAATTCCTCTTCTTTGTGCTCATCCCACACACGGACACCAGGTCTGCCCCACAGTTGTAAAAGTTCATCAACTAATGGCCTTAGGTACACATTGATGTCGTTGCCGGGTTGCTTCGGACCTTGGATGAGCACTGGCATCATAATGAACTTCCGCTTCATGCACAACCAAGGAGGAAGGTTGTAGATGCATAGAGTCACGGGCCAGGTGCTATGGCTGGAGCTCTGCTCACCAAAAGGATTCATGCCATCCGTACTTAGACCAAATCTTATGTTCCTTGCGTCAGCTACAAAATCTTTGAACTCTCTGTCGATCTTTCTCCATTGCGTTCCATCTGCGGGGTGTCTCAACTCCCCGTCCGACTTACGGTCCTCTTTGTGCCATCGCAACAACTTGGCATGCTCTTTGTTCCTGAACAGACGTTTCAACCGTGGTATTATAGGAGCATACCACATCACCTTGGCGGGAACACTCTTCCTGGGTTTCTGGCCCAAAACATCGTCACCAGGGTCATCGCCTCTGATCTTATAACGCAATGCAGTGCATACCGGGCATTCATTCAAATTCTCGTATTCACCGCGGTAGAGGATGCAGTCGTTGATGCATGCATGTATCTTCAGAACCTCTAAACCTAGAGGGCAGACAACCTTCTTTGCTTCGTACATACTGGCGGGCAACTCGTTATTCTTTGGAAACATATTCTTCAACATTTTCAGCAAGTTTTCAAATGCCGAGTCAGCTACACCTGCCTGTGCCTTCCATTTCAGCAAATCCAGTGTGCAGCCCAGCTTTTTCAGACCATCATCGCATCCGGGGTACAGCGCCTTTCTGTGATCCTCTAACATGCGATCCAAATTCTCCCTCTCCTTTTCAGTTTCGCAGCGTCTCCGTGCATCAGGAATGGTCCGACCAAGATCATCAACGGGATCATCACGTGCGTCTTCTTCACCTTCCCCTTCACCTTCCCCTTCACCTTCAGCATCCTCCATGAAAGTATCACCGAAATGAGCAAGATAGCTTTCATCGATGAAATCATCCCCTTCTTCATCTTCTTCCATTATAACCCCTCTTTCTCCATGCTTGGTCCAACAATTATAGCTTGGCATGAAACCGTGCCGAAGCAGGTGCATGTGAACATCTCTTGACGAAGAGTAACCCTTCTGATTCTTACAGTTAACACATGGACAGATAACAAAACCCCCATGCTTGTTCGCATTAGCCACTACGAGGAAATCTTTCAAACCCGTAGTGAACTCGCCGGAGAGTCGGTTACCGTACATCCATTGCCGATTCATCTGCATTATTATAATATAAAATATATAATTAACCATCATGCATTTGTTAAACTAACTAGCTACAAACAATATAAATTAAACAATGAACTACACACATGCATATTTTATCAATGACACATCAAAGGTTCAAGTTGCTAACCGCGATCAAGGAGGAAAAAATAAATGAGAAAGCTCAAGTGTGGCTCCAACACTTCATATCATGTTTCTTTCATGCTCTTGGGGCATTTCATCAAACACCTTATGTGCATAAGAGGAACCAAAAGCAAACCTAACACCCACTTGTGAAGTTTGTGAAGATAATGGCTCCAAATGGCTAAGTGTTGGCTGCTGGATGGGTATATATAGGGGAGGGGCTTTAGTCGCGGTTGGCCTGGCCAACCGCGACTAAAACCTTCGGGCACCTTTAGTCGCGGTTGGCCGGGCCAACCGCGACTAAAGCCCCCACGTGCACCGGCTGGCCACCGAGCGCCACAGGTCCGAGCCTTTGGTCGCGGTTCGCCTCCCGAACCGCGACTAAAGGTCCCATTAGTCGCGGTTCCTATAGCTTCGCGACTTATGGTGCTGGACGGAAGCCTGTTTTTCTACCAGTGTAAAAAGTTAAAATGGACATCAAGTTTGTAATGATATAATTTTTGTACCATAAAATTCATATTATGTTGTAATCAAATTAATGATATAGGGATGCACGCTGACATTATAATCCCTAACGGAGGGAGTAAGCACTTCAATTATGAAAAGTACCGAACAATGCATGCGAAAATGATTTTTATTGGAATACTAGTTCAACTTATTTTGTTATAAAGGGGCGTCGTGAGATTGATCGACCTAAATTTGTAAACAATCCAAAGTTATTGTGGGGCTCGATATAAAAAGGTCGAAAGAAATGATGGAGTCATATAATTCGTGGTTTACATACTTCCACTATGAACAAAATTTACTTGAAACTTGTTGGCCATGCCATTCTGCTACCCCCCCCCCCCCCAAAAAAATTCAAATATGAATCCTTGTGGCACGACCATGTTGGGGTTCACTTCTGGGCTTCTGGCTATCTACCCAGCCGAGCATGCGGGCTCTATTACCTTGTACGAATCCTCGTTTTAAACCAAGAAGAAGTTAAAAACCCCCCCCCCCCCCCGCCACACACGCACACTCCTCTCTCTCTCTCTCTCCACTAACCGGCTTTAGATATCGCATCATTTGTCTCTCAGACTCCATTGATTTGCCCCAAGTTCAACAAGGTCGCTCCCTTTTCCTCTGAGAGTCCATTGACTTTTATTTGCTAGTGTC
Source organism: Lolium perenne (assembly GCF_019359855.2). Lineage (NCBI taxonomy): Eukaryota > Viridiplantae > Streptophyta > Magnoliopsida > Poales > Poaceae > Lolium > Lolium perenne. The sequence continues at coordinate 185,539,623 of NC_067248.2, read as the reverse complement.
ACTTGTGCTAAACTGTCATTCCTTGTACTCCCTCCGATTCATATTACTTGATGGTAATATAGATGTATCTAGACACATTTTAGTTGTAGATACATCCATTTTACCATCAATTAATATTGATCGGAGTTGCAGCGTGGTATGAGGCCTGCCGCCTGCCACCGTCGGCGAGGTTCCAAGTAAACGGTGCCAGAAGAAGAGTAGCGCGGCTCCGGATTCAACCACGAGGCGGCGATGGACGGCACCATGGAAATAAACGCTACGAATTTGGAGGCCATCGCGTACAACATCGCTGGAACGGCGCAGGTCATGTGCTCCCACGACGGCTGCGGGGTCAACGTCAGCTACCACGAGTCCCTAAGACACCAGATCGCGTGCCCGCACGACCGGTGCAACTGCACGGAGCAGGGCTGCGAATTCGCCGCCCCACCGTCAGCGCTCCTCGTTCACCTCGTAGAGGCCCACTCGATTCAGGTGCACAGGTTAGAGTATGGCAAGTCCATAGAGTTCCGGGTGACCATGACGCACCCGTGCTTGCCGTGCAGGCGGCTCGTCGTCGAAGGGGATGATGGCTCCGTGTTCGTCCTGTACATCGACGCGCTCGGCCCGGCCATTGTCTTGTCTTTGGTATGCGTCAGGTCGGTCACATCCGTGTGGCCGCTCTACAGGGTGAAGATCTGGGCGCACGGCCCGCCGCCGTCCTCGAAATCGGACTGCAGGCGGGATGTCGTGAAGATGTCTGCCGATGCTTCTGGCAGCGCATCGCCGGGCGCTGTCGTGTTTGAGGAGCTCACGTCGTTCCTCGTTGTGCCGGGGCCATACCTCGTTGGTGCTGGATCGTCCAAGGAGCTGCGTTTCTACATTCGCTTATGCAAGCAGATGTAGCTGCTGCTACTTTGCTACTAGAGTGTTCGTACGGCTGCTATTTTTTTATGGGGTCTTTGTTTCATATTTGTGCTGAACTGTTTGTAGTAGTACTTATACTTAATAATGATGCAGCGTGGAAGTGAATACTCTTTTTTTTGTGAATCGGAAGTGAATACTCCAACTACTATATGTAATTGTAACCCCTCCATCTGATTTACTCCCTCCGTCTCGATTTAGAGGGCTTGGTTTATTTTGCAGCAGGACCAAGGCATTGTTTCATTGGATGACGAAAACTCTCCGGAGCGCTGCCTCCTCCGGATGATAATAAAACATGATGTACAATGGGTTGTTTTTTAGTCTTATCTTTGGTAACGAGACATCCTAAATTTGTGGTGAGAGAGATTTATGCTAAGAGATGATCTCTTAGCTAAGAGAAGGCAAAGTCTTTTTTCATCTTTCTCTTTCTTCCACATCAGCGTTTATCCTACGTGGCACTGCTAAAATATCACCATTGTACATGCCCTAATACTCCACTAATGGTGTACAAAGCGTGCATGCAGCCGATCACATGCCCCCATGCAAACTTGTTTGGTTTCACACTCCACCAGCATGCACAAGGCTGTTCCCAGAGAATAGAAAAAGGAGAAAAGGGAAGGTGGAGACTAATTCGAGAAGGTTACTAGTACTTCTAATTTAAATGCATGCAGGCCTTAGATGAGAGGTAATATGGGACAAATATTTGTTCAGATTAGGCCCTGTGAACCGAGACAGAGGGGTATAAAACTATCTGCACTTCCAGATCATTTCTCCTGTTTTTTAGATGTCCTTTCACTTACTATAAAAAACAAAGAAGCACTATAAGGGCTGCTTTCAATCAAAGGAATGTGGAGAGTGTAGAAATAGGAAAGGTGTAGGATTGAAATTTTCCCATAGGAATCAAATCCAACATAATTCCTATGTCAATCCTATGAATCAAAGAAGCCCTAAGTGGTTACCGGTGCTTAATGCACAGTTCCAAAGAGTTCATCCCGCAGTCCAAATAACTAATAATCAGATGATGTCAATTTTTATGTATGTAGTTGTGCCTATTACCATCACAAATATAGTCTCAAATAGTATGATGGCGGAGATACACATTTTTTAACTACCATGATTTTCGGAAAATGCTTAGTCAATTTTGACATAATTTGACTTTCTAAATATAATACGGAGTATAAGCCTTAAGCTTTGAGATGGAGGTACTATATTGGGTTTTCCTCGTCTTAAGCAAAATCCCTTCCCATCCCCTTAAATAGAGTACTCTAGCCTCGAGGCTAGGAGATAAGAGAGGCCAACGATATGCCATACTACTCGCGCGCTCGCAATGCTGGAAACTGTCACCGTTACCCTGAAGATGGACTCCACCGTGCTTCACTGCATTTTCTGCTCCCAGCCCCTCAAGCCCCCCGTCTTCAAGGTCGATCCCTTTCCCTCCCACACTCCATTGATGTTTCTTTTGTGGGTTCACTACTGCAAAAATGGGAATCCACGAACTTTGATTTGTGCAGTGCAAGGGTAATCATTTGGCCTGCGGCCGCTGCCTCAGCGAGCTTCCCGGGAACCGGTGCCATAGGTGCGTGGAGCCCCGCGGCGGATTCGAGCAGGACCCGGCAATGGACGCTGTCGTATCAGCGACGACGGTTGAGTGCCCCCACAGCAGCTGCGGGAGCTTGGTGGCCTACCACCAGGTCCACGACCACAAGATTGCATGCCCGCACGCCCCTTGCGCTTGCACGGAGCCCGGCTGCGACTTCGCCGCCCCGCCAACAGCGCTCGTCGCCCACTTCGCAGCGGCCCACTCGATCCAAGTGCACAAGCTCCCGCCGTACAACACGACCAAAGTGTTCCAGGTGCCGGTGCCGGGTTCGTCGTGTGTTGACCCGGCATACCACTGCATGGTGTAGTATGCAAGTATGATATAACACCAATGAAACACAGTTCCACGGGTACTATATCGCTCAGAGTGGTACAACAGAAACATATGCGGGTCCAAGGCATGTCTATAGAATTACAACATCGACTCTGGTACATAAGATCATCACAGCCTCCTACTTTACAATGAGGTAAAACTGCAAACAAACTCCAGAAGAACGACTCGTAGTCTAGTCTTATCACGAACTCTATTTGTAGAGTATTTCACTAACTACAAAGGCTAAGAATAGACTCTAGCTAAATAGGAGCTAGGTTTAGGAATCTAGTTCCCTTCTATGCCTAAACTAGGTTTTCTCCTTGTTGGATGTGGTATCTGATTCCTCTGACAGGGTCCTATCTCTTGAAGTAGTTGTTGACTCCTCGGCCTTCGAGTTGCACTGTAGAACCTCCTTCGATGCCTCCATATCTAAGCAGGGGATTTAAGAGTGGGATGAGTACGAGCGTACTCAACAAGTTCATTATAGGAAAGAGGTGTTTAATGCACTAGCTACAGCATTAGACCAGAAAGTCTAATACCAATGCAAGTTTTCATAACCATTTCTTCAAAAGGTTGCTTTTATTCAGAAGAACTATGTCCGTCAGCCTTCACCGGTTTACTAGAACTTCATGGAGCTCCTTTCCGGCCGCGTTCGCAGTTCCATATCCGGAACGAGGAGTGACAGGTCACGGTTCTTTACACTCTGCAGAGGTGTGTTGCTTTACCCATAAGAGATCTTAACCTTGGTGCCAACCGGGAATGACCCGTCCACACTTCCTATGGTGTGAGGCCCGGTATAAGGTCTAGCCAATCATGTTCCTCCGCTACCTCGAACACCCACCTGTTGTTGCATGCCCCGACCCTGGGTCCACGCCGGTCCCATTATTCCTGTAGATTTCAAGGTGGACCCCGACCACGACGACAGTGCTGGGCTCTACCATACACTCCTACGCCGGTAGCTGCAATCCATCATAGACCGCAATACCGTGGGGACTTAGGACTCCCCAGCCTCACCGCTTGCTCCTTCGGGTGACAAGTGTACTACGGACTATGCCGTGGGGACTTAGGACTCCCCAGCCTCACCGCTTGCCCCCTTGGATTACAAGTGTACTACGGTAAAGCGCATCCGTTGATGAACGAGAGGTGAAAACACTTTTGACTATTCCGTCCCACTCCGGATCTTATGGTTAACACGGGTATTACGGCACAAGAATCACTGGCGACATTTGTTGTTTAATCCTAGATGGATATAAACCCTTGCAATGGAACCTCCACCATATCAACACAATCCATGGTTCCATTGCCCACCACATAGTCATATTCATAGTTATGAAAGTAGTGGTTTTGGTTTTTATGCAATAGTGATAATCATAGTACTTTGCAAGTAATTTGATAGAAATACTCAGATGACATGAGCAAGTGATGAACTTGCCTTTCTTGACTGCAAGATTATGCAGGCAAGGTCTTCGATACGCAATAACTCCAAATTCTGAAATAGCATCATCGTTCGGTAAGGATGATGTTTAAAAGATTGGCAAGGATGCAATAATGCATAAGTATGAGATGCAATCGCTCTAAGCGTGACCTAACCCCGATGATTTAGAATCAGTGAGTTGTAATGATTGGTTCAGGGTGTGTTGCACTTTTAGAGTGATTCGCATACAAGGTTCTTATTCAGGTGTGATTACTTGGTATTATAAACAGGTAGATAATAAAGCACAGTAATCAATTGAGCACACAAAGAATGATAGTTGGCATAATGTTAACATGTAAAGAACATTTGTCAGTTTTAGTACTATATGGCATGGTTAATGATTACTTGTTATATTCTTCAAAAGAATAACTTTTGAAGAACATGTTCTTTAATAAAGTACAAGTATGACAATTGGGTTTGTGGTTTGTTATAATTTATTCTGGTTTCAAGTAGTTTCTGGAGTAAGTATAAGATGGATCATAACATAGTTGGATTCATTAGCAATTAGGCTTGATTGGTCTTGTTTAAGCATAAGCAACTTAAGCAATTAATTATTCATGGTTGCTATCATGGTTGGTATACCTTGCTGGTGATAGCTAGCTAAGGTTGATAGGTCCTTATAAGCAGGGTTGGCGATGATTCTTTATTTACTTTAAAAGAATAACCTTTGAAGAACATACTTCTTAAGTAATAAGAAGTATATCAATTAGGGTTGAGGTTGTCTAGGTTTTGCTATTGGATTTACTAAGTAGGAAATAGTTGACTCCTAAGTGGGATGATAAATAATTATCTTACACTAATAGGGTTTAGTGGAGTATGGTTAGGTAATGCAAGATAATAAGCATGGTTGCTATTTGGGGTTCATCACAATGGTGTGATGCTAAGTATGGATGAATAAGGATGATGGTCTTGACAGTAGAAGCTAGGGTTTAAATTTGGTTGATCCTACTTGATCAACTAGGTTTAGAGATATGCATACAGGGAATACTAGATTGCTAGTGATAGGGTTCTACATTTTATGTGGATATAGGTATGTCTTTTAGTCGCTAATGATGGCTCTATGATTTGAAAATAAAGTACCATGATCACATGTTCTAACCTAGGGTTTAGGTTAGAAGCAATTTAGGTTTCATATTGATTATTGGAACTAGGGTTTGGTGCATAGTTGAATTAGGGTTTTATGGTTCCACATGACATGATAGGGTTGTAATATCATTCCATATGGAATTAGGGTTTGCTAATTACCCTATAATTTTTGGATTAATAACTTCATTGATAAAGTTGAAGTTATTAATAATTTTGAAATAAAAATAATATTAGACTTGATATTTTATTATTTTTAAATAATTAATGATTAAGGTATTTATTAATCAGGGTTTTAAATCCTCCTAATAAGGATTTAATAAGTTAATAGAAAAGGAAAATTAATTTTAATGTTTTCCTTATTTACTTACTGGTTTTTATTTATTTTATGATATTTTAACTAATTATTGAATTTTAATTGAATTTGGAATTAGAATTAAAGGCTTAATTAACAAGTATTAAATAATTAAATTTTTATTAAAAATAAAAATTTCATTTTATATTTTTATTGGATAGGGTTTATCTTTATAAGAATTTTGATATCTTATATTTATTTTTCTGAGTTTTTATGAATTTTCTATAATTAAATGAAGTTGCAGCATTTTCTGGAATTTAAATTTGAAATGAATTGGCTAAACACACCCGGCCAGGGTACACCCACAGTCAATGACTGGTGGGGTCCTGGCCACGTCAGCTGCCACATGGTGCCGATGTGGCAACCATGAGCATCACCGGCGGCCAGTGGTGAACGGCGCCGGCGTTCCCGGGGTTCCGCGAGGGTGTGTGTGTGCTCGTTGGAATCGGGAGGACGAGACGAGCCAAATGGTGGCGGCGCCGCTCCCTAATGGTCACCGGAGCGGCGGCGGCATCTATATCCGACGGCGGCGCACGGTGACCGACGGTGAGAGCGAGCTACGGCGCGTTCTAGGATGTAATCTGAGGCCCTCGAGAAGTGCATACTCACCCTGATGGCGAACGGCTTGAAGTTGAGGTTGATTGAGCTCGGACGGTGGCGAATTCGTCCACGGCCATGGCGGCGGTGGTCGGGGAAAGTGGCCTAATTCGCCAAGTCCGGGGCCTCCCAGCTCGCACGCGTAGACGAGGAGAATGAGGAGAAGCTGGCGGTGACGGGAGCATCCACGGCGAGGCACGGGGCTGCCTCTATCGCCGGCGGCGAGCGGAGGTCTGTGGCTAGGGTTTCGGCCATTGGAGAAAATTGGAGCGGGGAAGAAGAAGAGCTCGAAGCTGGTTCCGTTCGGGGCCTTTATACGGCGCTGTGGAGGTCGCCACGCCACACTGCCGAGGAAGGGGAAGCTGCCAGCGAGAGGGAGAAGAGAGACACGGCGTCGCGCTATCCACCGGGCGAGGAAGAAGATGAGGACGACCTCCTCATCGTATTTTTTTACGAAAAGGTATACGGGCTCCTGCTGGGCTGGTGCTTGGGCTGCGTCGATGGGCTGCTGTTGGGCTCCTGCGGCCAGGTAAGGTCCAGGTGAGGCCTTTCTTCTTTTTCTCTTTTTCTGTTTTCATTTTCTGTTTTATAATTTACCAAATTGAACTCATATTTGAAATCTATTATTTTTGGCAGGTGTCTCAATTGTGTTAATTCCTTTTAGATGTTGTGAAATGACTATTACACCCATAATCCATTTTAAACAAGTATTGTATAAGGCATTATATTACATACTTGTGTCTTATTCAAAATAGCAAATGAGCATGAATTTATATCCTCATATATTTTTATGTTTTTTCTTGTGGATCAATCTATTTGAAGTATTAGAGTTGGTAAGTCCAGCTCAAGGTATTTTAGAGTTTATCATTAGGACTTGTTATCTTATTTAAGAAGTTGGTTCTTCACATATGACTTTATGTGAGCATCAATCTGTTAGGGTTTTATGATTTCTATTACAACCATACTTCAGAGTTGGCACTAGGATCATATTTAATAACACCTCGAATTAATTAAAGTAGGTATTACTCTCATTATGGTTTGGTCTTAATTAAGTAGTTGATCTCCACCATGGTTCTAATCAAATGGTTTAGCACTAGGTTATTCTTGAGTTCCATAATGAAGCATGAGCTTTAATTAGTGATTCATTATAGGGTTCTCATCATATTCACCTAATGGCAATTGGTTTGAATCTCAATTAGGGTTTAGGTTTTATTTGTGATCACCCAAGTGATACACAAACTAGGCTTGAGATTTAATTCTGGATTGTAGAGATGAGATGACACCATATTGCATGTGCTAGGGTTTACTCTCCCCTAACCATGATAAGGTGATTACTTGCTTAATATTTCATGTGCTTCTCTAATTACTAAGGATTTGAGAATTGGTTTTATCTTGTACCAATTAACTCCTATTATTATCCCCAACTTATCATTTAAGTAACTACATTGATTATAGTTCTTTTTATAGTTAACTTTGGTCATATGGATGTATGGTTTCTCACCATAAAAAGTATAGTGTTTAACTCTAAGGTTTTCTTAGGTTCATTAATTTATGAAATATAGATATGGTAGGATTCTATTTGTGATCACCAAGTGGTTCACCATTAAAGGTTGGGATATAAGTCTAAGATTGCTTACTAGTGATCTCCCCATGATTTCATGTGATGAATAATATCTACTGATCATATAAGTGTTAGCATTTGGATTATACTCCTATTTCTCCAAAGCATGGTCATGGATTAGGCATGATCCCCTTGTTCTTAATATCCTTATCTCAAGTTCTTAGGGTTTATGATCATTACCCAATTTGTAATGATCAAAGTTTGGTTTCCTAAAGTATCTTTCATGATCTAAGTTTCTCACTTCTAAGATCAAGTTTTGTCTTGATCACCTAGGGTGTAGTACTTCTATTTTATTTTCCTGGATGGTACTACTATGGTTGCCTCTTAAATTTATATCCCAGGAGAATGCCTGAGATATTATGTTAGGGTTCTACTAATCAATGATGATATAATCATCTGGTTATAAGAATAGTTATCTCCCTCAAATCCAGGTGTTGCCTCAACTATATTGAGTGTAACTCCATAGCTTGAGTTCTCTCTTATAGGAATGGTTTATTCTAGGGTTTATGGTGTACTCCTAATATTTACTTAGGTATCTAGGCTAAGATTCTACTTGGTTAACTTAGTTGGATTAGTCTGCTCCCTATTTCATCAACTCATGGATATCATCTTATTCCATGTGATATTATGTTATCTCATCACTCCAAGGGAAATGGTTACTCTCCTAATACTTTAGTTCAAAGGTTGTCCTTTATTCTGAAATAAGTAAAGCTGGGGTTAGTATGAAGGGTCTCACTCATTTGGGAAGGACTTTTAGTACTAACCTAAGGTTAGGCTCCATAGAGATTGATGTGATCATCAATATCTATGTTTAACATAAATGGAGTCCCTCTCTAGGATATATCTTGAATAAGATCCTAGGGTTCCTCTTGAAGATGATGTTGTGATCATATGGATGTATATCCAAAGTGTATCTCAAGACTTGTCATTGCTTCTCTAATAAATAATATAAAACTCTCACTTCTCTAGGTTTGATGTATATAATAATTTGGAATAGAGAAGAATTATATTCCTTAGTTGGATCTCCTTGTCCTGCTCCCAAGGTTAAAGGAGAATGGACATCATAGGGTTTATGATAAGAGCATGGATTATTTTAAGATATGGAGAAGATAAGTGAAGAATAGTTTCTCCAGTTATTGTTACTTGATTTCCAACTAGATGTATGTTCATATGTTATGGTAAGGATTACCTTATTATGATCTGTTATGAGATCAAGCAATTGATCATTGATTCAAGTGTTGTTGTGTTGATGATTAGTTCCATTTGATCTAACCCCTTAGATCAAATCACACCTACCCAAAACAAGGTTTTAGCAAAGTCACCTTGAGGTTTATAGCGCTTGACTTGATGATCTACTTCAATTCCACCAAGGTCAAGTGAAACTTCAGTTACTGTGACTGTTTTACTTTAAAGCGCGAAAATTTCCCAGATTTTCTATCCATGAATGCAATGCACACATCTGTTTCCTCTATTTTTGTAACCCCAATACCTGGGATATTACACGCCGTGCGTGCGGATCATCGCCAAAGGGGAGGACGGCGCCATGTTCATCGTGATCATCGGCGTGCTCGGTTCGACTTCGACCACCATCGTGTCTACCGTGTGCGTTAGGGAGGCCGCGTGTGTGTGGCCTCTGTACACGGCAAAGATGTGGGCGAATGGGCCGGCGTCATGTTCGTTGGCGCACGCGAGGAGCAGGGCGGACACCGTGAGTGTGTCTTTGGAGGCGTCGAGCTGCGCCTTGCCGGGCGACGTCGCGTTTGTTGAACTCACGTCGTTCCTCTCGGTGCCGCCGCTGTACCTGGTGCTTGGTGGACCTTCCAAGCTGCTGCGTTTCTACATTCGCATCGAGAAGGAGAACAATTAATCCTCAAAATAAGTACTCCTACTCCATATGATGATACGTACTAGTATAGTGCTAATGCGGATGTAACCTCTAGTAAAGTACTAGTACTAACACTGTCTGAGTTGTACTATTATTTCAGTTTCGCTTCTATTGTTGGGTAACATCATCAGGAACATAACTTGAACTAATTGGTTTCAAATCTGTGACAACAAAAGAAAAAGAACAAGAAAGGGAGTACTCCGTAACTGTTTTTCGTCCTGCTAATGCAACCTTGAGGTGACAGGGACAACTTTGTACGGAGTACAAAGCATCGTGCTCATATAAATATACGTACAAAATCATCAGCAGTACCTCGATAGGTGCCATGTCCATTGATAGATAACTGGGAGATGGATATTACTACTGGATAGCTGTCCTGACGTGATAGGATGCCTACATACACCCTACTCGGCAGGTGACGATACCTTCCCAATGAAGGTATCCAGTCCCATCCATTGATTATTTTATTATGGACGGAGAGCATTCTAGAAGAGATGTCATGTCTTGGGGCAGAGGTTCGGCTTAATCATGGTTTTGATATGGCCACGACTTTTGTCATTTAAGGCAACACCTATGGGAACCAAAAGATTACTGAAACATCAACTACATTTTACTTGACGCTAGTGTAGATGTATCTAGACATATTGTAGCTATAGATACTTCCATTTTAGCATCAAGTAATGTGGATCGGAGGGAGTAAAACAATACAGTATACTCAGTATAAGGTTAACTTTGGCACACGCTGGGACGCACATATTTGTTAGAAGTACACACATGCAAGACAGAGCATAGAGTAAAATAATTACTCTACTATTTACTTATGAGCAACCAAAAGCTTGTACGTGTCCACTATATATATGGGCATGGACTACACTTATTGCTTGTGGATGAGGATAGCTGTTGTGGACAACACAGTGCATGCTGTTAGAGTGAAACGACACACTTATTATGGATCGTAGGGAGTATGCAAGATAAAAAAAGATCTACCATACATATTATTATTATATACTTTTTTTTGCGAATCTTATTTTATACTTATCAGTTATGTACTCACGACACTGGGAGCATACACACACACGATCGTACATACTACAGTAGTACTGTACTGCTTTTAACACTACTTGCAAGATAAAATATAGCTGGATGTACATAACTACTTATCACTGGGTGCATTAGTGCATACACACACGATCGTATACATACTAGTACTGTACTGTACTACTTTTAACACTAGGCTATCCTTTTCAGTGATCTTCCTCTTCAGCTTCCACAGCCTGTACCATGCTGCTCTTCTTCTTCTTCTTCTTCTTACTCCCGCTGTCCTGGAATTCCGCCAATTTTTGTTGACCCTTCTCAAAGTTCACTATTCGCCTGTATACCTCATATGTCGCGCATGCGTCGATGCTTGCATACATGATATGCTTCATGGACAAGGGCACCTGCTTCCACAGCTTGTGTTCCTCATGCGTAAGTTTTTTCATGATAGATTTGTACTGGCTGTCTATAATGGCCGCAGCATAGTTAGCCAACGAATCCTTATTGTTACTAGTGGAATCGGCAGGCTTCCACCTTTTCTGGATGTCCACGAAGTTCGCCACTGAGAGGTTGCAACGCCCAAGCCTGGTAATGTCGTTGCCGATGTCAACACCTGCAAATGTTACGTCAGCCTTGCCAAGAAAGTCAGCGAGTTTGGGGCATGGCTGGTCGGCCGAGGAAATCTGGTACAGGAGACAGTCCGTGCCCATGCACAACTGTATGAGGGCAGCCTTCTGTTCAGGCCCATAGGTGTACTCTACGTCTAGGCCAACAATTTTGTACGAGTCTTCTTTCTCCAAGATCAACTCGATTTTGTTGATGTGTTCCTCCACCTTAGACGCCATATTGGTATAGTTGGCCGTAATGGTGGTTGTTCCATGAGCGAGGAAAGTGTGCCCGTGGTAGAACGCTTCCATGGAGGGTAGTGAGAGGGGCACATGCGAGAGTGTCAGGGAGAAGACGAAATGAGGAAGGCGAATGTTAACCGCCACGCTAGGGCCTGGAAACCGCTAGATGCATGCATTTTGGACGGTTTTGAAGATGACGGGCCATAGGGCACGAATGCAGTTTCCTTGTTAAAATAATAATAACCGTCCACGTACCTAATTAATTGGATACTTATTTGTTTCTCGAGAGGAGCCTAGTTTTTTTCTACTACTCCGTACGAAACTCTGAGGATCCAAATCATCAGCATTAGTACAAAGAGATTCAAAAGTAATAGTATTACCTTCGTCTAAAAGGAGGTGTCTTAGTTTTGTCTAATACGGATGTATATAGACATATCTTAGTTGTAGAAATTACAAATATGTCTTTCTTGCACCACTTAGCTACCACTACAAACACTAACGCAAGGTAGATCATCATCATGCAATGTAGATATTACAGTATTTATGTACTACTGTACTTGTCTTCCCTGGTCTATGATTCAATATCTAGTATACTGTACTGCCTATACACCAGGGAGATTCAAAATACGAGTTGAGCGCCAAAACTCCCGCCTCCATACACATATTTCGAATTCTCATTCGACCCCTATTACCAATGACGCAATGGCAGACAAGTGAAGCCGGCGTGGGTTGGGGTCTCGTTCGTAATTTACACATCCCCTCTGATATATATAGTCTACCGCCTTCCTTTCGTCTTCCCCATTTCCGCCAAAAATCTGTCGCAATACTCCAGGCCCATCATCTCTCACCTGCCGGACCACCGCACAGGAATATCCCGCCCGTACTTAGCCGGCCTACCACCTCACCTACCTGAGGTTACCGACTCCCTCGTCCGTAGCACCAGATCCGCTTCACCAACGCCGCCGTGTACTGCATCGGATCTGCTTCACCGACTGCTTCGTCCGCAGCACTGATACGTCTCCGACGTATCGATAATTTCTTATGTTCCATGCCACATTATTGATGATATCTACATGTTTTATGCACACTTTATGTCATAATTATGCGTTTTCCGGAACTAACCTATTGACGAGATGCCGAAAGGCCAGTTCCTGTTTTCTGCTGTTTTTGGTTTCAGAAATCCTAGTAAGGAAATATTTTCGGAATCGGACGAAATCAACGCCCAGCATCCTATTTTTCCACGAAGCTTCCAGAACACCCGAGAGTCGCCAGAGGGGGGCCACAGGGGCCCCAGATGATAGGCCGGCGCGGCCCAGGCCCTGGCCGCGCCGCCTTATGGTGTCGTCGCCTCGTTGACCTTCTGACGCCGCCTCTTCGCCTATTTAAGCCCCCTCGACCTAAAACCTCGATACGGAAAAGCCACGGTACGAGAAACCTTCCAGAGCCGCCGCCATCGCGAAGCCAAGATCTGGGGGACAGGAGTCTCTGTTCCGGCACGCCGCCGGGACGGGGAAGTGCCCCCGGAAGGCTCCTCCATCGACACCACCGCCATCTTCATCACCGCTGCTGTCTCCCATGAGGAGGGAGTAGTTCTCCATCGAGGCTCGGGGCTGTACCGGTAGCTATGTGGTTCATCTCTCTCCTATGTACTTCAATACAATAATCTCATGAGCTGCCTTACATGATTGAGATTCATATGATGATGCTTGTAATCTAGATGTCGTTATGCTAGTCAAGTGAATTTTACTTATGTGATCTCCGGAGACTCCTTGTCCCACGTGTGTAAAGGTGACAGTGTGTGCACCGTGTGGGTCTCTTAGGCTATATTTCACAGAATACTTATTCACTGTTATGAATGGCATAGTGAAGTGCTTATTTATATCTCTTTATGATTGCAATGTGTTTTGTATCACAATTTATCTGTGTGCTACTCTAGTGATGTTATTAAAGTAGTTTATTCCTCCTGCACGGTGTAATGGTGACAGTGTGTGCATCCGTGTTAGTACTTGGCGTAGGCTATGATTATGATCTCTTGTAGATTATGAAGTTAACTATTGCTATGATGGTATTGATGTGATCTATGCCTCCTTTCGTAGCATGAAGGTGACAGTGTGCATGCTACGTTAGTACTTGGTTTAGTTGTGTTGATCTATCTTACACTCTAAGGTTATTTAAATATGAACATTGAATTGTGGAGCTTGTTAACTCCGGCATTGAGGGTTCGTGTAATCCTACGCAATGGTGTTCATCATCCAACAAGAGAGTGTAGAGTATGCATTTATCTATTCTGTTATGTGATCAAAGTTGAGAGTGTCCACTAGTGAAAGTATGATCCCTAGGCCTTGTTCCTAAATACTGCTATCGCTGCTTGTTTACTGTTTTACTGCGTTTCTACTGCCTGCAATATTACCACCATCAACTACACGCCAGCAAGCACTTTTCTGGTGCCGTTGCTACTGCTCATATTTATTCATACCACCTGTATTTCACTATCTCTTCGCCGAACTAGTGCACCTATTAGGTGTGTTGGGGACACAAGAGACTTCTTGCTTTGTGGTTGCAGGGTTGCATGAGAGGGATATCTTTGACCTCTTCCTCCCTGAGTTCGATAAACCTTGGGTGATCCACTTAAGGGAAACTTGCTGCTGTTCTACAAACCTCTGCTCTTGGAGGCCCAACACTGTCTACAAGAAAAGGAGGGGGCGTAGACATCAAGCTATTTTCTGGCGCCGTTGCCGGGGAGGAAAGGTAAAAGGCACTCATACTCTGGTTCCAGGTAACAGTACTTTTCTGGCGCCATTGTGTTTGTGCTCGAAGCTATTTCCTTTAGATCCTGCAATTGCATCTTTTTGTTTCTTGTTTACACTAGTTAGGCATAATGGAAAACAACAAAAATATGAGAGATCTTTATGAACTTTATCTTGAATTAGGACATGATGTGTTTGAAGAGAGAATTAAAAAACCCATGGAACTTTATATGCATGCTAATGGAAATGTTATTAATATGAATGCTTTGAACACTATTGTTGCTAATTCTATGGAAAATTCTAAGCTTGGGGAAGCTGGTTTTGATGAGCTTGATATTTTTAGTCCCCCGGGCATGGAGGGGAAAATTTACTTTGATGATACCTTGCCTCCTATTTATGATGATTATAATGATAGTAGTCTTTTGTTGCCGCCTGTTATGGAGGATGAATTTGATTATGATTACAATATGCCTCCTATATTTGATGATAGCTACTTTGTTGAAATTGCTCCCGCTACAATTAATAAAATTGATTATGCTTATGTGGAGAGTAATAATTTTATGCATGAGACTCATGATAAGAATGCTTTATGTGATAGTTATATTGTTGAGTTTGCTCATGATACTACTGAAAGTTATTATGAGAGAGAAAAATATGGTTGTAGAAATTTTCATGTTAGTAAAACACCTCTCTATGTGCTGAAATTTTTGAAGCTACACTTGTTTTATCTTCCTATGCTTGTCACTTTGCTATTCATGAACTTGTTTATTTACAAGATTCCTATGCATAGGAAGCATGTTAGACTTAAATGCGTTTTGAATTTGCTTCTTGATGCTCTCTTTTGCTTCAAATACTATTTCTTACGAGTGCATCATTAAAACTGCTGAGCCCATCTTAATGGCTATAAAGAAAGAACTTCTTGGGAGATAACCCATGTGTTATTTTGCTACAGTACTTTATTTTATATTTGTGTCTTGGAAGTTGTTTAATACTGTAGCAATCTCTCCTTATCTTAGTTTAGTGTTTTGTTGTGCCAAGTAAAGTCGTTGATAGTAAAGTTCATACTAGATTTGGATTACTGCGCAGAAACAGATTTCTTTGCTGTCACGAATCTGGGTAAAATTCTCTGTAGGTAACTCAGAAAATTATGCCAATTTACGTGAGTGATCCTCAGATATGTACGCAACTTTCATTCAATTTGAGAATTTTCATTTGAGCAAGTCTGGTGCCTCAATAAAATTCGTCAATACGAACTGTTCTGTTTTGACAGATTCTGCCTTTTATTTCGCATTGCCTCTTTTGCTATGTGGGATGGATTTCTTTGTTCCATTAACTTCCAGTAGCTTTGAGCAATGTCCAGAAGTGTTAAGAATGATTGTGTCACCTCTGAATATGTGAATTTTTGATTATGCACTAACCCTCTAATGAGTTTGTTTCGAGTTTGGTGTGGAGGAAGTTTTCAAGGGTCAAGAGAGGAGGATGATATACTACGATCAAGAAGTGTGAAAAGTCTAAGCTTGGGGATGCCCCGGTGGTTCATCCCTGCATATTTCAAGAAGACTCAAGCATCTAAGCTTGGGGATGCTCAAGGCATCCCCTTCTTCATCGACAAATTATCAGGTTCCTTCTCTTGAAACTATATTTTTATTCGGCCACATCTTATGTACTTTGCTTGGAGCGTCTGTGTGTTTTTGTTTTTGTTTTTGTTTGAATAAATGCTTGTGTGGGAGAGAGACATGCTCCGCTGGTTCATATGAACACATGTGTTCTTAGCTTTTAATTTTCATGGCGAGGTTGAAACTGTTTCGTTAATTGTTATATAGTTGGAAACGGGAAATGCTACATGTAGTAATTGCTAAAATGTCTTGGATAATGTGATACTTGGCAATTGTTGTGCTCATGATTAAGCTCTTGCATCATATACTTTGCACCCATTAATGAAGAAATACATAGAGCTTGCTAAAATTTGGTTTGCATAATTGGTCTCTCTAAAGTCTAGATAATTTCTAGTATTGAGTTTGAACAACAAGGAAGACGGTGTAGAGTCTTATAATGTTTACAATATGTCTTTTATGTGAGTTTTGCTGCACCGGTTCATCCTTGTGTTTGTTTCAAATAACCTTGCTAGCCTAAACCTTGTATCGAGAGGGAATACTTCTCATGCATCCAAATACTTGAGCCATCCACTATGCCATTTGTGTCCACCATACCTACCTACTACATGGTATTTCTCCGCCATTCCAAAGTAAATTGCTTGAGTGCTACCTTTAAATAATTCAAAATTTATTACCTCTGATTTGTGTCAATGTTTTATAGCTCATGAGGAAGTATGTGGTGTTTATCTTTCAATCTTGTTGGGCAACTTTCACCAATGGACTAGTGGCTTCATCGGCTTATCCAATAATTTTGCAGAAAGAGCTGGCAATGGGATTCCCAGTCCCAAATTAATTAACAAAAATAGACACTCCTCCACGGTATGTGATTGTTGGACGGCACCCGAAGGATTCGGTTAGCCATGGCTTGAGAAAGCAAAGGTGGGGAGGAGTGTCATCATAATAAAACTAAAAATAAAAAGGCACTCCTTCATGGTATGAGATTGTTGGCAGGCACCCGAAGGATTCGGTTAGCCATGGTTTGTGAAAGAAAGGTTGGAAGGAGTGCCACACAAAAATAAAATAAAATGGGAGCCGCTCTTTGAAGGTTTGTCTGGCAAGGGGGTTAGAGTGCCCACTACCATTCCTTGACAACAACAAACACCTCTCAAAATTTTACTTTTATTACTCTCTATATGTTTTCAAAATCAAAGCTCTAGCACAAATATAGCAATCGATGCTTCCCTCTGCGAAGGGCCTTTCTTTTACTTTTATGTTGAGTCAGTTCACCTATCTCTCTCCACCTCAAGAAGCAAACACTTGTGTGAACTGTGCATTGATTCCTACATACTTGCATATTGCACTTGTTATATTACTCTATGTTGACAATATCTATGAGATATACATGTTACAAGTTGAAAGCAACCGCTGAAACTTAATCTTCCTTTGTGTTGCTTCAATACCTTTACTATGAATTTATTGCTTTATGAGTTAACTCTTATGCAAGACTTATTGATGCTTGTCTTGAAAGTACTATTCATGAAAAGTCTTTGCTTTATGATTCAGTTGTTTACTCATGTCATTACCATTGTTTTGGATTGCTGCATTCATTACATGTGTTTACAATATTATGATCAAGTTTATGATGGCATGTCACTCCAGAAATTATCTTTGTTATCGTTTACCTGCTCGGGACGAGCAGAAACTAAGCTTGGGGATGCTGATACGTCTCCGACGTATCGATAATTTCTTATGTTCCATGCCACATTATTGATAATATCTACATGTTTTATGCACACTTTATGTCATAATTATGCGTTTTCCGGAACTAACCTATTGACGAGATGCCGAAAGGCCAGTTCCTGTTTTCTGCTGTTTTTGGTTTCAGAAATCCTAGTAAGGAAATATTTTCGGAATCGGACGAAATCAACGCCCAGCATCCTATTTTTCCACGAAGCTTCCAGAACTCCCGAGAGTTGCCAGAGGGGGGCCACAGGGGCCCCAGATGATAGGCCGGCGCGGCCCAGGCCCTGGCCACGCCGCCTTATGGTGTCGTCGCCTCGTTGACCTTCTGACGCCGCCTCTTCGCCTATTTAAGCCCCCTCGACCTAAAACCTCGATACGGAAAAGCCACGGTACGAGAAACCTTCCAGAGCCGCCGCCATCGCGAAGCCAAGATCTGGGGGACAGGAGTCTCTGTTCCGGCACGCCGCCGGGACGGGGAAGTGCCCCCGGAAGGCTCCTCCATCGACACCACCGCCATCTTCATCACCGCTGCTGTCTCCCATGAGGAGGGAGTAGTTCTCCATCGAGGCTCGGAGCTGTACCGGTAGCTATGTGGTTCATCTCTCTCCTATGTACTTCAATACAATAATCTCATGAGCTGCCTTACATGATTGAGATTCATATGATGATGCTTGTAATCTAGATGTCGTTATGCTAGTCAAGTGAATTTTACTTATGTGATCTCCGGAGACTCCTTGTCCCACGTGTGTAAAGGTGATAGTGTGTGCACCGTGTGGGTCTCTTAGGCTATATTTCACAGAATACTTATTCACTATTATGAATGGCATAGTGAAGTGCTTATTTATATCTCTTTATGATTGCAATGTGTTTTGTATCACAATTTATCTGTGTGCTACTCTAGTGATGTTATTAAAGTAGTTTATTCCTCCTGCACGGTGTAATGGTGACAGTGTGTGCATCCGTGTTAGTACTTGGCGTAGGCTATGATTATGATCTCTTGTAGATTATGAAGTTAACTATTGCTATGATGGTATTGATGTGATCTATGCCTCCTTTCGTAGCGTGAAGGTGACAGTGTGCATGCTACGTTAGTACTTGGTTTAGTTGTGTTGATCTATCTTACACTCTAAGGTTATTTAAATATGAACATTGAATTGTGGAGCTTGTTAACTCCGGCATTGAGGGTTCGTGTAATCCTACGCAATGGTGTTCATCATCCAACAAGAGAGTGTAGAGTATGCATTTATCTATTCTGTTATGTGATCAAAGTTGAGAGTGTCCACTAGTGAAAGTATGATCCCTAGGCCTTGTTCCTAAATACTGCTATCGCTGCTTGTTTACTGTTTTACTGCGTTTCTACTGCCTGCAATATTACCACCATCAACTACACGCCAGCAAGCACTTTTCTGGTGCCATTGCTACTGCTCATATTTATTCATACCACCTGTATTTCACTATCTCTTTGCCGAACTAGTGCACCTATTAGGTGTGTTGGGGACACAAGAGACTTCTTGCTTTGTGGTTGCAGGGTTGCATGAGAGGGATATCTTTGACCTCTTCCTCCCTGAGTTCGATAAACCTTGGGTGATCCACTTAAGGGAAACTTGCTGCTGTTCTACAAACCTCTGCTCTTGGAGGCCCAACACTGTCTACAGGAAAAGGAGGGGGCGTAGACATCAAGCACCAGATCCGCTTCACCAACGCCACCG
Organism: Lolium perenne; assembly: GCF_019359855.2. Classification (NCBI taxonomy): domain Eukaryota; kingdom Viridiplantae; phylum Streptophyta; class Magnoliopsida; order Poales; family Poaceae; genus Lolium; species Lolium perenne. The sequence continues at coordinate 185,520,119 of NC_067248.2, read as the reverse complement.
TGCACTGCACTATCTGAGTTCACCGACTCCCTCGTCTGCCGTACCTGATCCGCTTCACCAACGACGCCGTGCACTGCACCGGATCTGCTTCACCGACTCCCTCGTTTCAGATCTGCTTCCCCGAAACCATCATCGACCGCCCCAGATCTGCTTCCTCGACGCTGACGCCCACCGCAACCGCAGCACCCCCGCCGTCGTCGACGTGACCCGCAAGGATGCCGAGTATGACTACACGAAGCCGCCGTCGAGGTAACCAGACCACCTCCCCCCTACACGTTTTGGGCTGTTACCATAGAAGGTTCAAGCATGTCTTGGTCAACTAGAATGTGTCTATATACATCTGAATCTAGTCATAACTGAGATTTATATTAGCATGTAAGTATCTAGAATTGGTTTACTGTCATGCAATCCAATCTAGTTAAACCCGTGTCAATCTATATCTATACCTAATAATATATAATAATAAAGAAACTAAGGCAAAATTTTCGTCCAACTTCAAACTACCCATAAATTTCCGAAAATTACACCTATGCCCCCCGCGAGGTAATACTGATTTGTCCGTCTAAAAAAGCATCGACAGAGAAGTCCCATAGATCCAGCTCCGCCCTGCTCTCAATGCGCGTGGCAGATGGCAGAAACCTGCGCATTTGCCCATGCCACTCCTCGAGCTCTCTGTCTTGATGTGCTTCACACACCTTGATGTGCTTCACACACATGGCTTATAATACTAGGAAGCTTGTACATGACCCTTTAGATTGTTGCCATGTGCCAGAATCCAAACCCTATACCATACTTCTAGAATACTCTACAAACTCTAGATATTTCATACTACTCGTAAATATCTTACTCTAGAACATTCCCGATTCTACAATTCTCTCTACATACCTTGGATACTTCATGACTAAGCTAGCTCCTTTACTAGCCAACCACATTGATAAGATTACTACTAACAATCTTCCCCATAATCTTGTCATATAAACTATCTTTACTACGTATTAAATTTAAAACAGGTCACGGTGGTTGGTGATGGTACGTCAAACGTGTATACAACTCACCCGAACATAAAAAGTAAGGTCAGCGTGACCGGCTCCATGAGGAGTTCTTATCAGGATTAGTTAGGTCACGACCAAAATCCAATCCGTAGCACTAGGTAGCAAAATCAGCATCCCTTTCCTAATTCTAATCGCTAAAACAAGCATAGATCAGTTCAGCCACACATCTTTTTCGTTCGCTCCCCTTTTTATTCTCTAAGGAACCCTCTCCTTAATGAGCGTAGATTGATGGAGATGGCTTTTGTACCGGTCAATCTTTATATCAGCAGGTGATCCGTCCTTTCTCCTCTGCCGTGGTTCATCAACGCGTGTCCGACAATCCCGGTTAGATCGGCACGATCGGCAAAAAAGAAAAAAGCCAAAAGAGACCCATTGATTAGGCTCCTCTTGCCGTGCAACTTTAAATTTTCTAACTTTTCTTTCATTCGCAAACATACAGTGACAACTTATATGACTCTAGGTTTCTTTTCCTAATTTTTGCACGTGCATGCATTTTCCATTTAAAATTCGTAGGACATACAAATCTCAACACTTATGCAACTAAAAATCCTTTAAAAACAAAACTTTCAGACCCTGCAGCATTTAAGAGGTTAGTGACAAGAATCAACCACATGTTTAGGAGCGCAGTGACATTCTCGCTAAAAAACCATGTTTCGCGCGTGGGTGTTTCATTAATAAAGAGAAATATCTGATTAGTAAAGAGAAATATCTGTTCAGTTGGGGCCACGTTTCGACGTGTGTTCTCGACGAATCAGTTTCTCAGACAAAGTATCTCGAAGGTGTTCATAGAGGTAGCATGTGCATTTGTGCGTTCATAGAAGCGAGTGTATGTACTTAGTGAGCATTTATATTGTACCGTGTTTTGTAAAAAAAGATGGTGTGAAAGGGCACCTTTTACGATATACTCCCTCCGTCCCAAAATGTAAGGGGTCTAAGGATTGGTCAAAAGTCAAACCTTACAAACTTTGACAAAATATTTAAAAAATATTTACATCTACAATATCAAATTGACATATTAAGAAAATATACTTTAGGGTGAATCTATTGATAATGATTTAGTATTGTAAATATTTATATTTTTTTGTATAAACTTGGTCAAATTTTAAAAACATACTTTTAACTAATCCTTAGACGCCTTATTTTTGGCACGGACGGAGTATCATTCAATAAATACTATGAATTATTCGATCGTTTGTTCAAACATGTCAATTAGATCGGTCGATTGATCAACTCGGATCGGTCGATCGAGCATCAGAGTTGTCTCTGTGGTGACAAAAAATAATGCACATTGTATAAGACTGACGTACCACAGATTGTAAAGAAAAATGAGGACCATGTGGCCACACATCCTGGACATAGACATTGTGATTATATTCCATTTATTCTATTTTTGGAGAGAGCGATCTTTCGTTATTAACCTGTTGCAACACACGGGTATTATGCTAGTATCCCCTAATCCAGATCACATGGACCATGCACTTCATCTTGTGATGGCATCACACCGACTCACGTCAAGCAACGCTGATACGTCTCCGACGTATCGATAATTTCTTATGTTCCATGCCACATTATTGATGATATCTACATGTTTTATGCATACTTTATGTCATATTTATGCATTTTCCGGAACTAACCTATTGACGAGATGCCGAAGTGCCAGTTCCTGTTTTCTACTATTTTTGGTTTCAGAAATCCTAGTAAGGAAATATTCTCGGAATTGGACGAAATCAACGCCCAGCATCTTAGAATCCCCGGAAGCATCCAGAACACCCGAGAGCCGCCAGAGGGGGGCCACAGGGGCCCAAGATGACAGGGTGGCGCGGCCAGGGCCTGGGCCGCGCCCCCCTATTGTGTCGTCGCCTCGTTGACCTTCTGACGCCGCCTCTTCGCCTATTTAAGCCTCCTCGACCTAAAACCTCGATACGAAAAAGCCACGGTACGAGAAACCTTCCAGAGCCGCCGCCATCGCATTGTTGTGCTCATGTTTAACCTTACAGAGCCGCCGCCATCGCATTGTTGTGCTCATGATACTTGGCAATTGTTGTGCTCATGTTTAAGCTCTTGCATCATATACTTTGCACCTATTAATGAAGAAATACATAGAGCTTGCTAAAATTTGGTTTGCATAATTGGTCTCTCTAAAGGTCTAGATAATTTCTAGTATTGGGTTGAACAACAAGGAAGACGGTGTAGAGTCTTATAATGTTTACAATATGTCTTTTATGTAAGTTTTGCTGCACCGGTTCATCCTTGTGTTTGTTTCAAATAACCTTGCTAGCCTAAGCCTTGTATCGAGAGGGAATACTTCTCATGCATCCAAAATCCTTGAGCCAACCACTATGCCATTTGTGTCCACCATACCTACCTACTACATGGTATTTCTCCGCCATTCCAAAGTAAATTGCTTGAGTGCTACCTTTAAATTTCTATCCTCTACCTTTGCAATATATAGCTCATGGGACAAATAGCCTAAAAAACTATTGTGGTATTGAATATGTACTTATGCACTTTATCTCTTATTAAGTTGCTTGTTGTGCGATAACCATGTTCCTGGGGACGCCATCAACTACTCTTTGTTGAATATCATGTGAGTTGCTATGCATGTCCGTCTTGTCTGAAGTAAGGGAGATTTACCACTCATTTAATGGTTAGAGCATGCATAATGTTAGAGAAGAACATTGGGCCGCTAACTAAAGCCATGATCCATGGTGGAAGTTTCAGTTTTGGACAAACATCCTCAATCTCATATGAGAAAATTAATTGTTGAATGCTTATGCATAAAAGAGGAGTCCATTATCTGTTGTCTATGTTGTCCCTGTATGGATGTCTAAGTTGAGAATAATCAATAGCGAGAAATCCGATGCGAGCTTTCTCCTTAGACCTTTGTACAGGCGGCATAGAGGTACCCCTTTGTGACACTTGGTTAAAACATATGCATTGCGATGATAATCCCGGTAATCCGAGCTAATTAGGACAAGGTGCGGGCACTATTAGTATACTATGCATGAGGCTTGCAACTTGTAGGACATAATTTACATAACACATATGCTTTATTACTACTGTTGACAAAATTGTTTCTTGTTTTCAAAATCAAAGCTCTAGCACAAATATAGCAATCAATGCTTCCCTCTGCGAAGGGCCTTTCTTTTACTTTTATTGTTGAGTCAGTTCACCTATTTCTCTCTATCTCAAGAAGCAAACACATGTGTGAACTGTGCATTGATTCCTACATACTTGCATATTGCACTTGTTATATTACTTTACATTGACAACTATCCATGAGATATACATGTTACAAGTTGAAAGCAACCGTTGAAACTTAATCTTCCTTTGTGTTGCTTCAATGCCTTTACTTTGAATTATTGCTTTATGAGTTAACTCTTATGCAAGACTTATTGATGCTTGTCTTGAAAGTACTATTCATGAAAAGTCTTTGCTATATGATTCATTTGTTTACTCATGTCATTTACCATTGCTTTGATCGCTGCATTAATTACATGTGCTTACAATAGTATGATCAAGGTTATGATGGCATGTCACTCCAGAAATTATCTTTGTTATCGTTTATCTGCTCGGGACGAGCAGAAACTAAGCTTGGGGATGTTGATACGTCTCCGACGTATCGATAATTTCTTATGTTCCATGCCACATTATTGATGATATCTACATGTTTTATGCATACTTTATGTCATATTTATGCATTTTCCGGAACTAACCTATTGACGAGATGCCGAAGTGCCAGTTCCTGTTTTCTGCTGTTTTTTGTTTCAGAAATCCTAGTAAGGAAATATTCTCGGAATTGGACGAAATCAACGCCCAGCATCTTAGAATCCCCGGAAGCATCCAGAACACCCGAGAGCCGCCAGAGGGGGGCCACAGGGGCCCCAGATGACAGGGTGGCGCGGCCAGGGCCTGGGCCGCGCCCCCCTATTGTGTCATCGCCTCGTTGACCTTCTGACGCCGCCTCTTCGCCTATTTAAGCCTCCTCGACCTAAAACCTCGATACGAAAAAGCCACGGTACGAGAAACCTTCCAGAGCCGCCGCCATCGCGAAGCCAAGATCTGGGGGACAGGAGCCTCTGTTCCGGCACGCCGCCGGGACGGGGAAGTGCCCCCGGAAGGCTTCTCCATCGACACCACCGCCATCTTCATCAACGCTGCTGTCTCCCATGAGGAGGGAGTAGTTCTCCATCGAGGCTCGGGGCTGTACCAGTAGCTATGTGGTTAATCTCTCTCCTATGTACTTCAATACAATGATCTCATGAGCTGCCTTACATGATTGAGATTCATATGAGTTTTGTATCACTATTCATCTATGTGCTACTCTAGTGATGTTATTAAAGTACTCTATTCCTCCTGTATGGTGTAAAGGTGGCAGTGTGTGCATCATGTAGTACTTGGCGTAGTTTATGATTGTGATCTCTTGTAGATTATGAAGTTAACTATTACTATGATGGTATTGATGTGATCTATTTGGTTATGTTGATCTATCTTGCACTCTAAGGTTATTTAAATATGAACATTGAATATTGTGGAGCTTGTTAACTCCGGCATTGAGGGTTCGTGTAATCCTACACAGTTAGTGGTGTTCATCATCCAACAAGAGAATGTAGAGTCTAGCATCTATTTATTTATTCTGTTATGTGATCAATGTTGAGAGTGTCCACTAGTGAAAGTATGATCCCTAGGCCTTGTTCCTAAATACTGCTATCGCTGCTTATTTACTGTTCTACTACATCTGTATTGTCCGCAATATTACCACCATCAACCACACGCCAGTCCTGGACAGCAAAGCACTTTTCTGGTGCCATTGCTACTGCTCATATTTATTCATACCACCTGTATTACACTATCTCTTCGTCGAACTAGTGCACCTATTAGGTGTGTTGGGGACACAAGAGACTTCTTGCTTTGTGGTTGCAGGGTTGCTTGAGAGGGATATCTTTGACCTCTTCCTCCCTGAGATCGATAAACCTTGGGTGATCCACTTAAGGGAAACTTGCTGCTGTTCTACAAACCTCTGCTCTTGGAGGCCCAACACTGTCTACAAGAATAGAAGCTCCCGTAGACATCAAACGCCGCCGCACCCTGCTTGTTAGCCTCACACCGACTTCATATTAGATATCATGTAGTGCATTTCAAGTACCAAATCACTGAGAACCAACCTGTGGTTGGATGGTTAGGAGGCAGTGGCACCCCCAGATTTGACGCTTTGGTGTCTCAAAAATGGAGGAATATTCTTGTGTGGGATGCGGCGTTCCCGATAACATTGTGGTGATAGTGGTGACTTCGTCAATCTCAATACCCGTCGGATCAGTTTCTTGGATGCATTTTCCTGGATGTGCTCGAAGGGGTAGAGTGTGTGTGCGTGAGTGATGAGTGTATGCATGTACATGTGAGCGTCTATGATTGTACTGTGTGTTGCAAAAAATAGTATTAATTTTTATCTTGTTCATACTAAGACTAGCAAAACGTTCCCTGCTCTATAAACTCTCAAGAAACACCCCTATAATATCTATCTAGTTCGTCCTAATGTTAGAACAGTAATTGCATGCTATGTAATTCATCTATTTTTGTTAGGAAACCTACATGTTTGTTTGCTTTTCTTATTCTCAGGTGTCAGGTTGTGTGCTGGGACCATAGCCGCCGTCTGTTTTGTTCGTTGCAAAATGTTGTTTTATATTCTGCCATTCTGTGCTCTTCTGTGTTCACAAGGTTTTAAATTATAATTTCCATCTGTTTTGTTGTAAACAATGACGGTAAATGCCAATTACTATTTCCTTTATGCTATCCTTTTGCCATCCTGTAGTACATGTGTGAACTCATTGCTCTGGTACATTTAAATTCTTCATTGTTTTTGTTCTTCAAGAGCTGCAACCCTAACTCTTTGATGTAATTTCATGTTGCACTATCACATGGAACACAGCAAATCGTGGAGTGAATCACCCCTATAATCCAGTAAGTACCTTTCATTTTTGTATTCATATGCTTATCGTGCTGGGAACCAGTTTGTGTTTAACACATTTACTCTCCATATAGATAGGATAACTGGTTTGAAATAAATCATGCTATTTATATGACTGCACGTCTTCGTTCATTTTCCTGCTAGCTTCTCAAACTTGTTCTATTGCCTGTCTAATCTTTTTTTTGGTTGATCATGATTAAACCAATTTAATTGTTCTGCTTAACTTAAATGATCTGGCATTTTATTCCAGGCACATAATGTTTGATTGCTCTTGCACTTCCTCATACCGTTATGTCTTCTGGATTTTCATCCATACATGATAAGAATGTTTTGCTTGGTGAATATGAGTCAGATGATGATTCAATTGGTTATTAGTCCTTGATTCATTGAGTTGACTGATGATTAAAACATATAAACCTTGGCACTTTCTGGCATGCTTGTTGTGGGATATAATGAGCGTATTTGGTTTTTGTAAGATTTTTTTTCTGATTTCACTGTTGATTAATCCAATGCCACCTTCTGTAGTAGGAAATCACCTTCAGTGGGTATCATAAATAAGATATGTTGTTTCTTTTTGGCTGACCCATCTTTTATTTTTAGGCACAAAATGGTTCATTTGTTTGTTTCTCCTTCCCTTATATTGGGCTCATGGGTTAAACATTGAAATAATATGTCAGTTTATATGAATCCCAGAATGGTTGCTGTCTAATCTGTCTTAATTGGTCCTGCTCGTTTATATTTGGCACCAAATGGATATATTTCTCGTTTATCTGAGGCATTCCCATGGCTGGCCGATGATGAAAATAATGAAATTTAGGGGGTTGGAGATTCTCCAACTGCACAATGTCTGGCTAGTTTTGTCCACATGACCACTTTTGTGGAACTTAAGGGATCTGAAGCACCCCTTCCAAGTGTCAATTTTAATTGACAGACTTCTGTTATGCAGTTTCCTTGCTTATTTTATTAGGCACAGACTGTCTAGTTACTTGATTTATTTTGTTCATATTTGCCATCCGGTTGCTCTGCCTGTTGCAATGGGGTTGATAGCTTGCTTTGTTATATTATGCCTTATGCTTTGTGAAAATCTGCCATCTGTTTTGATGCTTTGCAAAAATCTGTGACAACTAATATGGTTGTTTTCTCAAATTGTATGGTTCTGTAACCTGCACTGTCTTGTTTTCAGCCCCTGAATAGAGCAAGGAAGGCAGATGGCCGGGCATGTACATCAAGTGTCCAGGTCTTTCCACAGCACAGCCATGACAATGCCAATTCATCTGATAGTCAGATGATATCTACTGTCCTAGCCATTCCAGCTCAAACAATCGCTGCCTTTGCACACGAATCAATTGATATAATGCAGCAGCAAAGAGATGAAAGAGATTCAAAAATCGACATAACAGTCAATGAGATACATGAATTGAAAAATAGGCAAGCTTGGATTGAGCAGATCCTTAATAATCTACTCTGCAGATCTAATGGAAAGCCAGCTGTTACTTGCACTCCGATGAATTCTACCTAAAAGAAATGCAGTTTTGCCGATGATGCCATTTGTATGGCTTGTATCATTTGAGTTATTTCGACTTGTTGTGGTATTTGAGAATTTTTCCTGTTATTGTAACACTTGAGCTTTTTTCCTGTTATTGCTATAGTTTGCAATAATTGTAACAAATTTTCAATGTAATGATTATTTGATCTTGAGCTTTTTTCCTGTTATTGCTATAGTTTGCAATCATTGTAACAAAATTTCAATGTAATGATTATTTGATCTTGCACTCGGCCTTAAACAGAACTACTAGTATGGTCTCACAATTTTTTATCATTATACTTTGCAAGATTTAGCGGATGCCCCAAATTCAGTGCATCTCCACCGGCGGCCCCGATAGCGATTTGGGGGCCTGCGTCGATTTAGGGCTCACACCGGTGCGCTCCAAACGGCGCCGGTCATTTGTCGAGCCCAATAGAATCGCCGGCATCCCATGCCGGCCCCTTTGACAAGGGCACGAATCGAGCACCCCGGTTGCCTTTGCGGAACGACGGTTTTCTCTGGTGGGGGCGCCTTGTCCGCGAGAGGACGCGACGATTCGCGTTGGCCGCGACGCAGAAAGGTTGGTCGTCGGCGTTTAAGGTCATGTAAGAGGTAGTTATAGTACTCGTATGTGATTTTGGTGATGTGGAGGAAAAAGAATGAGGAGAGAGAAGGACTATGTGGTGCCGATTCAAAGAAACCGGATCAAGCAGTACAAGTGGGACCCAACAGAAATATGACATGCATATTTTACTTATCCTAAAGCAAGTGGCCCACTTCACCAAGCCATGCACATTACCTCCGATTCATATTAATTGACTTCAATGTGGAGTATCAATTTCCATCACAGATGAGTCGAACCAAATTGTTGGTTCGCTTTTCCTGTCAGAACCTATGCATCGATGCTCTGTTATGTGCGGAACCGATTCAATGGACGTTTTGGTTCTCTTTTGATACACATAGTGCATGGTCTAAAGTTACGTAATCGTAGGCTTCTTACAGACAGCTTACAGACACCATTTTTGTTGTTGTATGAAGGGTGTCTATAACTTATACTCATATATAGCTATGACTAAAAATACTAGATAACTTACAGATAGACTATTGTATACACTGTCTATAGCATTGTCTATACTCCGTAGATGACATGGAGTAGTATTACAGACAACATCCGTCTAAATCAATGTACATGCCCTAATGGCGCAGAAACCGAGGCAGCGACTGGCCACGAGGGCAGCGACTGGCCATGCGGCGTCCAGTCGCCTTAAATGTGGGCAGTTGCTACCGCTAGATAGGACGTACGCCGTCCACCACCGCCGCTCCATTCTCTACTCTCCACATCAAGATGCCCGCCGTCTGAAGACCACCTACTCGATGGTTGGCCTCAACGGCCGCCCGCTGCCTCCAGCACCACCGCAGCCGCAGCCGCAGCCGCAGGCCAACGACGAGCACAGCTCCGACGAGGACGAGGGCCCACGGTTCGAGCCGTGGCACGATGTCTACGTAGCAGAAGCGGAAGCAGAGGTGGCGGAGGAGGCAGCGCAGTCGGGCGAGCCGCCGCAGGCCCCCGCCGACCCGGAGCAGGCGGCGATCCTCGCGTCGCTGAACGCACAACGATACCAGCGGTTGAGGGAGGAGGAGCGCGAGTTCGTCAATGACGCGAACCTCGAGCACGTCCTCGAGATATCGCGCCAGCGAGCGGCCACGGAGGAGGCGGGACGCCGCCTCATGGAGGCGGAGCGACAGAAGCTCGCAGAGCTCAACGCTCATCGCCACTACGACGCGTTCGCTCGCCAGCAGGCGAGGCGCGCAGAGATCGAAGCTTCTCGGGAAAGGCTGGAAGCGCGGGGACAGCGCCGCCGGCAAGCCCCTGCGACCCCGGCCGCCATGCTCCACCGCCAGATGCGCGAAGCAACGGAGGAGAGGTGGGCACGGAAGCAGGCGGCAATGGCGAAGAACAACGACGAGGCAGGGCCGTCGAGCGCCCCTACCGACGGCCAGTAGACCAGGATTAAGTTTATGTTTAGTTATGTTTAAATTCGAGCTACTTTGGTATAAATTTCGTATGAATTTGGGTTTTTAGATGTCAATTTAAATTTTAAAATCTATCGGGGCTGCCGTTTTGGGGCCGCCGGTGTGGGAGCAGCGTCCCCAAATAGAGGATCTTTGTCTTGCCGGTGGAGATGCTCTTATAGATAGATAATGATCATGGTAACAGAAAAAATCGTCAACGTGATGATGATTTGATGTTGCACTCGACCTTGAACATAAGTACTAGTACGGTCTCACAATTTTTTTAATCATTATACTTTGCAACATTTAGCAGATGCGCCAAATTCAGACATAGATCATGATCATGCTAAACAATTTTCAACATGATGATGATTTGATGTTGCACTCGGGCTTGAACATAAGTACTAGTACGGTCACTCAAAATTTTAGCATTATACTTTGCAACGGATGCACCAATTTCAGAGATAGATCATGATCATGTTAACAAATTTTCAACGTGATGATGTTTTGATGTTGCACTCGGCCTTGAACTGAAATACAAGTACGGTCTCACAATTTTTTATCATTATAATTTGCAAGATCTAGCGGATGAGCCAATTTCAGAGATAGATGATGATCATGGTAGTAACCGGTATTTAATGTGATGATGATTTGATTTTGCACTCGGCCTTGAACAGAGGTACTAGTATGGTCTCACATTTTTTTATCATTATAGTTGGACCTTAGCCAAATTCAAAATCTCATAGCGGCAAAACTTCCCGCCCACAAAATACAAAAATTTCACACGCTTGCAAATTCCCATTCTACCCCTGTGGAGATGACAGCAAGGTCGGTTGGTGGGGGGGTATGCCCGTCATTTTTTGGATCACCACCTCCCTAGCCCGGAAACCCTCCCAGAAAAAATTCATTTCCCTCAGACCACCCACCGGAACTTCCCAAGTCCCTCTCTCCCACCTCCACGACCACCGCACCGGAACATCCCCGCCGGACTTCCCTGGCCCGAGCCCTCGCGATCCTCGTCATCCGGCTGCCTGCCAGAGCCGCTTCATCGACGCCGTCATCAACCGGACCGGATCATCCCCGCCGTACCTCGAAACCATATGCTCATCCAGCAGTCTACCGCAGTCGCTTCAGCTGAGCCGCTTCGCCGGATCCGTCTTCCACCGCATCGGATCTTGCTCACCGACACCGCTGTGCATGAACCGGATCTGCTTCACCGGCGCCTTGCATGATCTAAACTCTTCTACTGTCGCTTTTCTATTGCTTGCCTGCAAGTTCTTGTTTAATCTTGGGGGAACCTGTTTGTGCTAACGACGCGCCGTTACGTTTTTGCAGATGAGATGAGTAACCATGAAGTGTAATGGCCGTCTCTCCAACCCCAAGTAGCACATGTAGCGTACTTCATCACCGGATCTATCAACCCCAGGAAGATCTGTTGTGACTCCCACAGAGTGCTTCTCCTAATGTAAGTCCCTTGTTTTAGCGCCATGTTCTGGGTTCAGATGCTTGTTTGTCTGAAGCTCTTTTAGTTCATTCCTAGCTATGACCGTAACACCTTGCTATTTTCTAGTTCATTGCTAACTTTAAGCGATTGAACATTTTGGTTTGCATTCCCTGCTCTGTAGATGTAGCCATCATAACTTCTATCTTGCTCAGTCGTTGTTACAAAAATTATAGGTATTATAGTAACATCCTGCTATTATTTAGTTCATGGCCAATTTTAAGTAATTGCACATGTTGGTTCGCATTCCCTGCTCTATAGCTTTTGGCATCGTAACTTCTATATTTGGTTTACATTCCCTGCTCTGTAGATCTAGCCATCATAACTTTATCTTGCTCAGTCGTTGTTACAAAAATTATGGCCTGCTACTATGTTGTTTGTGCCAATTTTTTACTCCATGAACATGTTGGCTTGCATTCCCTGTACTACAGGTGATGCCATTGTTTTGTATCTAGTTCATTGTAAGCTAACAAAGTAAGGACTTAGTTTGGCATGCTATCACTCTGCTATCTAGCCTGTAGTACAAATAAACTAGTCATACTACTAGATAATAATTTTGCGTGCCATCTTGTTCTTCAAAAGCTGCATTATTGACTTGTTTCTCTGACTTGGCATGACGCTCACATATGGAAAGTTGAACATATTGGTTTGCATTCCCTCTTATACAAGTTCACAAGTGATCCCACTATATTCTGTATCTGGTCCATCCTAAGCTCCATCATTAACTGTCCTCTATGTGTTGCTCATTACAAGTTTATATCCCGAAACATCTTGATTTGCATCCCCTTCACTATAAGTTCAGGAGTATTATTTAGTTCACGGCCAATTTGAAGTAATTGCACTTGGCACATGTTGGTTCACATTCCCTCCTCTTTAGCTTTTGCCATCGTAACTTCTATTTTTGGTTTACATTCCCTGCTCTGTAGATGTAGCCATCATAACTTCATGTTGCTCAGTCGTTGTTACAAAATTTATAGCATGCTACTATGTTGTTCATGCCAATTTTGTACTCCCTGAACATGTTGGTTTGCATGGGACTCGACAGTAGTAAGTCTGTTGTTTCATTCTAACATGCTCTATTATATTGGCTGTTGGTATGCGGCATGCACTCTTTGTTTGCTTATTGTGTGCATTACAATGATCTTCTTATAACGACGAAATGATGAGTTCCAAATTCTTTGGCAAACAATATTGTAGTGTCTTTGCCTTTCCATTGTTGTTGTCTTAACTTGTAATGTCTTTGTTTCAGATATAGGTGCTGCATGGACAACTTAAAAGATTGCCGGATCGCTTCATTGTATTGCTAGGTTTAATTACCATTCAATTTCTCTGGGTTCTGTAATATTTTTTCAAAGCCTTGCAGCTGATGTAATATTTAGTTAGTTTTTATAGTTCCTTCGCGCATTTTTTCTTTGGTGCTTGTGGTAAGTGAGGCTATCCGACAGAAATCAATGCTGCGTAAATATTCTCAGTATCTAAATCACGAATTCCCATCCCTTAAACGGCCCAATTAAGCGAAATCACATATGTGCCGGCCCGCAAAATCCTAAAGCGCCTATTATGTCGGCATATAAACAGCAACTAAACGGGCTGGCCCACTTACTTATTGGACCAGCCCACTTGATTTACCGTGGACCCCACACTCTAATTGGGCCGGCCCATTTGCTTTAAGGTGGACCCCACCCACTACTGGGCCGGCCCACTAACTAGCTGGGCCAGCCCAATTGCTTTTGTGGTGGACCCCACATACTAAATAGGCCAGCCTTTTAAGTGGAAAGTGGGACCCACCTGTGTTTTTGGCCCGGCCCACTTGCTATATGGTGGACCCCACATACTAAATGGGCCGGCCCTTTAAGAGGAAAGTGGGACCCACCTGTGCTTTTGGCCCGGCCCACTATCTTGTTGGGCCGGCCCACTTGCTATGTGGTGGACCCCACATACTAAATGGGTCGGCCCTTTAACAGGAAAGTGGGACCCACCTGTGCTTTTGGCCCGGCCCACTATCTTGTTGGGCCGGCCCACTTGCTGCATGGTGGACCCCACATACTAAATGGGCCGGCCCTTTAAGAGGAAAGAGGGACCCACATGTGTTTTTGGCCCGGCCCACTATCTTGTTGGGCCGGCCCACTTGCTATATGGTGGACCCCACGTACTAAATGGGCCGGCCCTTTAGCAGGAAAGTGGGACCCACCTGTGTTTTTGGCCCGGCCCACTATCTTGTTGGGCCGGCCTACTTGCTATATGGTGGACCCCACATACTAAATGGGCTGGCCCATTAACAGGAAAGTGGGACCCACCTGTGCTTTTGGCCCGGCCCACTGGCTTGGTGGGCCGGCCCATTTGATCTATTGTGGATCCCACGCACTAAATGGGCCGGCCCGATAGCAGGAAAGTGGGACCCACATGCTAATTGGGCCGGCCCAATAACTTCTTGGGCCGGCCCACTTGCTTTAAGGTGGACCCCACTAGGTAAATGGGCTGGTCCGATAACATGAAAGTGGGTCCCACATGTTTTGTGGGCCGGCCCTTTTGCCTGTTGACTGGTCAAACGAGTGCATTCGGCCCGGCCCACATGCTTAGTGGGCCGGCCCATTAATGTTTTGACCAGTCAACCTTAGAGGTTATGCCCGGCCCACGTAACTAATGGACCAGCCCAGCTATATAGTTGACCGGTCAAACTAAGTCAGCTGGCCCGGCCCGCAAACTTAATGGGCCGGCCCGCTTAAGACGTGGCAGGCCTCGTGTGGGCCTACCATCTACCACGGGGTTTCAGCGGTTAACACCGTTAACTGCCAGTTAACGGCGTCTGCCACGTGTCAGTTTGCATGACGTCAGCAGTCAACGGGCTCCCGGAAACACTTCTGCAACGGTCTGATTTTTCGTGGCGGAAGGGCGCCCAAGCGCGACGGACCGAAAAAATCGTCGTAGGACTTTGCCTGACGCAGTTTCGACAACAGAACCCATATCGTCGGGTTAGGCCCATAGGCGACGAAAAATACCCCTTAGCGGACGATTTTGAGACGTTGTCTATCAGAACTTTTCTTGTAGTGTGTGAGGCCCGGTATAAGGTCTAGCCAATCATGTTCCTCCGCTACCTCGAACACCCACCCGTTGCTGCAATCTCCGATCCTGGGTCCAAGCCGGTCCCATTATTCCCATATATTTCAGGGTGGACCCCGACCACGACGTCAATGCAGGGCTCTACCATACATTCCTACGCCGGCAGTTGCAACTCATCATAGACCTCATTACCGTTGGGACTTCTACGGGTTCCCACCCCTGCATCATGTCTCGCAAGATCATGTGCACCCAGTAATGAGCATCCGTTGATGAACGAGAGGTGGAAACACTTTTGACTACTCCGTCCCACTCCGGATTTTACGGTTAACACGGGTATTACGGCACAAGAATCACTGGACGACATTTGTTGTTTAATCCTAGATGGATATAAACCCTTGCAATGGAACCTCCACCATATCAACACAATCCATGGTTCCATTGCCCACCACATAGTCATATTCATAGTTAAGAAAATAGTGGTTTTGGTTTTTATGCAATAGTGATAAACATAGTACTTTGCAAGTAATTTGGTAAAAATACTCGAATGACATGAGCAAGTGATGAACTTGCCTTTCTTGACTGCAAGATTATGCAGGCAAGGTCTTCGATACGCAATAACTCCAAATTCTGAAATAGCATCATCGTCCGGTAAGGACGATGTTTAAAAGATTGGCAAGGATGCAATAATGCATAAGTATGAGATGCAATCGCTCTAAGCGTGACCTAACCCTGATGATTTAGGATTAGTGAGTTGAAATGATTTGTTGAGAGTGGATTTGGTGACCGCGTGTATACGTGAGCACGTATCCATTACCGTTGGATCTGCTTTAAGATGCTGGCCTCGCAAACGGAGCCGGACGGCGTGAAAATGCTTAGTATCACCCCGGAGATGAGTCCTCCCGATTTCCCGCTTTCTTTGCCCGCCGCGCTGGAAGACCTCCGGCTAGCCCCTCGCGCCAGCACCTCCGGCTAGCCCCTCGCGCCAGCACCTTCGACCATGCGTCCCCGCCGCGAAAAGCTCCGACCAGATTCCTCTCCTCTTCATGGATGCGGGAGCATGCCAAATCGGATGCCAAAGCGCTTCTTCGTGGATGCGGGAGCATGCCAAATTGGAGGCTAAATTGGAAGCAGGGGAGGCCGAACTGGAGGCTAAATTGGAAGCAGGGGCGCCCACCGCGAGAGCCCGCGGCCGGAGTAACTAGCCGCATCGAGGAACGCAGAGGGAGCAATGGCGCGGCATATATAGGGAGGAGGCCAGGCGGCAGAGCGGAGTGTCGACCGACGGACCGAGGAGGCAGTCAATGTCTGTTGTTTCTTTCTTTGCGGCGATGAGGCGGCTCCTGGCACTCGGCGGGGGCGCCGGGGGAGGCGGAGGCGGAGGAGGCACCCATGGAGGAGAAGGAGAAGCGGGCGCTGTACGCCGCCATCGAGAGCTTCGTCCGCAAAGGCTGGAACGGCTCCGGCCTCTTCCCTGACCCCTGCGGTCAGACTCCCATACAGGTCCGTCGTCACATCTCCTCTTCTTGATTCTTCGGAAGACGCTGGCTTTGACAGAACAGAAAGGCGCCGTTTTTTGTTCTTGCTGTCCATGATAGTCAGATCAAAATTTGTTCTTTTTTCGAGTAGTTACTCCTAGCTTCTTCCCTAATCTGAATTTTCCAAATTAGTTGCCCCTTTTGCTTCGAGCTTCAGTTCAAATCATGGCTCAAAACTGAGATGCCCAACTCCCAACTGTCCTATCTTGGGAATGCAAAGTGGGATGCCCCGAATGAGTTGTCCTTGAACTTGCCCTTTATTCCCAAGATCTCAGATTCTGAACACTGTATCATTCGCTTCAAGTCTCCCCTGTTCTTGCCTAGCCTCTATTCCCCCTTTTTGCCTAATTAGTAACACTCAGTAGTATTTGTAGAATTACATTTCCATCCTGAAAAGCCAAGAAAACTGTACCTGAACATGTGACCCTTCCATGTCTGTTCCCTCTGTAATTGCCCAATTCTGTTTTACTGGTACATGTCCCACAGTTACTTCCCAGTTTTCATGTTTGTGTAATTGTAAGTGTAGAACACCTCATTTACTGGCTGATGATGAGAAGATTCAAATTCTGCGAAATAATTGGATTGGATCCCTTCTTTTTCTGCATGCAGGGGGTGTCATGTGACCTCTTCAATGGGATGTGGTACCCGACAGTGATGAGCATCGGTCCAGTGCTGGACAACTCGCTGCAGTGCGCCCCGGACGCCAAGTTCAGCCCGCAGCTGTTCGACCTCCGGCGCCTCAAGAGCCTCTCCTTCTACGCCTGCTTCCCGGCGACCAACCCCACGCCGAAAGTGAACCGAGGGAGTAATTTATTTAGGACCACACGACTCATTCCTACCTCATCATCAACAAACGGCAGAACACACAGACGTTAGACACGTGTCAAGTAAAGACCGCGTGCTCACGTATACACCCGGTCACCAGGCTTCTTTTGATGATTTGCTTAGGATGTGTTGCACTTTTAGAGTGATTCACAAACAAGGTTCTTATTCAGGTTTGTGTTGTTTTAGAATCATAAGCAAGTGGTAAAATGCATAGTAACCATCATACACACCAAGGAATAGTAGTTGTATAATAAGTAAAGAGCAGTTGTCAATTTTAAGTCCTATAGTGCATAGTTGATGATTACTTATTATATAGTTCAAAAGAATAACTTTTGAAGAACATGTTCTAATATAAAGAACAAGTATGATAATTAGGTTTGTGGGTTGCTATAATTTATTCTGGTTCCAAGTAGTTTCTAGAGTAAGTATAAGATGGATCACAACAATGTTGGATTCATCAATACCAAGGGCTGGTAAGGCTGAGTTAAGCCTAGGCATCCTAAGCAAGTATTTATACGTGGTTGCTAATCAAGGTTGATTCATCTGGCTGGGGATTGCTAGCTAGGGTTTATAGGTTCTTATAAGCAGGGTTGATGATGATTCTTTATTTACTTCAAAAGAACAACTTTTGAAGAACATACTTCTTAAGTAATAAGAAGTATCTCAATTAGAGTTGAGGTTGACTAGGGTTTGCTATTGGATCCACTAATTAAAGAATGGTTGGTTCTTAAATGGGATGGTTCCTAAGTGTCTCACACTAGTAGGGTTTAGTGGAGTATGGTATGTAATGCTAAACATTAGGTATGATTGTTATTAGGATTCATCACGATGGTGTGATGCTAGGTAAGGATAGTTAAGGATGGTGGTCTTGGAACTAGGAGCTAGGGTTTTACACTTGGTTGATCCAAGTAGATCAACAAGTTTTATTTAGATCTGATGAAGATGAACATATGGGATGCTAATTAGTAGTGATAGGGTTCCCATCTTTTATGTGGATTTGAACTAGTATTTAGTTGCTAGATATGAATCTATGATAACTAATGAAGTAACATGATCACATGTTACTTGGGGTTTAGGTTTGGAAACAATTTAGGGTTCACACATAAAATAGTGGAGCTAGGTTTTCTAGTGGAATTAGGGTTTGGGGTTTCACATACAATTATGAGGTTGTAATCTTCATTCAATATGAAATTAGGGTTTTCTAATTACCATTTAGTTCTATGATTAATAACTTCAATTTAAAGTTGAAGTTATTAATAACTTGGGAATAAAAATAATATTGAATTTGGCATTTTATTATTTTTAAACAATTAATAATTAGGTAATTATTAATTAGGGTTTAAATCTCTCTAATAATGATTTAACAAATAATAAATAAAGAAAATTAGTTTTCATGTTTTTCTTTATTTATTTGTTGGTTTTTATTTAGTTTGGAAAATTTTCCTAATTATTGGATTTTAATTGTATTTAGAATTAAAAGAAAAGACTTAATTATTAAGTTTAAAACAATTAAATTTTTATTAAAAGTAAAAATTTCATATTATATTTTTATTGGATATATTTTATTTTTAGGATCATTTTGATATCTCATTTATATTTTTCTGATTTAATTTGAATTTTCTATAATTATTTGAAGTTGCAGCAATTTTCTGTAATTTAAATTGAATGGACAAAACTTTTGGTACCGTGGCAGACCCTAGTAATAGACACTGACCCGTGGGGTCTGTGCCACGTAGGCTGCCACGCAAGCGGCGACTGGTCAAGTTTGACCGGGCGTGTTAACCCTGCCGACGGCTAAACACCGGCGAGTCCGTGTGCGGCGGCGCCGCCGATTTCTGGCGCCCCCGGACGCGCGGATAGGTCCTCCTGAACCTCCGCGACACGTTGCGTGCAGTGGTGGTGTTGGTTTCCTCAAACGACCACCGGAGCGTCACCAGAGAACAAACCCGCGGCGGAGCAACTCCGGCGGAATCTCGAATCACATGCTACGGTTGATTAAAATGCGTGATTAAAAGATCTCTGAGCGCGCACACTTACCATGAAGTTGATAGGCTGCTCGAGGAAGGCGGGATTGGTCGGGGTTGAGCACGGCGTCGCGAATTCCGGCGAACACCGATGAAAGGGAATGGTCGATTTCGCCCGATTGCGCACGCCATTTCTCGATTCCTTCTACCAGAATGATCCTCACACTTCTGCGCTTCTCGTGGACTACCTATGGGTCCCTGGGTGGCTTCCTCCGACGAGTTCATGCTCGACACCGGCGGCTACTGTGAGCTTGTGGCGAGAGATAAAGAGCGAACGAGAGAAATTGGGATGGTGGAGATCAACAAGGTTAGCACGGCGGTCCTCCTGGTGGTTTTATAAGGCTCGAGACGGTCGGGAACAACGACGAGCGTCGGCGACGGGCGGCCAGGATACGGTGGATGGTTGAGCTAGGGTTTTGATGCCCAAATCTTAACGGTCCGACTGGCCGCGGACTCCACGCCATGTGCTAGGCTTTGGAACGAGGCGTGCGTCCGGCTTGTGCTTATCAGCGTCGAGGACGTGGCCGGCGAATTCCCTCACGGTGTCTCGTGTCGACCATGCGCGCAGGGAGGAGGAAGACGATACCCTCCCATGCGAATCGGTAGGTTGGGCTGCTCTGGTGTTGGTTGTTGGGCTGGTGGTGGACCGTGGTGCTGGGCTGCACCATGGGCTGCTGGTGGGCTACACGGCCAGGTATGTCCAGGTAATTCCTTTTCTCTCTTTTCTATTTTTTTGTTTTTCCTTTTCTGTTTTTAATTTTCCAATTTGAATTCTGTTTTAATTCAAATCAGTTTTGCAGGATTGATAATTTGAATTTCATTAGGACTAAATAAAGGATCATTGTAACACTGAACTGTTTTTGAATGAGCATTTAATATATGTGAACCTTTATTGCAAATTTTAATTAAGCATGATTTATGCTCTCATTTTAATTTCCATTTATCTTGTGAATCAAATCTGTTTGGAAATATTGGAGTTGATACTTTCAACTTAAAGTATTTCAGATGTTGTATTAGGACTTGACTTCCATTTGGGGGATTGGTCATTTGCACATGATCTTATGTGATTACTGGTTTGTTAAGATCTTGTAGGTTTAATTATAGCCCTATTTCAAGGTTAGCATTATTATTGTATTTTACTAGTACCTTGAAATACTTAGAGTAATTCTACTCTCATCATGGTTTGATCTTGGTTAATAGGTTAAGTGGTTGATCACCATACATATGGTTTCAATTATAAAATGTAGCACAAGATTTTGCTTATGTTCAAGAATTGAAGCATAAGATTTATTTGATGTGCAAATCTAGGGTTCCAATGCTATTTACCTAATGACACATGGTTTGAATCTTAATTGTGTTTTAGGTTTTATTTGTGATCACCCAAGTGATACACAAACTAGGGTTGAGATTTAATTCTGGGTTGTAGAGATGAGATGACACCATATTGCATGTGCTAGGGTTTAATCTCCCCTAACCATGATAAGGTGGTTGCTTACTTAACATTTTATGTTCTCCTCTAGTTACTAAGATATTGAGAATTAGTTTTATCTTCTACCAATTGGTTTCTATTATTAACCTCAATTTATCATTTAAGTAACTACATTGGTTATAGTTCTTTTTATAGTTAACTTTGGTCATATGGATATATGGTTTCTCACCATATAAAGTATAGAGTTTATCTCTAAGGTTTTCTTAGGTTGTTTAATTTCTGCAGTATGGATATGGTAGGATTCTACTTATGATCACCATGTGGTTCACAAGTAAAGGTTAGGATATAAGTCTAGGGTTGCTTACTAATTATCTCCCTATGATTTCATGTGGTGAATGATATCTACTTATCCTATTAGGGTTTAACTTATCATCACATACCTCAAGAGCATGATCATGGATTAGGCATAATCAACTTGTTCTTTTTATGTCTACCTCAAGTTCTTAGGTTTATGATCATCACTCAATATATAGTGTTCAAGGTTTGGCTTCCTAAAGTATTTTTGATGGAATGGTTATTCTAGGGTATATGGTGTACTCCTAATATTTGTTTAAGTATCTAAGCTAAAGATTCAATTGTCTAACTTAATTGAATTAGTTTCCTCCTTACTTTATCAATTCGTGGATATCATCTTATTCCATGTGATATTAGGTTATCTCACCACTCCAAGGGAAATGGTTTACAACCTAATACTTTAGTTCAATGATTGTCCTTGAGTCTTAAATAGGTAAAGCTAAGAGTGGTATGAATGGTCTCACTCATTTGGGAAGGACTTGAATAATACTCTAGGGTTCCTCTTGAAGATGATGATTTGAATACTTGGATGTATATCCAAGGTTTAGCTCAAGGTTTGTTATTGCTTCTCTAATAATTATAATAGAACTCTCACCTCTCTGGGTTTGATGTAAAACTATTTGGAATAGAGAAGAATATATATTTCTTAAGTTGAATCTCCTTGTCTTGTTTCCAAGATTAAAGTAGAATGGATATCATAGGGTTTATGATAAGAGCTTGGATTAGTTTAAGATATGGAGAAGATAAGTCAAGAATGGTTTCTCCATTTTATTGTTACTTGATTTGCAGTTGAATTGGTGTTCATAGGTTATAACAAGGA
Source organism: Lolium perenne (assembly GCF_019359855.2). NCBI lineage: Eukaryota > Viridiplantae > Streptophyta > Magnoliopsida > Poales > Poaceae > Lolium > Lolium perenne. The sequence continues at coordinate 185,498,016 of NC_067248.2, read as the reverse complement.
TTACCATATTATAAGATCAAGCAATTATGAATTGAGTAAAGTGTTGTTGTGTTGATTATTAGTTCCATTTGATCTAACCCCTTAGATCAAATCATCTCTACCCAAAACAAGGTTTTAACCAAAGTTACATTGAGGTTTATAGCGCTTGACTTGATGAGCTACTTCAATTCCACCAAGGTCAAGTGAAACTTCAGTTACTGTGACTGTTTTACTTTAAAGCGCGAAAATTACCCAGATTTTTTATGCATGAATGCAATGCACACATCTGTTTTCTCTATTTTCGTAACCCCAATACCTGGGATATTACAGTCTCTACCCCTTAAACTAAACTTCGTTCTCGAAGTTTGATCTCTCTCACGTTTCCGGAATGTGGATCTGACTTGTGCAGACTACGACTTTTCTCGAACTCCGTATTGATCTCACTTGATATCATTGAATATATCCCTTGTCCAGATTCTTCCTGGAATCCATTAAGGTGATTGATTGTTGATCTAAAATTTTCAAATAGCATTTGGAACTGATTGCGCAAAACTATCATTAGCAAAAGAAATATTAAATGATCAGTAAGTCTAAATATAAGTTAGGAGCTGGTCAGGAAATCCACATAGTACTGTGTAATAGACAGACAATTTACCCCTGATACTAGTCAATAAAAAGGTGTATTTCCACAATAGTATTTCCAGCGGCATGTCTATATTCACCAGTGCTAAATCTGGAACTTTTGCTATGTCTCAGTCAACTGAGATTTTCTTAAGTCTAAATCATTTACAAAAATGTGCCTTGAGTTGCACTTTACTGTTAAAAAAGTGCAATTGCACTTTTCTGACAGAAATGTGCAACTGAACCGAGTTGCACTTTTTTTTAAACTGTAGTTGCACTTTTCTGAGTTGACTGAGACTTAAGAAAATCTCAGTCAACTGAGACGTAGGCACACCGCTGGGGGCTGAGCCTGCCGCTGAAGACCATCTCGTCCAGAGTCGACGTGAGGTTCACGCCGATGGTGGTCATCCGGTACAGCTCCAAGGCGGCCATCCCTCCCTCCCTCCCTGGTCTCTTTCCTGCCACGGCAAAGCCCATCCATAGTGTCAGGATTCAGAACATCACACAGTTTCAGTAAGAACTCCTACGCTGGAACTCACGGATTTTCCCCAACGGTTATCAACTCGAGATGCAAATTTACATTCCCAATTAGATAGCCAACAAAGCTTCGTCAAACTACCAGCATTCAGAACACCAAATACCAAACACGCGGATTTCGCAAAGATTTCTCAACTCGCGCGACAAATTAGACGAGCAATTTACTTTTCATCAGGCAACACATCCTGACCCGAACCAACCAATCCGCCATCCGTACGGCCGAATCACCTCGCGCCTCCCAGCAACCAAAACCCTACCTGAAAACTGGCGGCGCGCGAATCGATTCGAATCGAGCCGCGGAGAGGCGGGCTCCTATACGCTCGCGTCCCGCCACCAGCGCGGCGGGCAAACTACGCCCGGTTTCTCCTCCGCTTTCCCCTCGCAGCAACCAAAAACTCCCGCCAAAAAAGCACGCGAATCGAACCGCGGGGAGGAAGGCGGGCTCTTACCGCGCGCGCGCCGGCGGTAAGATAGGCTCCCTTCGCGACGGGCCGGTCCGTGCGCTGGTCGGAGGGCGAGGTGCTTCTGATCTGAGACGGCGAGCGAGCGAGGCCTCGAAGGTTCGGGAAAGGGGAGGGAAGCGAGAGCGAGAGCACAGAGGGGAGAAGCCGAGGTGGATGAATTCGAAATTGGGCGCAAAGTTCTTTTGCTCATCAGTTCCAGTGCACTCTTCATTTTGAAAAATTGAAAGCCATTTTTATAAGTTACTAAAAAGTTTAAAAATGAGTCGCGGTCTCCTCACATTGCACTTCGTAAGGGTAAGGCTTGCCACTAACACCTTCCCCAGACCCCGCACAGTGCGGGAGCTCTTAGCACTGGGTACTAAAAAGTTTAAAAATAATTCTGAAGATTGTAAGTGGTACATCTCACAGTCATGCAAAATCTCGGCCCTAAATTCTTTTTTGCTTTATGCTAAACAAAAATGAAAAAATTTGATGTGCTTTAGAGATATGAAAATGTACTACTCACATCTACACTTTCATCATTCTTGTGTAGCTCAGAATATAAAGTATTTTGTATTTGAAATTGATATTTTACACCTTTGTGGGATACTTCATTAGCTATATGCGGTTTTTTTCAGAATTTTCGAAATTAAAAAATATGATTATTTTAAACAACGAGATTACTAGTGCCCATGTGCACCAAATCTTCTCGGTGGGGCTCTTGTTGGTAAGCGGCTATGAACTCGACGCCTCCTTCCACGCCTCGGCCTTCTGTTGGATTCTTCATGGGTTTTGCATATTCCTTCATGGATCCGCACCAGGTATAGTAATATCGAGTACCATATTCCTTCATGGATCCGCACCAGGTATAGTAATGTCGAGTACCAAATATGGTATATCCCATGTCAGTTAGGTTGACGAACAAGGGAATCTCCCATGGCCAGTTGGGTGGTGTCCATGGTGGTCACCGGCGCAGGAGGAGGAGCGGCCACGGCAAGCGTAGTTGGTGGTGACGATGATGTTGGAAGGAATTTCTCCGAACCACTTGACGAAAGCTTTAGGGATCATGAGCCGGCCGACGGTGGGCTTTAAGATGATTTTGAGAAAGTGGTCCGACCCTACCTCCTCGTGGAAGTGGCCGATCTTTGCAGGCCTTCCACGACGCTTCTTCGTCGGTTCCTCGCCGGGAACCTCAGCAGGTGACCCAAGCATGATCTTCTCAGTCTGCCAGAAGAACACAAGCAATTAGAGGTGTGCCTGCTCACAAGTAGTTAAGATGAAAACAGACATTCATGACATTAATAAGGCCTCATACATTTGCTCACAGGGCAGACATAGGGAGTGACCACAAACTAAGTGTAGTGTGCTACGACAGTGGCACACATGACTAAGTTTGAGGCCACCACCTAGCCTTCCATTGTTCATTTATTGAATCATTGGCCAATGCACCGGACATACCAAAACGAGGCCTCATATGTAGGATTACACGGCAGGCAGAGGGACTGTCCCCAAACTAAGTCTAGTGTGCCAGTAATATGGCACACATGACTAAGTTTGAGGGCAGCATCGTGTCTGCCGTTGTGCCATAGTTGAATCATTGACCAATGAAGAACTAAAGAAGCAGAAACATGCAAAGCAGGATATCAGAGGCCTCATACAATGAGGACATATGTAGGAGATGTCTGAACAGAACCAATGGTATGGTCATGTTAAGTCATACCATATGTTATGTTCAATCATCTCCTCATACTATGATCCCAGTTTATAATCAGTGGTCTAGTTTAATCAAGAAATAACACAACTAGAAGATCAAATTGCGTACATTACGAGTGGTACTTAGGATACATAACAAATTCTACTTAGGGTACATTACAAATTCTACTTAGGCCATATTACAAATTCTCGTACAATACATCTACAATACATTCATCAGTCGTCACAAGTAGCCCTGATCCTCTTGAGCCTATCCGTAATTGCAAAGTTCACTTGAAGCAGATCGTATATGTCATACTCTAGCTTTCTCTTCTCAGCCTCCAAAACCTTTTTTTCTGCCTCCCATTCATATTTTTTTAGCCCTGATCACTTGTGCTTGTGTTCTCTGCAGATTCTTGAGCATAGCAACTTCGTTCTTCAAGTCCTCTCACTCCTTTTGCGTCTGAACAAACTAGCGCGACTCAGCTTAATCTTTCGCACAACATGGTAAACCCCAACACAAAAACCCTTTCCCTCTATGCATGCACAGTAAGATCTGCTAGTTTCAGCAATCGACAGCCCGATCTAGGAAGAATCTACCGCAATTCGATATTAAAGTAACATATCTAAGCAAAACCACACCGTGAAAAGCAAGAACTAGACAAGAACAACAAGAAATTGGGATGAACACCTTGCAAACATCAATCCGAACGCTATCCTAATGAAAACCCTAGCAGATCTAATATGCATGTCGTGGCAAATGCCAGAGAATGACATGTTCTAGCATAACGAGTACGAAGGTGAGAAGAAGAGGTCATTACCGCCATTGTTTTGGCCGAGGACGAGCTCGAGATCGCGGGCGACCTCGAGATGCCGATGAAAACTGCGGAGCAGGTTGCGGCCGATGTCGCGGTGCTGCTCACCGATGCCTCCTCCTCCGGTACCGGTGCCCCTCCGTGTGAAACTCCACAACGGTGCCTCCAAGAAGATTAGGAAATTCCACCGCCAGACAGCAATAGCTGACTAGACTTTTACCCAGATCTAGGCTATCATCCTGGCGCAACCCCGCAGCAACCTAAGGGCATCTCCAGCGGAGCGACGCATTTTAGCGTCCGCACGCGTCCATTTGCGTCGTCCGAAATGGTCGAAATCGACAGCGCGTTGATACGTCCCCGACGTATCCATAATTTCTGTCGTTCCATGCTTGTTTTATGACAATACTTACATGTTTTGCTTGCACTTTATGATGATTTCATGCATTTTTCGGAACTAACCTATTAACGAGATGCCACAGTGCCAGTTCCTGTTTTCTGCTGTTTTTGGTTCCAGAAAGGCTGTTCGGGCAATATTCTCGGAATTAGACGAAATCAACGCCAAACCTCCTATTTTTCCCGGAAGGCTCCAGAACACCGAAGAAGAGTCGGAGAGGGGCCAGAGGGCCACCACACCCTATGGTGGCGCGGCCAAGCCTGGGCCCGCGCAAGCCTAGGGTGAGGCGCCCCCAGGTGCCCCCCTGCGCCGCCTCTTCGCCTATAAAATCCCTTTCGACCTAAAAACACCGTACGAATTGACGAAACTCCAGAAAGACTCCAGGGGCACCGCCGCCATCGCGAAACTCCAATTCGGGGGACAGAAGTCTCTGTTCCGGCACCCTGCCGGGACGGGGAAGTGCCCCCGGAATCCATCTCCATCAACGCCACCGCCTCCGCCATGCTCCGTGAGTAGTTCCCCCATGGACTACGGGTTCTAGCAGTAGCTATGTCGGTATACTCTCCCCCATGTACTTCAATACAATGGTCTCATGAGCTGCCTTACATGATTGAGATTCATCTGATGTAATCGGTGTTGTGTTTGTTGGGATCCGATGGATGATACATTATGATTAGTCTATCTATAAAGTTTGTGAAGTTATTGTTGCTGCAATCTTGTTATGCTTAATGCTTGTCACTAGGGCCCGAGTGGCATGATCTTAGATTTAAGCCCTATACTTATTGCTTAGATTGTATCTACAAGTTGTATGCACATGTCATTGTCCGGAACCAAAGGCCCCGAAGTGACAGAAATCGGGACAACCGGAGGGGATGGCGGTGATGTGAGGATCACATGTTTTCACGGAGTGTTAATGCTTTGCTCCGGTACTCTATTAAAAGGAGTACCTTAATATCCAGTAGATTCCCTTGAGGCCCGGCTGCCACCGACTGGTAGGACAAAAGATGTTGTGCAAGTTTCTCATTGCGAGCACGTACGACTATATATGGAAAACATGCCTACATGATTAATGAATTGATGTTCTATCTTAATGCTTTATCAATCCTATCAATTGCCCAACTGTAATTTGTTCACCCAACACTTGTCACTTGTTATTGGAGAGTTACCACTAGTGTAGATCGCTGGGAACCCCGGTCCATCTCTCATCATTATATACTCATTCTATATGTCATTGGAAGTAGTATCAACTATCTTCTGGTGCCATTGCTCTCATATTGCTATTACTGCTGCTGTGTTACTGTTACTACTGCTCTCATATTACTGCTACTTTCACATCACCCCTGTTGCTAGTGCTTTTCCAGGTGCAGCTGAATTGACAACTCAGTTGTTAAGGCTTATAAGTATTCTTTACCCCCCCTTGTGTCGAATCAATAAATTTGGGTTTTACTTCCCTCGAAGACTATCGCGATCCCCTATACTTGTGGGTCATCAAGACTGTTTTCTGGCGCCGTTGCCGGGGAGGCATAGCTCTACTCATAAGTTCACCTGGGGAGTACACTCTACCTCTCTCTCGGTTTTATTTTATTTTGTTTTGCTTAGTTTACTTTTTTCCTAGTTTACTTGTGCTTAGTTTATTTCTGTCTAGTATTACTTTGCTTAGTTTACTTTTGTCTAGTTTATTTCAGTTTTGTTTTATTTTCCTCATATACCCAAAAATCCATAAAAATTTGAAAAACCGAAAAATTAAAAACTGCTGTCATGGGAGAACCAACAACCTACTTGGAGCTTATGGAATGTTATAATTGTTATAGAGAATCAAGAACTGGTAAAGTAATGAGTGCTATGATAGAAAAATTGAATATAATTGCTAGAATCTTGCTTAGACGCCATGATATAAACTGTTGCTCTCAACAGGATACTAAACATCTTAAATTTCAATGTGGCTTTAGGGAGGAATTTTTTATTAAGAGCTATAATCGGAATTGCTATATTCATTATGGGTTCGAAGAGGTAGAACAATTTGTCTTATTTATGGGAGCCTCCGAGATAGAATCCTTCATGGTTGAGAATTATGAAACTTGTGCTATTTGTAAGGACCTTAAAGATTATGTCTCTACTATCCTTAATTCTTGCATAGAATGCTACAGTAGGAATCCTTATATCCTTGATTATAAAGAGAGACACATTAATGCACAAGAATGCACTCACAATTTGCAGGAACCGGTGGAAGAAGAAATTGATGAAGCTGAAAGCTCATTGGATGAAAAAGAGGAGGAAATTGATGAACCTGAAAGCTCATTGGATGAAAAAGAAGAGGAGAGTGACGAACAAAAGGGGGAAGAATGGATTAGCTACCCATGCCAACCTTCTAATGAGAGTAATTCTTTATCTCTTACACTATTTGATTGTCCTCCATGCTTACCGAAAGAGGTTGAATGTTATGTTCCTGTGGATTCTCTTGAAATATTCCCTATGAGTAAAACTTGTGAGAATAATTATGCTACTGTTATTTATGATAATCCATGCTACGTTGATAAATCTTATGATAATGCTTTGTTTGTGCCTGATGTCGAAATGCATGGTACTAAAGAATTTTGCTTAGCAAATGTTTATGATAAAGCTCTAGATGATGGTCCTATGTTACTTGATACTATTAATTGTACTACTAATGAAAATGGGATTGGAGAGTCCTTGACTTATTCTATGAGTCCCATATCTCTTGAGATTGATCAACTACCTTGTTATATTATTAATAAAAGTAAGTTTGAAAGTTTTTATTCCACTATTCTTGAACTTGATAAAAATTATGTGTTTGGAAATCATGAGAAGCATGCTGCATGTGATAGTTATATTGTTGAGTTTGTTCATGAAGCTACTGAAAATTATTACGAGAGAGGAAAATATGGTAGTAGAAATTTTCATGGTACTAATACACCTCTCTATATGCTGAAATTGTTGAAGTTACACTTGTTCTATCTTCTTATGCTTGTCACTTTGTTCTTCATGAATTTATTTGTGTACAAAATTCCTTTGCATAGGAAGCATGTTAGACTTAAATGTGTTTTGGATTTGCCTCTTGATGCTCTCTTTTGCTTCAAATACTATTTCTTGCGAGTGCATCATTAAAACTGCTGAGCCCATCTTAATGGCTATAAAGAAAGCAACTTCTTGGGAGATAACCCATGTGTTATTTTGCTACAGTACTTTATTTTATATTTGTGTCTTGGAAGTTGTTTACTACTGTAGCAACCTCTCCTTATCTTAGTTTTGTGTTTTGTTGTGCCAAGTGAAGCCTCTAATCGAAGGTTGATACTAGATTTGGATTTCTGCGCAGAAACAGATTTCTATCTGTCACGAATCTGGGCTGTTTTCTCTGTAAGAAAATCAGAAAAATATGCCAATTTACGTGCGTGTTCCTCAGATATGTACGCAACTTTCATTAGTTTTGAGTTTTCTGATTTGAGCAACGGAAGTATTTTATTAAAATTCGTCTTTACTGGCTGTTCTGTTTTGGCAGATTCTGTCTCTGTTTTTTGCATTGTCTCTTGTGGACTTTAAGCGAGCTTTTCTAGACATAGAGAGTTGTAGCTAATGTTTTATTGAGTTCTTGCAATGTGCCACTACAGGACCAAGGTGGATTCAAATTTTTTGAGTACTAACCCCTCTAATGAAGTTTATGAGAAGTTTGTTGTGAAGGAAGTTTTCAAGGGTCAAGAGAGGAGGATGATATATGATCAAGAAGAGTGAAAAGTCTAAGCTTGGGGATGCCCCCGTGGTTCATCCCTACATATTTTAAGAAGATTCAAGCGTCTAAGCTTGGGGATGCCCAAGGCATCCCCTTCTTCATCAACTTATCAGGTTCCTCCCCTGAAACTATATTTTTATTCGGTCACATCATATGTGCTTTACTTGGAGCGTCTGTGTGCTTTTATTTTTGTTTGTGTTTGAATAAATTCGGATCCTAGCAATCCTTGTTTGGGAGAGAGACACGCTCCGCTTTTTCATATGAACACTTGTTCTTCGTTTTACTTTTAATGTTCAATGATAAAAGTTGGAAGCTATAGCACTTATTATTATTTGGTTGGAAACAGAAAATGCCTCATAATGTCTTGGATAATTTGACACTTGGCAATTGTTTTGAGCTCTCAAATAGATTAAGTTTTTTTTTCATGTGGTTTAAACCTATTAGTGGAGAACTACCGTAAAGCTCGTTGAAATTGGTTTGCATAATTGATCTCTCTTAAGGTCTAGATATTTTCTGGTAAAGTGTTTGAGCAACAAGGAAGACAGTGTAGAGTATTATAATGCTTGCGATATGTTCTTATGTAAGTTTTGTTGTACCGGTTCATACTTGTGTTTGCTTCAAACAACCTTGCTAGCCTAAGCCTTGTATCGAGAGGGAATACTTCTCATGCATCCAAAATCCTTGAGCCAACCACTATGCCAATTGTGTCCACCATACCTACCTACTATGTGGTATTTCCTGCCATTCCAAAGTAAATTGCTTGAGTGCTACCTTTAAACAATTCAAAATGCTTCTCAATTTGTGTTAATGTTTTATAGCTCATGAGGAAGTATGTGGTGTTTATCTTTCATTCTTGTTGGGCAACTTTCACCAATGGACTAGTGGCTTCATCCGCTTATCCAATAATTTTGCAAAAAGAGCTGGCAATGGGATTCCCAGTCCCAAATTAATTAAACTAAATAGACACTCCTCCATGGTATGTGATTGTTGGACGGCACCCGAAGGATTCGGTTAGCCATGGCTTGTGTAAGCAAAGGTTGGGGGGAGTGTCATCATAATAAAACTAAAATAAAAAGGCACTCCTTCATGGTATGAGATTGTTGGTGCACCCGAGGATTCGGTTAGCCATGGTTTGTGAAAGAAAGGTTGGAAGGAGTGCCACCCAAAAATAAAATAAAATGGGAGCCGCTCTTTGAAGGTTTGTCTGGCAAGGGGGTTAGAGTGCCCACTACCATTCGTTGACAACAACAAACACCTCTCAAAATTTTACTTTTATGCTCTCTTTATGTTTTCAAAACCAAAGCTCTAGCACAAATATAGCAATCAATGCTTCCCTCTGCGAAGGGCCATTCTTTTACTTTATGTTGAGTCAGTTTACCTACTTCCTTCCACCTTAGAAGCAAACACTTGTGTTAACTGTGCATTGATTCTTACATACTTGCATATTTGCATTCATCATATTACTTTATGTTGACAATGTCCATGAGATATGCATGTTGAAAGTTGAAAGCAACCGCTGAAACTTATATCTTCCTTTGTGTTGCTTCGATGCCTTTACTTTGAATTTATTGCTTTATGAGTTAACTCTTGTGCAAGACTTTTGATGCTTGTCTTGAAAGTACTATTCATGAAAAGTTTTGCTATATGTTATCTACTTGTTAGCAACTATAGATCATTGCCTTGAGTCACTTCATTCATTTCATATGCTTTGTAATAGTATGATCAAGGTTATGTAAGTAGCATGTCACTACAGAAATTATTCTTTTTATCGTTTACCTGCTCGGGACGAGCAGGAACTAAGCTTGGGGATGCTGATACGTCCCCGACATATCCATAATTTCTATCGTTCCATGCTTGTTTTATGACAATACTTACATGTTTTGCTTGCACTTTATGATGATTTCATGCATTTTCCGGAACTAACCTATTAACGAGATGCCACAAAGGCGCTCCTCAAGTTGCTGTTTTTGGTTCCAGAAAGGCTGTTCGGGCAATATTCTCGGAATTGGACGAAATCAACGCCAAACCTCCTATTTTTCCCGGAAGGCTCCAGAACACCGAAGAAGAGTCGGAGAGGGGCCAGAGGGCCACCACACCCTATGGCGGCGCGGCCAAGCCTGGGCCCGCGCCAGCCTAGGGTGAGGCACCCCCAGGTGCCCCCCTGCGCCGCCTCTTCGCCTATAAAATCCCTTTCGACCTAAAAACACCGTACGAATTGACGAAACTCCAGAAAGACTCCAGGGGCGCCGCCGCCATCGCGAAACTCCAATTCGGGGGACAGAAGTCTCTGTTCCGGCACCCTGCCGGGACGGGGAAGTGCCCCCGGAATCCATCTCCATCAACGCCACCGCCTCCGCCATGCTCCGTGAGTAGTTCCCCCATGGACTACGGGTTCTAGCAGTAGCTATGTCGGTATACTCTCCCCCATGTACTTCAATACAATGGTCTCATGAGCTGCCTTACATGATTGAGATTCATCTGATGTAATCGGTGTTGTGTTTGTTGGGATCCGATGGATGATACATTATGATTAGTCTATCTATAAAGTTTGTGAAGTTATTGTTGCTGCAATCTTGTTATGCTTAATGCTTGTCACTAGGGCCCGAGTGGCATGATCTTAGATTTAAGCCCTATACTTATTGCTTAGATTGTATCTACAAGTTGTATGCACATGTCATTGTCCGGAACCAAAGGCCCCGAAGTGACAGAAATCGGGACAACCGGAGGGGATGGCGGTGATGTGAGGATCACATGTTTTCACGGAGTGTTAATGCTTTGCTCCGGTACTCTATTAAAAGGAGTACCTTAATATCCAGTAGATTCCCTTGAGGCCCGGCTGCCACCGGCTGGTAGGACAAAAGATGTTGTGCAAGTTTCTCATTGCGAGCACGCATTTACTATATATGGAAAACATGCCTACATGATTAATGAATTGATGTTCTATCTTAATGCTTTATCAATCCTATCAATTGCCCAACTGTAATTTGTTCACCCAACACTTGTCACTTGTTATTGGAGAGTTACCACTAGTGTAGATCGCTGGGAACCCCGGTCCATCTCTCATCATTATATACTCGTTCTATATGTCATTGGAAGTAGTATCAACTATCTTCTGGTGCCATTGCTCTCATATTGCTATTACTGCTGCTGTGTTATCACATTACTACTGCGCTCATATTACTGCTACTTTCACATCACCCCTGTTGCTAGTGCTTTTCCAGGTGCAGCTGAATTGACAACTCAGTTGTTAAGGCTTATAAGTATTCTTTACCTCCCCTTGTGTCAAATCAATAAATTTGGGTTTTACTTCCCTCGAAGACTATCGCGATCCCCTATACTTGTGGGTCATCAAGACTGTTTTCTGGCGCCGTTGCCGGGGAGGCATAGCTCTACTCATAAGTTCACCTGGGGAGTACACTCTACCTCTCTCTCGGTTTTATTTTATTTTGTTTTGCTTAGTTTACTTTTTCCTAGTTTACTTGTGCTTAGTTTATTTCTGTCTAGTATTACTTTGCTTAGTTTACTTTTGTCTAGTTTATTTCAGTTTTGTTTTATTTTTCTCATATACCCAAAAATCCATAAAAATTTGAAAAACCGAAAAATTAAAAACTGCTGTCATGGGAGAACCAACAACCTACTTGGAGCTTATGGAATGTTATAATTGTTATAGAGAATCAAGAACTGGTAAAGTAATGAGTGCTATGATAGAAAAATTGAATACAATTGCTAGAATCTTGCTTAGACGCCATGATATAAACTGTTGCTCTCAACAGGATACTAAACATCTTAAATTTCAATGTGGCTTTAGTGAGGAATTTTTTATTAAGAGCTATAATCGGAATTGCTATATTCATTATGGGTTCGAAGAGGTAGAACAATTTGTCTTATTTATGGGAGCCTCCGAGATAGAATCCTTCATGGTTGAGAATTATGAAACTTGTGCTATTTGTAAGGACCTTAAAGATTATGTCTCTACTATCCTTAATTCTTGCATAGAATGCTACAGTAGGAATCCTTATATCCTTGATTATAAAGAGAGACACATTAATGCACAAGAATGCACTCACAATTTGCAGGAACCGGTGGAAGAAGAAATTGATGAACCTGAAAGCTCATTGGATGAAAAAGAGGAGGAAATTGATGAACCTGAAAGCTCATTGGATGAAAAAGAAGAGGAGAGCGACAAACAAAAGGGGGAAGAATGGATTAGCTACCCATGCCAACCTTCTAATGAGAGTAATTCTTTATCTCTTACACTATTTGATTGTCCTCCATGCTTACCGAAAGAGGTTGAATGTTATGTTCCTGTGGATTCTCTTGAAATATTCCCTATGAGTAAAACTTGTGAGAATAATTATGCTACTGTTATTTATGATAATCCATGCTACTTTGATAAATCTTATGATAATGCTTTGTTTGTGCCTGATGTCGAAATGCATGGTACTAAAGAATTTTGCTTAGCAAATGTTTATGATAAAGCTCTAGATGATGGTCCTATGTTACTTGATACTATTAATTGTACTACTAATGAAAATGGGATTGGAGAGTCCTTGACTTATTCTATGAGTCCCATATCTCTTGAGATTGATCAACTACCTTGTTATATTATTAATAAAAGTAAGTTTGAAAGTTTTTATTCCACTATTCTTGAACTTGATAAAAATTATGTGTTTGGAAATCATGAGAAGCATGCTGCATGTGATAGTTATATTGTTGAGTTTGTTCATGAAGCTACTGAAAATTATTATGAGAGAGGAAAATATGGTAGTAGAAATTTTCATGGTACTAATACACCTCTCTATATGCTGAAATTGTTGAAGTTACACTTGTTCTATCTTCTTATGCTTGTCACTTTGTTCTTCATGAATTTATTTGTGTACAAGATTCCTTTGCATAGGAAGCATGTTAGACTTAAATGTGTTTTGGATTTGCCTCTTGATGCTCTCTTTTGCTTCAAATACTATTTCTTGCGAGTGCATCATTAAAACTGCTGAGCCCATCTTAATGGCTATAAAGAAAGCAACTTCTTGGGAGATAACCCATGTGTTATTTTGCTACAGTACTTTATTTTATATTTGTGTCTTGGAAGTTGTTTACTACTGTAGCAACCTCTCCTTATCTTAGTTTTGTGTTTTGTTGTGCCAAGTGAAGCCTCTAATCGAAGGTTGATACTAGATTTGGATTTCTGCGCAGAAACAGATTTCTATCTGTCACGAATCTGGGCTGTTTTCTCTGTAGGAAAATAAGAAAAATATTCCAATTTACGTGCGTGTTCCTCAGATATGTACGCAACTTTCATTAGTTTTGAGTTTTCTGATTTGAGCAACGGAAGTATTTTATTAAAATTCGTCTTTACTGGCTGTTCTGTTTTGGCAGATTCTGTCTCTGTTTTTTGCATTGTCTCTTGTGGACTTTAAGCGAGCTTTTCTAGACATAGAGAGCTGTAGCTAATGTTTTATTGAGTTCTTGCAATGTGCCACTACAGGACCAAGGTGGATTCAAATTTTTTGAGTACTAACCCCTCTAATGAAGTTTATGAGAAGTTTGTTGTGAAGGAAGTTTTCAAGGGTCAAGAGAGGAGGATGATATATGATCAAGAAGAGTGAAAAGTCTAAGCTTGGGGATGCCCCCGTGGTTCATCCCTGCATATTTTAAGAAGATTCAAGCGTCTAAGCTTGGGGATGCCCAAGACATCCCCTTCTTCATCAACTTATCAGGTTCCTCCCCTTAAACTATATTTTTATTCGGTCACATCATATGTGCTTTACTTGGAGCGTCTGTGTGCTTTTATTTTTGTTTGTGTTTGAAAAAATTCGGATCCTAGCAATCCTTGTTTGGGAGAGAGACACGCTCCGCTTTTTCATATGAACACTTGTTCTTCGTTTTACTTTTAATGTTCAATGATAAAAGTTGGAAGCTATAGCACTTATTATTATTTGGTTGGAAACAGAAAATGCCTCATAATGTCTTGGATAATTTGACCTAGAGGCAATAATAAAGTGGTTATTATTTATATCTTTATGTTTATGATAAATGTTCATATATCATGCTATAATTGTATTAACCGAAACATTAGTACATGTGTGATATGTAGACAACAAGAAGTCCCTAGTATGCCTCTTAAACTAGCTTGTTGATTAATGGATGATTAGTTTCATAATCATGAACATTGGATGTTATTAATAACAAGGTTATATCATTATATGAATGATGTAATGGACACACCCAATTAAGCGTAGCATAAGATCTCGTCATTAAGTTATTTGCTATAAGCTTTCGATACATAGTTACCTAATCCTTATGACCATGAGATCATGTAAATCACTTATACCGGAAAGGTACTTTGATTACACCAAACGCCACTGCGTAAATGGGTGGTTATAAATGTGGGATTAAGTATCCGGAAAGTATGAGTTGAGGCATATGGATCAACAGTGGGATTTGTCCATCTCGATGACGGATAGATATACTCTGGGCCCTCTCGGTGGAATGTCGTCTAATGTCTTGCAAGCATATGAATAAGTTCATAAGAGACCACATACCACGATACGAGTAAAGAGTACTTGTCAGGAGACGAGGTTGAAACAAGGTATAGAGTGATACCGAAGATCAAACCTCGGACAAGTAAAATATCGCGTGACAAAGGGAATTGGTATCGTATGTGAATGGTTCATTCGATCACTAAAGTCATCGTTGAATATGTGGGAGCCATTATGGATCTCCAGATCCCGCTATTGGTTATTGGTCGGAGTGAGTACTCAACCATGTCCGCATAGTTCACGAACCGTAGGGTGACACACTTAAAGTTGGATGTTGAAATGGTAGAACTTGAATATGGAATGGAGTTCGAATATTTGTTCGGAGTCCCGGATGAGATCCCGGACATCACGAGGAGTTCCGGAATGGTCCGGAGAATAAGATTCATATATAGGATGTCATTTTATGTGAATTAAAATGATGCGGAAGGTTCTATGGAAGGTTCTAGAAAAGTCCGGAAGAAACCACCAAGGAAGGCGGAGTCCCGGTGGGACTCCACCTCCCATGGCCAGCCAACCCTAAGGGGGAGGAGTCCCAAGTGGACTCCCCAAGGGGGGCCGGCCACCCCCTCCCAAGGAAGGTGAACTCCCACCTCTAGTGGGAGTCCTAGCTTGGGTAGGTTTCATGAGTTATGGAAGGTTTTGGTTTGGGGTCTTATTCAAAGACTTGTAGACCAACTCTTGGGTGTTCCACCTATATAATGAGGGCCAAGGGGAGGGGGCCAGCCACCCCAAGACCACAAGCTAGCCGCCCCCCTTGAAGTGGCCGGCCACCCCCTCCCAAACCCTAGCCGCCCCCCTCTCCTCCATATCTCCCGCGTGCTTTAGCGAAGCTCCGCCGGAGTTCTCCACCGCCACCGACACCACGCCGTCGTGCTGTCGGATTCAAGAGGAGCTACTACTTCCGCTGCCCGCTGGAACGGGAGGTGGACGTCGTCTTCATCAACAACCGAACGTGTGACCGAGTACGGAGGTGCTGCCCGTTCGTGGCGCCGGAGGGATCATGATCAAGATCTTCTACGCGCTTTTGCAAGCGGCAAGTGAACGTCTACCGCAGCAACAAGAGCCTCCTCTTGTAGGTTTTGGAATCTCTTCAAGGGTGAGACTCGATAATCCCCTCATTGCTACTGTCTTCTAGATTGCATCTTGGCTTGGATTGCGTGTTCGCGGTAGGAAAATTTTTGTTTTCTATGCAACGTTATCCTACAGTGGTATCAGAGCCGTGTCTATGCATAGATGGTTGCACGAGTAGAACACAATGGTTTTATGGGCGTTGATGCTCTTGTTATCTTTAGTTTGAGTACTTTGCATCTTTGTGGCATAGTGGGATGAAGCGGCTCGGACTAACTTTACATGACCGCGTTCATGAGACTTGTTCCTCGTTTGACATGCAACTTGTATTGCATAAGAGGCTTTGCGGGTGTCTGTCTCTCCTACTATAGTGAAGATTCAATTTACTCTTCTATTGAAAACATTAGTATCAACGTTGTGGTTCATGTTCGTAGGTAGATTAGATCTCTCTCGAAAACCCTAAACCACGTAAAATATGCAAACCAAATTAGAGACGTCTAACTTGTTTTTGCAGGGTTTGGTGATGTGATATGGCCATAATGTGATGATGAATATGTATGAGATGATCATTACTGTATTTTGGCAACCGGCAGGAGCCTTATGGTTGTCTTTAAATTTCATGTTGAGTAGTATTTCAAAGTAGTTGTAATAGTTGCTACATGGATGACAATCATGAAGACGGCGCCATTGACCTTGACGCTACGCCGATGATGATGGAGATCATGCCCGAAGATGATGGAGATCATGTCCGTGCTTTGGAGATGAAGATCAAAGGCGCAAAGACAAAAGGGCCATATCATATCACATATGAACTGCATGTGATGTTAATCCATTTATGCATCTTATTTTGCTTAGATCGCGACGGTAGCATTATAAGATGATCCCTCACTAAAATCTCAAGATAATAAAGTGTTCATCCTTAGTAGCACCGTTACCATGACTTGTCGTTTCGAAGCATCTCGTGATGATCGGGTGTGTTAGAATCAACAAGTACATACAACGGGTGCAAGACAGTTTTGCACATGCGGATACTAAGGTGGCCTTGACGAGCCTAGCATGTACAGACATGGTCTCGGAACACGTGATACCGAAAGGTAGAGCATGAATCATATGGTTGATATGATGAACACTTTGAGTGTTCGCCATTGAAATCACACCTTGTCTCGTGATGATCGGACTTAGGTGCGGTGGATTTGGTTCGTGTGATCACTAAGACAATGCGAGGGATATTGTTTTGAGTGGGAGTTCATCTAGATTTTTAATTATGTTGAATTAAAATTTGAACTCAATTTGTCATAAACTTAGTCTAAACTTTTGCAAATATATGTTGTAGAGATGGCGTCCCCAATCAATTTTAACCAGTTCCTAGAGAAAGAAAAACTTAAGAGCAACGGTAGCAACTTCACCGACTGGTTCCGTCATGTGAGGATCTTCCTCTCTGGCGGAAATCTGCAATATGTGCTTGATGCACCGCTAGGTGACCCTCCTGCAGAAACTGAAACCGATGAAGTAAAAGTTGTTTACGAGACTCGGAAAATTCGGTACTCTCAAGTTCAGTGTGCCATCCTGTGCAGTCTGGAATCCGATCTTCAAAAACGTTTTGAGCACCACGATCCTCATGAGTTGATGAAAGAGCTAAAAGCTATTTTTGAGACTCATGCGGCTGTGGAATGCTATGAAGCATCGAAACAATTCTTCAGCTGCATGATGGAAGAAGGCAGCTCCGTTAGTGAGCACATGCTCGCCATGACCGGGCATGCGAAGAAACTCAGTGACTTGGGAATAGTGATTCCTAACAGACTGGGGATTAATCGTGTCCTTCAATCACTGCCACCAAGTTACAAGAACTTTGTGATGAACTACAATATGCAGAACATGAACAAGGAGTTACCTGAACTCTTTGGCATGCTAAAAGCTGCTGAGATTGAGATCAAGAAAGAGCACCAAGTGTTGATGGTCAACAATACCACCAGTTTCAAGAAACAGGGCAAGTCTAAGGGAAAATTCAAGAAGGGTGGCAAGAAAGCTGCCACGCCTCCTATGAAACCTAAGAACGGCCCTAAGCCTGATGCTAAGTGCTATTACTGCTAGGAGAAGGGACACTGGAAGCATAATTGCTCCAAGTATCTGGCTGATCTGAAGAGCGGCCTTGTCAATAAGAAGAAAGAAGGTATATCTGATATACATGTTATAGATGTTTATCTCACTGGTCCTCGTTCTAGTACCTGGGTATTTGATACTGGTTCGGTTGCTCATATTTGTAACTCGACACAGGAACTAAAGAATAAACGGAGACTAATGAAAGATGAAGTGACGATGCGCGTTGGAAACGGATCCAAGGTCAATGTGATCGCAGTCGACACACTTCCTCTACATCTACCTTCGGGATTAGTTTTAAGCCTAAATAATTGTTATTTTGTAACTGCGTTGAGCATGAACATTATATCTGGATCTTGTTTAATGCAAGACGGTTATTCATTCAAGTCTGAGAATAAAGGTTGTTCTATTTTTATGAATAATATCTTTTATGGTCGAGCACCAGAAAAGAATGGCTTATTTCTGTTAGATCTCGATAGTAGTGATACGCATATACATAACATTGATGCTAAGCGAATTAAATTAAATGATAATTCTACATATATGTGGCACTGTCGTCTTGGTCATATTGGAGTGAAACGCATGAAGAAACTCCATAAAGATGGATTACTTGAATCACTTGACTTTGAGTCACTTGATAGATGCGAAGCATGTCTAATAGGAAAAATGACTAAGACTCCATTTTCTGGTATGATGGAGCGAGCTACAGACTTATTGGAAATCATACATACCGATGTGTGCGGACCAATGAGCGTAGCATCGCGCGGTGGTTATCGTTATGTTCTAACCTTCACAGATGATCTGAGTAGATATGGGTATATCTATTTCATGAAACATAAATCCGAAACTTTCGAGAAGTTTAAGGAATTCCAAAGTGAAGTAGAAAATCAACGTAACAAGAAGATTACATTTCTACGATCTGATCGTGGAGGTGAATATCTGAGTTATGAGTTTGGCATGCATTTAAAGAAATGCGGAATACTTTCACAATTGACACCGCCGGGAACACCACAACGAAACGGTGTGTCCGAACGTCGTAATCGAACTCTCTTAGATATGGTTCGTTCTATGATGTCTCTTACTGATTTGCCGTTATCATTTTGGAGTTATGCATTAGAGACAGCCGCATTCACTTTAAATAGAGCACCATCAAAATCCGAAGAAACGACACCGTATGAATTATGGTTTAATAAGAAACCTAAGCTGTCGTTCCTGAAAGTTTGGGGTTGCGAAGCCTATGTAAAGAAGTTACAACCGGACAAGCTAGAACCCAAAGCGGAGAAATGCGTCTTCATAGGATACCCTAAGGAAACTATAGGGTACACCTTCTATCACAGATCCGAAGGCAAAATCTTTGTTGCTAAGAACGGAACCTTTCTTGAGAAAGAATTTCTCACTAAAGAAGTGACTTGAAGAAAAGTAGAACTCGATGAGATTGATGAATCTATACTCGTTGATCAGAGTAGCGCAAGCATCGAAGTTGTACCTGTACCGCCTACACCGGCAACAGAGGAAGCTAATGATAATGATCATGAAACTTCGAACGAGGAAACTACTGAACCTCGCAGATCGACAAGGGAGCGTGCCACTCCTGATTGGTATGATCCTTGTCTAAATGTCATGATTGTGGATAACAATGATGAGGACCCTGCGACGTATGAAGAAGCGACGATGAGCCCAGATTCCAACAAATGGCAAGAAGCCATGAAATCCGAAATGGGATCCATGTATGATAACAAAGTATGGACTTTGGTAGACTTACCTGATAGCCAAAAGGCTGTCGAGAATAAATGGATCTTCAAGAGAAAAACAGATGCTGATGGTAATATTATCGTCTATAAAGCTCGACTTGTCGCAAAGGGTTTCCGACAAATTCAAGGAGTTGACTACGATGAGACTTTCTCACCTGTAGCGAAGCTAAAATCTGTGAGGATTTTGTTAGCAATAGCTGCATTTTTCGATTATGAGATTTGGCAGATGGATGTCAAAACGGCGTTCCTTAATGGAGACATTGAGGAAGAGTTGTATATGGTACAACCCAAAGGTTTTGTTGATCCTAAAAATGCTGACAAAGTATGCAAACTTCAGCGTTCAATCTATGGACTGAAGCAAGCATCAAGAAGTTGGAACCGACGCTTTGATAAGGTGATCAAAGACTTCGGGTTTATACAGTGTCATGGTGAGGCCTGTATTTACAAGAAAGTGAGTGGGAGCTCTGTAGCATTCCTGATATTATATGTAGATGACATATTATTGATCGGGAATGATATAGAACTATTAAGCAGTGTAAAGGGTTATTTGAATAATAGTTTTTCAATGAAAGACCTTGGTGAAGCATCGTATATATTAGGCATCAAGATTTATAGAGATAGATCAAGACACCTAATAGGGCTATCACAGAGTACATATCTGGACAAGATTCTAAAGAAGTTTAGAATGGACGAAAGTAAGAAAGGGTTCTTACCTATGTTACCAGGCAAGGTCTTGAGTAAGACTCAAGGACCGGCTACAGAAGAAAGAGAAAGGATGAGTAATATCCCCTATGCCTCGGCAGTAGGATCTATCATGTATGCCATGCTATGTACTAGACCGGATATAGCACATGATGTTAGTTTGACTAGCAGATATCAAAGTGATCCAGGAATGGAACACTGGACAGCGGTCAAGAATATCCTGAAGTACTTGAAAAGAACTAAGGATATGTTTCTTTGTTATGGAGGTGACCAAGAGCTCGTTGTAAGTGGTTACACCGATGCAAGTTGGAACACTGATCCTGATAACTCTAAGTCACAATATGGGTACGTGTTTATATTGAATGGTGCTGCAGTAAGCTGGGCAAGCTCAAGCAAAGGCACGGTGGCGAAGTCTTCAACAGAATCGAGTACATAGCGGCTTCGTAGGCTTCATCGAAGCGGTATGGATGAAGAGGTTCATTGTAGAGCTCGGTGTGGTTCCTAGTGCATTGGACCCATTAATCATTTACTGTGATAACATGGGTGCCATCGCCAATGCACAAGAGCCAAGGTCACACAAGAGGCTGAAGCATATCAAGCTGCGTTACCACTCGATTCGCGAGTACATCGAAGATGGAGAAGTAAAGATTTGCAAAGTACACACTGATCTGAATGTAGCAGATCCGTTGACTAAAGCTCTCCCTAGGGCAAAGCATGACCAACACCAGAATGCCATGGGTGTTAGGTATATTACAATGTAATCTAGATTATTGACTCTAGTGCAAGTGGGAGACTGAAGGAGATATGCCCTAGAGGCAATAATAAAGTGGTTATTATTTATATCTTTATGTTTATGATAAATGTTTATATATCATGCTATAATTGTATTAACCGAAACATTAGTACATGTGTGATATGTAGACAACAAGAAGTCCCTAGTATGCCTCTTAAACTAGCTTGTTGATTAATGGATGATTAGTTTCATAATCATGAACATTGGATGTTATTAATAACAAGGTTATATCATTATATGAATGATGTAACGGACACACCCAATTAAGCGTAGCATAAGATCTCGTCATTAAGTTATTTGCTATAAGCTTTCGATACATAGTTACCTAATCCTTATGACCATGAGATCATGTAAATCACTTATACCGGAAAGGTACTTTGACTACACCAAACGCCACTGTGTAAATGGGTGGTTATAAAGGTGGGATTAAGTATCCGGAAAGTATGAGTTGAGGCATATGCATCAACAGTGGGATTTGTCCATCCCGATGACGGATAGATATACTCTGGGCCCTCTCGGTGGAATGTCGTCTAATGTCTTGCAAGCATATGAATAAGTTCATAAGAGACCACATACCACGGTACGAGTAAAGAGTACTTGTCAGGAGACGAGGTTGAAACAAGGTATAGAGTGATACCGAAGATCAAACCTCGGACAAGTAAAATATCGCGTGACAAAGGGAATTGGTATCGTATGTGAATGGTTCATTCGATCACTAAAGTCATCGTTGAATATGTGGGAGCCATTATGGATCTCCAGATCCCGCTATTGGTTATTGGTCGGAGTGAGTACTCAACCATGTCTGCATAGTTCACGAACCGTAGGGTGACACACTTAAAGTTGGATGTTGAAATGGTAGAACTTGAATATGGAATGGAGTTCGAATATTTGTTCGGAGTCCCGGATGAGATCCCGGACATCACGAGGAGTTCCGGAATGGTCCGGAGAATAAGATTCATATATAGGATGTCATTTTATGTGAATTAAAATGATGCGGAAGGTTCTATGGAAGGTTCTAGAAGGTTCTAGAAAAGTCCGGAAGAAACCACCAAGGAAGGCGGAGTCCCGGTGGGACTCCACCTCCCATGGCCGGCCAACCCTAAGGGGGAGGAGTCCCAAGTGGACTCCCCAAGGGGGGCCGGCCACCCCCTCCAAAGGAAGGTGGAACTCCCACCTCTAGTGGGAGTCCTAGCTTGGGTAGGTTTCATGAGTTATGGAAGGTTTTGGTTTGGGGTCTTATTCGAAGACTTGTAGACCAACTCTTGGGTGTTCCACCTATATAATGAGGGCCAAGGGGAGGGGGCCGGCCACCCCAAGACCACAAGCTGGCCGCCCCCCTTGAAGTGGCCGACCACCCCTCCCAAACCCTAGCCGCCTGATACGTCTCCGACGTATCGATAATTTCTTATGTTCCATGCCACATTATTGATGATATCTACATGTTTTATGCACACTTTATGTCATATTCGTGCATTTTCTGGAACTAACCTATTAACAAGATGCCGAAGTGCCAGTTGTTGTTTTCTGCTGTTTTTGGTTTCAGAAATCCTAGTAAAGAAATATTCTCGGAATTGGACGAAATCAACGCCCAGGGTCCTATTTTGCCACGAAGCTTCCAGAAGACCGAAGAGGAGACGAAGTGGGGCCACGAGGTGGCCAAACCATAGGGCGGCGCGGCCCAGAACTTGGCCGCGCCGACCTATAGTGTGGGCCCCTCGTGACGCCCCTTGACCTGCCCTTCCGCCTACAAATAGCCTTCGTCGCGAAACCCCCAGTACCGAGAGCCACGATACGGAAAACCCATCGAGACGCCGCCGCCGCCAATCCCATCTCGGGGATTCAGAGATCGCCTCCGGCACCCTGCCGGAGAGGGGAATCATCTCCCCGGAGGACTCTACGCCGCCATGGTCGCCTCCGGAGTGATGTGTGAGTAGTCTACCCCTGGACTATGGGTCCATAGCAGTAGCTAGATGGTTGTCTTCTCCCCATTGTGCTTAATTGTCGGATCTTGTGAGCTGCCTAACATGATCAAGATCATCTATCTGTAATTCTATATGTTGCGTTTGTTGGGATCCAATGAATAGAGAATACTATGTTATGTTGATTATCAATTTATATCTATGTGTTGTTTATTATCTTGCATGCTCTCCGTTACTAGTAGATGCTCTGGCCAAGTAGATGCTTGTAACTCCAAGAGGGAGTATTTATGCTCGATAGTGGGTTCATGTCTCCGTGAATCTGGGGGAGTGACAGAAACCTCTAAGATTATGGATGTGCTGTTGCCACTAGGGATAAAACATTGGTGCTATGTTCGAGGATGTAGTTACTGATTACATTACGCGCAATACTTAATGCAATTGTCTGTTGTTAGCAACTTAATACTGGAGGGGGTTCGGATGATAACCTGAAGGTGGACTTTTTAGGCATAGATGCATGCTGGATAGCGGTCTATGTACTTTGTCGTAATGCCCAATTAAATCTCACTATACTCATCATAATATGTATGTGCATGGTCATGCCCTCTTTATTTGTCAATTGCCCAACTGTAATTTGTTCACCCAACATGCTGTTTATCTTATGGGAGAGACACCTCTAGTGAACTGTGGACCCCGGTCCAATTCTCTTTACTGAAATACAATCTACTGCAATACTGTTCTACTGTTTTCTGCAAACAATCATCATCCACACTATACATCTAATCCTTTGTTACAGCAAGCCGGTGAGATTGACAACCTCGCTGTTTCGTTGGGGCAAAGTACTTGGTTTGTGTTGTGCAGGTTCCACGTTGGCGCCGGAATCCCTGGTGTTGCGCCGCACTACATCTCGCCGCCATCAACCTTCAACGTGCTTCTTGGCTCCTACTGGTTCGATAAACCTTAGTTTCATACTGAGGGAAAACTTGCCGCTGTACGCATCACACCTTCCTCTTGGGGTTCCCAACGGACGTGTGCTGTACACGCCATCAAGCAATTTTTCTGGCGCCGTTGCCGGGGAGATCAAGACACGCTGCAAGGGGAGTCTCCACATCCCAATCTCTTTACTTTGTTTTTGTCTTGCTTAGTTTTATTTACTACTTTGTTTGCTGCACTAAATTAAAATACAAAAAAATTAGTTGCTAGTTTTACTTTATTTGCTATCTTGTTTGCTATATCAAAAAACACAAAAAAATTAGTTACTTGCATTTACTTTACTTATTTCATTATGTTTCCTTTTAATTTTACCGTAAAAAAACATGCCGGTAGGGCGCGGGTCTATAATTGGGAGAAATAATATAGAAGAATTTTTCAAACATGTTAGTACCGTTGATGATTTTGAAGATAGACACTTGGTAGACCTTGCTCCTACTTATGAAATTGCTGCTGCTGCTTTAGTTCGTATGATGGAAACTAAATTTGTTAATCTCAATCCTATAATCCAACACATGTTTCTTACACTAGGTGATATGGAAGAAGGGGAAAAGAAAGATTTTGTTTTAGAAACCCTTCTTAGAGAATTTGGTGGTATAGCAAGAGGGCTAGAAAGGTCTTTGCTAAATATGATATGCTTGGTTCTTATACCAATTTTGTTAGTCTCCTTGAAAAGATGAATATGGATAGAATAAAGTACACTAATAATATTAATGATGGTGGGGAGATCAAAGCACCAATACCATGTAAGCTCCTAGCAATGCATGAAGCACTAGAAAATAACTATGCTTGGCTTGTTCCTGAAAATTTGTTTGATGAGAGTAGCAAGCCCAAGACTAATGAAAAGGGAGACGCTAAAACTTATGTATCCAATATACTATGCATGGTTGAGAAAACTCCGCATCCCGCTGTAGATGCACCATCCTTCGATAATACTTGATACACACTTTCTGCGCCTAGCTGAAAGGCGTTAAAGAAAAGCGCTTATGGGAGACAACCCATGTTTTTACTACAGTACTTTGTTTTTATTTGTGTCTTGGAAGTTGTTTACTACTGTAGCAACCTCTCCTTATCTTAGTTTAGTGTTTTGTTGTGCCAAGTAAAGTCGTTGATAGAAAAGTTCATACTAGATTTGGATTACTGCGCAGAAACAGATTTCTTTGCTGTCACGAATCTGGGCAAAATTCTCTGTAGGTAACTCAGAAAATTATGCCAATTTACGTGAGTGATCCTCAGATATGTACGCAACTTTCATTAAATTTGAGCATTTTCATTTGAGCAAGTCTGGTGCCTCGATAAAATTCGTCAATACGAACTGTTCTGTTTTGACAGATTCTGCCTTTTATTTCGCATTGCCAGTTTTGTTATGTTCGATGGATATTTCGATTCCATTGACTTTCAGTAGCTTTGTGCAATGTCCAGAAGTGTTAAGAATGATTATGTCACCTCTGAACATGTATATTTTGATTGTGCACTAACCCTCTAATGAGTTGTTCTAAGTTTGGTGTGGAGGAAGTTTTCAAGGATCAAGAGAGGGAGATGATACAACATGATCAAGTAGAGTGAAAGCTCTAAGCTTGGGGATGCCCCGGTGGTTCACCCCTGCATATATCAAGAAGACTCAAGCGTCTAAGCTTGGGGATGCCCAAGGCATCCCCTTCTTCATCGACAACATTATCAGGTTCCTCCCCTGAAACTATATTTTTATTCCATCACATCTTATGTGCTTTTCTTGGAGCGTCGGTTTGTTTTTGTTTTTTGTTTTGTTTGAATAAAATGGATCCTAGCATTCACCTTTATGGGAGAGAGACACGCTCCGCTGTAGCATATGGACAAGTATGTCCTTAGGCTCTACTCATAGTATTCTTGGCGAAGTTTCTTCTTCGTTAAATTGTTATATGGTTGGAATTGGAAAATGATACATGTAGTAATTTGCTATAATGTCTTGGGTAATGTGATACTTGGCAATTGTTGTGCTCATGTTTAAGCTCTTGCATCATATGCTTTGCACCCATTAATGAAGAAATACATAGAGCATGCTAAAATTTGGTTTGCATATTTGGTCTTTCTAAGGTCTAGATAATTTCTAGTATTGAGTTTGAACAACAAGGAAGACGGTGAAGAGTCTTATAATGTTTACAATATGTCGTTTATGTGAGTTTTGCTGCACCGGTTCATCCTTGTGTTTGTTTCAAATAGCCTTGCTAGCCTAAACCTTGTATCGAGAGGGAATACTTCTCATGCATCCAAAATACTTGAGCCAACCACTATGCCATTTGCGTCCACCATACCTACCTACTACATGGTATTTCTCCGCCATTCCAAAGTAAATTGCTTGAGTGCTACCTTTAAATTTCCATTCTTCACCTTTACAATATATAGCTCATGGGACAAATAGCTTAAAAACTATTGTGGTATTGAATATGTACTTATCACTTTATCTCTTATTAAGTTGCTTGTTGTGCGATAACCATGTTCACTGGGGACGCCATCAACTATTCTTTGTTGAATATCATGTGAGTTGCTATGCATGTTCGTCTTGTCTGAAGTAAGGGAGATCTACCACCTTATGGTTAAGCATGCATATTGTTAGAGAAGAACATTGGGCCGCTAACTAAAGCCATGATCCATGGTGGAAGTTTCAGTTTTGGACATATATCCTCAATCTCATATGAGAAAATTATTAATTGTTGCTACATGCTTATGCATAAAAGAGGAGTCCATTATCTGTTGTCTATGTTGTCCCGGTATGGATGTCTAAGTTGAGAATAATCAATAGCGAGAAATCCGATGCGAGCTTTCTCCTTAGACCTTTGTACAGGCGGCATAGAGGTACCCCTTTGTGACACTTGGTTAAAACATGTGCATTGCGATGATCCCGGTAGTCCAAGCTAATTAGGACAAGGTGCGGGCACTATTAGTATACTATGCATGAGGCTTGCAACTTGTAAGAAATAATCTACATGATACATATGCTTTATTACTACCGTTGACAAAATTGTTTCTTGTTTTCAAAACCAAAGCTCTAGCATAAATATAGCAATCGATGCTTTCCTCTTTGAAGGACCATTCTTTTTACTTTTATGTTGAGTCAGTTCACCTATTTCTCTCCATCTCAAGAAGCAAACACTTGTGTGAACTGTGCATTGATTCTTACATACTTGCATATTGCACTTGTTATATTACTCTATGTTGACAATATCCATGAGATATACATGTTATAAGTTGAAAGCAACCGCTGAAACTTAATCTTCCTTTGTGTTGCTTCAATGCTTCTACTATGAATTATTGCTTTATGAGTTAACTCTTATGCAAGACTTATTGATGCTTGTCTTGAAGTACTATTCATTAAAAGTCTTTGCTATATGATTCACTTGTTTACTCATGTCATATACATTGTTTTGATCGCTGCATTCACTACATATGCTTTACAAATAGTATGATCAAGGTTATGATGGCATGTCACTCCGACGTATCGATAATTTCTTATGTTCCATGCCACATTATTGATGTTATCTACATGTTTTATGCACACTTTATGTCATATTCGTGCATTTTCTGGAACTAACCTATTAACAAGATGCCGAAGTGCCAGTTGCTGTTTTCTGCTGTTTGTGGTTTCAGAAATCCTAGTAAAGAAATATTCTCGGAATTGGACGAAATCAACGCCCAGGGTCCTATTTTGCCACGAAGCTTCCAGAAGACCGAAGAGGAGACGAAGTGGGTCCACGAGGTGGCCAAACCATAGGGCGGCGCGGCCCAGGCCTTGGCCGCGCCGACCTATAGTGTGGGCCCCTCGTGACGCCCCTTGACCTGCCCTTCCGCCTACAAATAGCCTTCGTCGCGAAACCCCCAGTACCGAGAGCCACGATACGGAAAACCTTACTGAGACGCCGCCGCCGCCAATCCCATCTCGGGGGATTCAGGAGATCGCCTCCGGCACCCTGCCGGAGAGGGGAATCATCTCCCGGAGGACTCTACGCCGCCATGGTCGCCTCCGGAGTGATGTGTGAGTAGTCTACCCCTGGACTATGGGTCCATAGCAGTAGCTAGATGGTTGTCTTCTCCCCATTGTGCTTAATTGTCGGATCTTGTGAGCTGCCTAACATGATCAAGATCATCTATCTGTAATTCTATATGTTGCGTTTGTTGGGATCCGATGAATAGAGAATACTATGTTATGTTGATTATCAATTTATATCTATGTATTGTTTATGATCTTGCATGCTCTCCGTTACTAGTAGATGCTCTGGCCAAGTAGATGCTTGTAACTCCAAGAGGGAGTATTTATGCTCGATAGTGGGTTCATGTCTCCGTGAATCTGGGGGAGTGACAGAAACCTCTAAGATTATAGATGTGCTGTTGCCACTAGGGATAAAACATTGGTGCTATGTTCGAGGATGTAGTTACTGATTACATTACGCGCAATACTTAATGCAATTGTCTGTTGTTAGCAACTTAATACTGGAGGGGGTTCGGATGATAACCTGAAGGTGGACTTTTTAGGCATAGATGCATGCTGGATAGCGGTCTATGTACTTTGTCGTAATGCCCAATTAAATCTCACTATACTCATCATAATATGTATGTGCATGGTCATGCCCTCTTTATTTGTCAATTGCCCAACTGTAATTTGTTCACCCAACATGCTGTTTATCTTATGGGAGAGACACCTCTAGTGAACTGTGGACCCCGGTCCAATTCTCTTTACTGAAATACAATCTACTGCAATACTGTTCTACTGTTTTCTGCAAACAATCATCATCCACACTATACATCTAATCCTTTGTTACAACAAGCCGGTGAGATTGACAACCTCGTTGTTTCGTTGGGGCAAAGTACTTGGTTTGTGTTGTGCAGGTTCCACGTTGGCGCCGGAATCCCTGGTGTTGCGCCGCACTACATCTCGCCGCCATCAACCTTCAACGTGCTTCTTGGCTCCTACTGGTTCGATAAACCTTGGTTTCATACTGAGGGAAAACTTGCCGCTGTACGCATCACACCTTCCTCTTGGGGTTCCCAACGGACGTGTGCTGTACACGCCATCACCGCCCCCATCTCCTCCATATCTCCCGCGTGCTTTAGCGAAGCTCCGCCGGAGTTCTCCACCGCCACCGACACCACGCCGTCATGCTGTCGGATTCAAGAGGAGCTACTACTTCCGCTGCCCGCTGGAACGGGAGGTGGACGTCGTCTTCATCAACAACCGAACGTGTGACCGAGTACGGAGGTGCTGCCCGTTCGTGGCGCCGGAGGGATCGTGATCAAGATCTTCTACGCGCTTTTGCAAGCGGCAAGTGAACGTCTACCGCAGCAATAAGAGCCTCCTCTTGTAGGCTTTGGAATCTCTTCAAGGGTGAGACTCGATAATCCCCTCGTTGCTACCGTCTTCTAGATTGCATCTTGGCTTGGATTGCGTGTTCGCGGTAGGAAAAAATTTGTTTTCTATGCAACGTTATCCTACAATGGCCTGCATTGTCTGCTCGGACTCGTCGT
Source organism: Lolium perenne (assembly GCF_019359855.2). Taxonomy (NCBI): domain Eukaryota; kingdom Viridiplantae; phylum Streptophyta; class Magnoliopsida; order Poales; family Poaceae; genus Lolium; species Lolium perenne. Next base: position 185,468,438 of record NC_067248.2, on the reverse strand, counting down.
CGGAATTGAGCGGAGTCAATGACCTCACTATGGAACTTGTCGAGCGACTTCCACATATACATCTGTGTGGGTAGCAACTACGGATCAATGGTGGCCACAATAGCGCCCAAAATTGAATTTGGGAACCTACCTGCGCAATTGACTGAACAAGTCCTAGGCGGCATGGCCAGCTGGCGCAAACTGGCAGATGTATGGCCACCAAAGACGCGACAGATGAGGTCAAGAATCTACCCCGACTCCGATCCCGTTCTCTGGTGCGGCAAAGTCGGTGCTACGGCGGTGCCGCGGGGTGGGGTTGGGTGGTGACGTTGCCCTAGGGAAACAAAGAAGGGGATGATGAAACAAATCCGTGTGATCGATTTCGTTGTCCCTGACGTGCGAGACCGGGTTAGAATACGAGGACACTCGACGTGACCGCGTAGCGTCTGGCGACAATGTGCATATTTTGACCATGTTTGCGTCTCTGCGAATAGCCCGATCATTATGCATCTAGATACAAGGCTTAGATGTATTTTTCAACCGTGCAAACGGTCGCGCCGCATCCGTTGGGATCGGGCCGTTGGAGATGCCTAATCTGAAAGGAAAGGCGAAAGCGCTAGTTACGGCGATTTACACAAAAATAACCCTTTTGGGTAAAGATTGCACGAAATGAGGCCAAACTATTTCACGTTTTTCTAACATTTTTGTGTGGTGCCCTTCGCAATCCACACATCCTGTCATATGTGGCGCGCTGAGCCAGCTAGCCGTGTGGCGTCCATGCGAATAGCACAACACAAAAAAGTTAAAGACGTGAAATAGTTTGGTCGGAGGATAATTTCGTCGTTCTCTTCCCTTAAAGGGTTATTTTTGTGTAAATAGCCGTTAGTCACCGAGCTGCTGCTTTCGTGCTGCAGAACTGCGCCATGTTGTTGCGTCGGGGAGATCGCACGGCACCGTACATGCCCATCCTTGAGTTGACGGCGCCGCCCGCCTGCGACGGCGATGGCGACCTGAGCCGCTCCGTCCCGGTTCTATCCTATCTCACAGCCCAACCCGCATCAGAACGAACCGTCCCCGGTCGCGAACAACACTCCAACGCATCAACATCACTGCTGATTATTAATTGTTGTCCCCATCCGGCCCGAGAAATCATTCTGTGCATGAATACACTGTGAGATCACGTGCCTGGTCTCTATTATTGGCGCCTAGATAACGTACTCGAGCAGATCGTAAATATCCACTCCGAGAGAACGGGAGCAAGTGAAGTCGTGAAGATTGCCTTGTAGCCAACGCTGTCTGTGTTGACAATAATTCCAGTCTCACACTTGACCGCATGTTAAGGCTGTGTGCATCTATTGATGTAGAGGATGAAGCTTTTTTACTCTCATTTCGCAAAAAAAAAAAAAAAAAAAAAACAAAAAAAAAAGTTAACCGCATGAGATTCATCTCAAATCTCAAATCCAATGTTAGCCTGTCCCGCCTGGCATAACAAGCTCAACTGCAGCACATTTGGTAGACTGAATTAAATTTTATGCTTAAGGGAGCATGCATCGCATGTAATGTGTTTTGATTCATCTTCTTACTTTGTTTTGTTGCTTACCTGACATTTTCTGGGTAACTATCCGTTCCTTTTTTTGAGGGAGGGTAACTATCTGTTCTTTGTTTGGTAGCCTACATATAACTTTTTTTTTGCTCGGTTGGTACAAACCAAATGTATTTGGTTGCAAGCAACATGTTGCATATATGGTTAGCACGATCCAAATATGGTGAGCTTACTGTATCATTGCATACTATACATTGATCACAAAAAATCAAGATACTGTCAATCACCACAATCAGACCCATACTCTCTCGGGCCTCCTTGAAGCCATTGTCAATTCTGGCGTCGGTTTCGATCAATTCACACAATTTTCTCGAGGATGAAGCTTGACACGGAGGGGAGCCGTTCCATGCCCCCCACCCCCTACATACTAAGATTGTAGATGAACAAGCATTGCACATGCAAAACCTAGCCATATCTACTTTACCACACCAAGATCTACCCTACCCTACCATGCTCTATTTGTGGTCACATACAATCATCGGCGGAGGTGAAGGACAACTCGAGGAAGAGCGGGAAGTAGGCTTCCCACCGATCGGAGATGAGTACGTCGCTTACCTACTCTCGAACCCGGCAATGGAGCTCGAAGTGGGGGATCGAGGGTTTCAAATTGGAATTGAGAGTGGAGGGTATATACATGGGAATGGTTTCGGCGGTAGGTGACATACTCCCCCTCCCCCCACCTCCCCTCCTGTTGTGGGTATACTTCATGGGTGTACCATCGACAGTGCCTAGATCCGGCAAGCCCGGGTGGCCCACAGATGGTGATGTGGCATGTGGCCCATCGGGCGGCCCAGTTGCTGTTGATCCTGAAGGATGAAGTCCGGCCCAGGAGAAGGGAGCCGGATCCGACCGACCTTAAGGAGGAACCCGGATCCACGAAGGCCCATTAAGGAACCCGGATCCGGTACGATGTAGATAGGAAGGCGGATCCTTGACGTGCGCGGCAAGACATTGTACCGTAGTTAGGCAACCTGTATCCGGCTAGGACTCTCCATGTAAACCCTAGATCCATGTGCCTTTATAAGCCGGATCCCGGGAGCCCTAGAGGCACAACCACAACTCATTGTAACATCGCGAAAGCGCCCAGATAATTCCAGACAAGCAGTAGTAGGCCCTGTCATCGTGCAGGTGTTCTGAAGCTGGGTAAATCGCGTACCACCGTCCCGTGTGAACTCCGCCCTATGGCCCCTACTTCTTCTCCCCCTCGTGAGGATCCCTCCTCCAAGGTACCGTCGATTAGGCAACGACAGTTGGCGCCCACCGTGGGGCCTGCGGCGTCTGGAGGCCGGAACCGGGAGGGTTCCGCCATGGGAAGCTACGACGACACCATCACTGTGGGACGCGTCCTTTACGCCGGAAATCTGCCGTTCGTCCCTCCGGATGAGTGCTGGATTCCGGCTAAGACAAACCCCGTCAAGCTCTCCATCGTCCCAGTTGGCGGCATACACATCTTCATCGGGGAAACCGTCGATTCCGATGGAAACCCACTGGTAAGTAACGCAGACGCGACCGCCGCTGAGCTGGACGCAGTCGCGAAGATCCGATCTGAGATGCAGGATCTTCCCAAGGAAGATTCCGCCACTACTAGAAAAAGGGCAATCAGTGGCGCACCACTTTTACCCATCAGTGGCGCACTAGTGGTGCGCCACTGTTATCACGCCACTGCTAACTCATAGTAGTGGCGCACTAGGGGCGCGCCACTACTAGCCTGGATACCTGTGGCGCACTGACTGGTGCGCCATTGACATGTCCTCCAGTGCGCCACTACTACTCCAAAGTAGTGCGCCACGGTTGGTCAGAGGCGTTGCGCCACCACCGTGTAGAAGAGGTGCGCCATCGCTACCGTCTTGCGTGCGCCACCGGTCCAGCGAGGAGGTGCGCCATCGCTGAGTGAGTACGTGCGCCATCGCCTCTCCAGACGTGCGCCACTGCTACTTATCCTGATGCGCCACTGCTAGTCTCGGAGAGGATCACAGGGCAGTGCGCTACTGGATCCAGAGCAGTGCGCCACTGCTACTTAGTGGTAGTGCGCCACAGATGGTCCACTAGTGCGCCACTGCTAAGATTTCGATTTTTTTTTGTATCTTGGTAGGTATTTATACAGGTTGTATATAACAGTACAATAGCACAATACAGGATATATAACAGCATATAAACAACAGCACAGCTTATCCATACATAGTTCTTCACATTAGCCCCACATGATTCACAAGCATTCGCATTAGAGAAGAGGTTACAATGCAAGTTACGGTGTTACAAGTCACAAATGAGCTAGTGGTTACACAAGGTCGATCATCTAAACTAGCATCACATAGAAGAGAGCTAGAGTCACTACTAGCACCGTCCCGATGAAAGTGGTCTTCATCCGGTTCCTCCTCCGCTCCGTCCTCTCTCCCGCCAGATAGCGTGCGTATCCGTCTTCGGCCTCCGCTCTAGTGGTGTACCCTTTGTAGCTGTTACCGCTAAAACGGTGAACCTGTCTCCGACACTCCTCCCAGTCGTTGTAGACTCCGGGAACCTTGCCCTTGTACACGACATACCACGTCATATCTGCACATATATGAACAAGCCAAAGAATCATTAGTGCACGCTCATAGATGTTTGCAACGAATAAGAGCAAACTCAAAAACGATCCAAGTAGTATGAACTAAATGGAATGCATCATACATTGTTGGTCGAAACAAATATGAACATCCCGGGATGGCGTTAGTGAGGCCAGGTAGGATGCACAAGAGATTGATATTTGTGCCATCACACCAGGCTCACTAGCGTCACCCCGGAGTGTAGTGACCACAAAATTTAATCATCGGCCAATGCAATTAAGAAGTGCAAACTCAAATAAGAGACAAGTAGCTAGTATGAACTAAATGGAATGCCTCATACATTGTTGGTCGAAACAAATATGAACATCCCGGGATGGCGTTAGTGAGGCCAGGTAGGATGCACAAGAGATTGATATTTGTGCCATCACACCAGGCTCACTAGCGTCACCCCGGAGTGTAGTGACCACAAAATTTAATCATCGGCCAATGCAATTAAGAAGTGCAAACTCAAATAAGAGAGAAGTAGCTAGTATGAACTAAATGGAATGCCTCATACATTGTTGGTCCAAACAAATATGAACATCCCGGGATGGTGTCACGAGGCTGTAGGATGCACAAGAGATTGATATTTGTGTCATCGCACCAGGCTCGCAGGCGTCACCCCGGAGTGTACAGTTGACCAAACATTTCGTACACACATCATGGAAAACAGCCAATTCGTACACACATCATGGACATAACATCATCATACCTAACATCGTAGCTTCATACAATTTAAGATAGAATTCAAACAACACGAAGCAACGAAGATAGAGTTGACAACACTCTAAGTTCTAACTATCGGTGTCCGAGCCGGATTCGCCGGTGTGGGGGTAGTGCACACGGCAGGCGGTGTCGTCGAACACCTTGACGATCATCTCGCCGTCCCCCTCGTACAGGAAGGTGAGCTGGCAGCCGGGCTCGAGGTGGAGGTCACGGGCGAACTTGTCCCACCCCGTGTGCAGGTACATCTTGCCCTGCCCGTCGAACAGGACCTCCACGGACCAGCGGCAGAAGTTGCAGCTAGCCTCCCGTAGCTGCAAGTGCGCCGGCTCGACGCCGTCGACGAACTCGGCGAACTTGTCCGGTAGCCTCTTGATGCCGAGTGGGTCGTCGTCGATGCGGAGGAGGAACTCGAAGCAGCGTTCCTCATGCGAAGACGAGGAGGATGCAGGTGATGGTGACCGTGGGGCCCTTGCTGCTCCACCGCGGCGGCCCCTTCCCCGGCCCTGGGGGCGCCCAGGACACTACAAGAAATGTGCCATAACATGACGTTTTTTTATGACTGGAAATCAAAATGTCATAGGTTTATGACGTTCCTAGCTTTGACCGTCCTTGGCCACTCCGGGGGGGCAAAACCCTAGAAAATCGTGACGTTATTGGGCAAAAACGTCATTGGCAATTTAGGTCAAAACGTCATTAGCAAAATTAAGTGGCCTACGACGTTTTTCCAATGCCGATTGCGACAAATCAATAGCGTCATTGGCATTTGGCTCAATACAATGGTATGTGTTTGGCTGCCATGTCATCCATTTTGCCTATGTGTCCCTTTTCGGGTCCCACGCGCCTCACACGTGTCACTGGAAGCAACTGGCTTGAACTAACTGACATGTAGGACCAACTGATACTTGTGGGACAAAGGCGTCTTGTTATTTTTTTCTCTGTGCCGTCCACCATTTTAATGGGCTGCTGGTGATATCCGCCCCTTTTGGGCTGTCCTCTACTAGGCTGCTGGCTGCTGGCCTACCCCACGGCGGCCCATCCGGGGGTTGAATTGCTGGCCCGACGGCCCATCCGGGGTTGGAGTGGCTCCCGATGGAAATAACTGGCAAAAATTGCGCTTGCGGGGACTCGAACCCTCGACCTGGCGCTGCCGCACTACCACTCCCTACCGCTTTGCTACAATAGTGTTGTTGACACAAGTATGGTTATCCATGTATATAGACATGATAGACTAATCAGTTGTCCTAAAAATCCCTCCACCTCGACCAAAATCCCTCCGACCAGGTGCATCTAGCTAGGGTTCCTCCTCCGACCAAAATCCCTCCGACCAGGTGCATCTCGTTGCATGGCGGCGCAGCTCCCACCGCTCGGGCAGTTCTTCTAGGTCGAGCTGCCGTTGCCGCCGCCGGCGGCCGGGCACGCCCATCCCGTATCGGCAGCCGGCCATTCGATTATGAGCCCGCCGACGTATGTGATCGTGGCGAGAAGATGCCGCAATGGATTTCTTGAGTGATCCGAATCTGGGAGAAGATACCGAACCGCAAAATTCGCTCTGTTAGTCTTCGAGCACGCCCCCGCCCCCATTCTGAATTTCGCCCGCCGTCTTCTGAAGTTTCTTTTCTACTATGGCTTACTTATCCTCTTTTGTTCTTCATCTCGTCGATTGCTGGTGGAATAGGGTGTAAAGTGTTTAAGTGGATTGATGATCCGCTGGATGCACGTCACAAAGAGTTAGTTCGTGATCTGCGTGATGCCGTTTGGGATCGAGATGAAGAAATTGAGAGGCTCCAGGTAGAAATTGAGAGGCTCCAGAAGAAAAGTTTCTGCTTGCTGCAAGGAAACAGAGCAACCCCGAACCAAAGAAAATGGGAGGCTTCATGGTTTGGGTGCTATCTCGTAGCTTTTGTCATCTCGTTGTACCTGGTGATGTGTAGGAACTGAAATTAGGGTGAATTCAGTGATCTGTTGGTCAGGAGGAGAAGAAGCTAGAGTATATGCTAGAGTTATTGTGTTGTAATTCCAACCATTTGTCTGTTTCGTGCCACAATGTTTAGTTCCTGAATTTGAACCATGTCTATGTATGTGTGCAATTCTGCTCAGCTTGAAAATGTGTTCGTTGAAAATGAGTTCTGTTGAAAATGTGTAGCAGCTACTTTTGCACGGCGGCGCCGCCCATATATGGTCGCCGCGTCAGCCATGCACGGCGGCGCCGCCCATATATGGTCGCCGGCGTCAGCCATGTATTGAAAAAATTGGGCATGGATTCCCTAAAAATTGGGCATGGAGTCCCCAAAAATTGGGCACAAATTCTGGGAACAAATAGCTGACATATTCAACATAAATTCTGGGAATATTGAACATAAAAATTGGGCACAAATTCTCGGGAACAAATAGCTGACATATTCTCGGGGAACAAATAGCTGACATATTCAACATAAATTCTGGGAACAAATAGCTGACATATTCAACACAAATTCTGGGAACAAATAGTCGACAAATTCTGGGAACAAATAGCTGACATATTCAACACAAACCGCTACTCATCTTCTTCGAAAACTTGACGCTTCCTAGTCCTATTTCCTCCATCATCATCATCATCATCCTCATCGCTGCAATATTGGTACATTGTCTCGATCAACCTCCTCGATTTCTTCGGCACAACCTCTTTGCTATGTTTCTTCAGCTTTGTCCGTAATGACTTTTTCAAGTAGCACACGTTCCTGGTCACTTCTCGTCCTACTCCGTGCAGTGCCTTCTTTTTCTTGCACAGGAACTTGACTGAATCTTCATCTTGATATGATAGTACAAAGAACACCGGGTCCCCGTTCATTTTCTTTTACACTCCATAGATGTCTATGGTGAAATTTCTGCACAACTTGCCATTTTCCTTTCAACTTGGTGTCCGGCACATAAAAGACCTTGGTTGCTTGTGATGTCGAAGGAAAGGATCAGTCTTGTACCAAAACTTTTCGTGTTAACACTCTTGAAGTGTCCATCATCGTCGAGCCCGGTTTCCTACCACCAAGGTCAAACCAAATACACCGGAAGAGGACAATCGACCGATGGACGCCACCGCTGGAGTTGTATTGCAATCTGATGATGGATTTGAGCTGACCAAAGAAGTCAATGCCGTTGCCATCATGATCTCCCTCAAACGATTCCACTATTTTGTGTCTTCCTGTTCTTCTCGCGGTCAACAAGATGGTACCGAACACCGTCAACAACACATGCCGAATATAGTCTCACTCTAAAATCTGGTTTGCACGCCAAAGCATAGAGATCAGACAGACATCATTTCGCATTTTTCCAATCTGCAAAAAATCAACCGGGGGTGAGTAACACACACAAAGAAAATTATATCATGAACTTTTCCAATCTTCAGAAATAAACCAGCTAAAGATCTCACATGAGTATGAAACCATCTAGCAAAGTTCTTGGCAAGCCATCTGTCAACATTGATCTGACCACCTTGTTGGTTCAACTCTTGTTTGCACAAAGCTGGAATGGCAACAGAAAATAGATCCTAATTATTATTTGGAGAGGCTGCAATAACCTATCTATATAAGGGGATGAAGAGAAACGTACTCGATGTATGGATCAACCTCGTGGCAACTTCGGAGCACATACCACACCATGTTGTCATAGTCCTCACCAGCAAACACATATTGAGAGGCTCCAATAAATTTCACACCGTGTTTGAAAACAGACACATCACCAATATGTGAATCATCCCGCTCCGGATTTCTGCTTGGACGGTTGAATCTTGTTTCAACATCGTCGAAGTATCTCGAGCAAAATGTCGTGCACTCATCAACAATATATGCTTCGCAATCGATCCCTCCGGCCTGGCATTGTTCCGGACATAACGCTTCAATGTTAGCAACCTTCTTTCGACCGGGTACATCCAACTGTAATGCACTGGCCTCTAAGCCTTGCCTCTTTTGGTAAATGGATGGCCAAATGCACCATCACGTCGAAGAAAGATGGGGGAAGATCTTCTCAAGTTTGCAAAGAATAACTACGATTTCCTTTTCAAGTCTGTCCGTAACGTCTCTCTTCGTGTTTTGCAAAGACAGCTCTCTGAAGAAATTTCCAAGTTCAAGAACCGCTTCATATATGTCTTCATGGATTGTTCCTCGAAGGCCAGCCGGTAAGATCCTTTGAAGCAATATATGACAACATGGGTCTTCAGCCCTTGAAGCTTGCACTTATCAAAGAGCAACACACTTGGATATGTTAGACGCGCATCCATCCTGAAACCTCACAGCTTTTATGAATTCACAAAAAGCAATTTTTTCTTGTTTACTCATTGTATACCACGCCCGTGGCATCTCAAAAGAGTCACTGAAACAGCTGCAAATGCAAGTCACCTCTTATGCCCATGTCTTCCAAATCAAGCCTTGAATTCACAAAGTTGTCTTTGGTCTTGCCTTGTATGTTCATGAAAGTACCAAGCAAATTGTCACAGATGTTTTTCTCGATGTGCATTACATCGAGATTATGCCTCAGCTTTAGATCTTCCCAAAGATGGCAAGTCCCACAAACATGATCTACGGCTCCAACACCGACCGTCCTCACGTTTCCTTTTCTTCCGAAGCTTGCCTCGGTATCACATCTCTAACCCTATCAAGCTGTTGCTTCAGCTCTTCCGGAGTGAATTCCGCCGGCTTCTCACGGCTTTAAGCACCATCGAATTCTTTGCTATTTCTCCAAGGATGGTGCCGAGGTAGCCAACGGTGGTGCCCAATAAAGCAGATTTTGTTCCTTAATTTCTTGGAGCAATTCTCTTTGTCACAACGCACACATGCCTGGTAACCAGCCGTGGCCCTCCCCGACAATGTGTGCAAGGTCTTGGGATAATCATGAATACACCATAAGATTGCGGCACGGAGATCAAACTTGTCCGGACTATTGGCATCATACGATTTTACACCTTTCCGCAGCTCCTGCAGCTCTTCCATCAAAGGCTCCATGAAGACATCAAAATCTTTTCCGGAGAGGATGGACCAGGGATTAGCAATGCAAGCATGAAGTTGGACCGATCCATACATGCCCACGGCGGAAGGTTGTATGGCACCACGAATACAAAGCCACATGCCGTAGGAGTTGCTCATATTCCCGTAGGGATTAAAACCATCCGTGGCAAGTCCAAGCCTTATGTTCCCGGCATCGCGGCAAAGTCTTTATGAATATTGTCAAAATCCTTCCATGCATCCCCGTCTCGCTGGATGACCGAGATCATTCTCCATGTCTTGCCGCTTCGCTTTGTGCCACCGTACTTCCTTTGATTGCTCCTTTGAAAGAAACATTCTTTGCAGCCTTGGAATCAATGGGAAGTGCCTTAGCACCTTCTCCGGGATCTTTCTCCTACCATCAAGATCTTTCCATCTGGAGGCTTTGCACTTGGGGCAATTATTCTCCTTGGCATAATCCTTCCGAACAATACACGCTTATTCGGGCACACATGGATACTCTCATAACCAAGTCCCAACCTGCCGACTATGCTAAGTGCCTCCTCGTATGACTTTGGTATTGAGCTATTAGGGTATTGCAAGGCCAAAATCAGGAGTATCGCGTTGAATGCAACGTTGCTAATCCGGTAGTACGACTTGGCCTGAAGTAACTTGACTCGTGAGTGAAAACCTTGACATTGTACCCCCATCGCTGGCTGCGCGCTTGGCTTCCTCTATCAACTCAGCAAATATAGTGTCCTTTCCAAAGACCTTGCGGTTCTGAGTTGTACAAATCAGCAAGCGAGATCAGGAATTCTATCATCTTCGTAACCATCTTCCTCTTGCAAACCATAATAGTGTGCCTCTGCATCACCTCCACCAACATGGTGTGCCCCCGCATCACCTCCATGTCCAGCCTCAGGTTCACCTCCATGTCCAAAGCCTCAGTTCACCTCCATGTCCATGTCCGGCTTCGTGTGCACCTCCTTGTCCTCCATGTCCAGCTTCAGTACAGGATGTAATGGTTCTCCATGGAAGACCCATCGGTCATAAGTGCTTGCCATCCCAAAAAGAAGCAAATGAGACTCTACTACATCTAGAGGTTTTGTGCACCGGTTGAGACAGCTACGACATGGGCACAAAGACTCGATCAACATTGGCAGCATTCAAGCGAACAAACCGCATAAACTCTGCCACTCCCTTTGTGTGTTCAGGGAAAGCCTTCTAATTCTTGTTGTAATCCAGCGTCTCATCCATCTGCGGAAGAACAAAATGATGCAATTAGCACACACCTAACTGCACAGCAGTTCCAATTTCAAGCAATGCACAGCAGTTCAATTCGATTTTGTGAACTGATGAAGAAGAACAGATCGAGAGGGGAGAGATGAGAGGGGTGCAGACCGGGAGATGCGGAGGGGCTCGGCCCCGGAGAGGGCGAGGGCTCGTCCCGGAGAGGGCGAGGGGCTCGTCGTCGGCGAGGCGTATGGACAGCAGATCCCTTGCTCGGACGCAGCGCCGGCACAACCACCACCGCCGTCACCTCGGACTCGGTACTTTAGTCCTAGTAACAAGACATATTGGATCACGTAGATTCGATATTGTGAACTCGACGAAGAAGAACAGATCGAGAGGGAGAGGTGAGAGGGGTGCAGACCGGGAGATGCGGAGGGGCTCGTCGTCGGAGAGGGCCGGGGCTCGTCGTCGGAGAGGGACGGGGCTCATCGTCGGAGAGGGACGGGCCGCCACCGCCGCCACCGCCGCCGCCGCCGCTCGTCGTCGGAGATTCGAATTTCTGCTAGGTTATCGGAGGGAGTTGGATTCGGAAGGGATATTTGGGCTTCTCCGGCGCCAAAAAAAAACAAAAAGAGTGAGGGCTGGGACTCGAACCCAAAGACCTCTAGATGTGTCAACGTGCCGCTAACCGGTGGAGCTATTGGAGAGATCTTGTCACCTTACCATCCTTTATCCTTTACATAGTGGAACTAAGGCAACTTTTTTTTTATAGTTATGGATATGATCTTGTTACATAATCTATCAGAGGGGATACTGATTTAGGACAACAGTTAATTTGTACAGGAGCATTAGCTAAGCAATAGGCTAATATATGACTAATAATTAATTACGGCTAGCAAACTATATATATCTATATATACTCCAAAGCATATATAGACCACCAAAAGCACATTATATTACACATATATAGTGCCAGCCTTGAGCTCAATAACATAGTACCAAAAGGACACGTTAATTATAGATACTACCGAGGAGGTTCAACGCTCATTTACTTGAGCACATTACATAGACCAACAAAGCGGCCATTAGATAGTACCAGATCGATCGATAAGAGGTTCAACGCTCATATTAGTTGAGCTCATACACACATATATATAGTACTACTAGCTTAATTAGAGAGGTTCAGCCTGCTAGCTCATTTCTCGAGCTTCCCGACATACAACTTGAGACCGCCTGGCGCGAATGCGGAACCAAAACACAAAGATATCATTTGCCTTCATCTTGCTCTTCCGCACCACAGCACTCCGCTTTGTTGTGATCACCGCACCGTCAAACTTCCCTTTGCCCCTGGAAAATCCTCACTTTCACACCATGTCTCTCACCGTAAGAGACAAGAAAGTCATTATCCTGGAAGCTGCATATTCTTCGAGATGTACTTCTTGGTAAACTTCCGGTTGAAGTACCGCAGATTATAAGATGCAAAACTTCGTTCGTATGAAGTAATTGTCAACATATAAAGATGCAAAAACATCCTTGATCGAGATGGAGTAATTATATTTACCATTCTGGAATAGCCTTCCACGGTACTTGCACTCTTTATAGTGCACACATAAAAAGGAATTGCGGGCGCTTTTGGTCAACAAGATATCTCAGTGGTATCAACTTGTGTAGGATTCATTTCCACTAGATTGGGATACATGCAAAAGTCATCCCATTCCTCACCTGCCTCTATCCCTGGGACCTACATATATAAGGAAACCAGGGAATAAGGCCTAGTTTAAAGTTTTCCTAAAACTGAAGTATATCAAACCAACAGTATTTATAGAAACTGAAGTATTCCTTGAATGCTACAAATTGACTAGCTATTATGCCAAACCGAGACTAATTAAGCATTTGACCTATATCCTGCATCTATAACTACTATATATATATTTTACCTCGACGAGTCGATGGACATCGCCAGGAGGAGGAGGAGCAACTTCCTCATGCTCACCGCACAATCCATTGTTGCAGCATCATCAGCTTTCTCTTGCTTGACGTGAACCCTATCTAGAGCACCATCCTCACCTTCGGAGGATGAGCTGATGTCGATGGTCTCAACGGCCTTCTTGGATGGGACCAAAATGGCAACTTCATAGTCATAGGGGTCCATGGTGTCGACCTAATAACAAGCAGTGAACAATTTGAGAACTATGAAACTATTAATTACACATTAATTAAAACTAAGTTGGGATGTTTAGGTTCAGATTGACATTCGCACTAGCAGCACTAGCACATGTTTTGAATCAATCTAAACCAGGAAAATCTACTCTAGCACTAGAATCTACTTTGAATCGATCAAACCCTAGGAAAATCGCCGCTCGGACAAAAAAACCCCAATTAAAATCCCCCGAGATTAAGTACGGCAAACCCTAGAAAATCCCCCGCTCATCCCCCAAATTAACCCGAGCTTCGCCGACGGAGGCAAAGTGGAGCTCGGCCGACTGAGCTTGACTGAGCTGCTTGACTGAGCTTCGGTCGACTGGGAGTTGGGAGAGGAAGAGGCGGCTGTGGGGGCTGGGTGAGTGAGTGTGAGACCGGGGAGAATGTTGCTTTTGGTATAGGACTTTTTGGGGTGGGTGGGGAAAATGGGAACCCACTGACGTGTGGGGCCATCTGAGGGGTGGGTTGGGCCATTTCCGGTAATTTTATGTGGATTAGGGGCCAGCAGGTAACATGGAACCCTCATTCTCTGTTTTTACTAATTATAATAAATCAGAAATTCCCTCCTCCGCCTCTCCGCTTGACGGTTCCACTCCGCTTCTTGCCGGTTCCACTCCCACTAGACGGAAAACCCTCCTCCGCGCCAAGACGCTTCTGCCTCGCCGCTTCTGCCTCCTCCGCCGCTTCCTCCTCCGCGCTTCTGCCTCCTCCGCGCCATGGACGCTGCTTCTTCTTCCTCTTCCTCTGTTCCGCAACCGCTTCGCCTCCTCCGCCGTCGCAATGCAGGCCATTACTCAGATCAGGACCTTCACCGTCCATGGCGGCAAGGAGATCGATGTTGTCTACACAAACGAGGAGGAGACGATGAGCAAGTACCTGAAGATGTACGCGCAGTGGTATGCGGAAGAAGAAGAGAACAAGTTTGTAGGATTGGATCTCGAGTACACTCGGGAGGACCCCAACCACGAAGAAGACAACTACCTCGCCGTCGCTCAACTGTGCATGAGGAACCACGTCCTCGTCTGCCACTTTTCCTGGTTTGTAGACCTTAATCTTGCTCTGATTTACTTAATCTTGCTCTGATTTTGTTAATCTTGCTCAGATTTTAGTTAATCGCTAGTGCATGATGAACCAAGTCACCCTCGAGTGCTCTGTTTTAGTTAATCTTGATCTGTTTTAGTTAATCTCGAGTGCAACAAATTAAACTACAAACCGTGCTAGCTGCAAAACTAGTTTTGTTTCTGTGTTTTGTGTAACAAAAGCCACAAAGCATGGTGTGCTGATCTTGCAGATTGAATCTATCCATATGCTCATCTAGCATGTACTGGATTTCATTATACCAAATTAATTATGACAAAGCAAATTTCCTGTGAGTCCCGATCTTGCATTTAATAGACTTTTGTTAGTTTCAAAATTATATGATGCAAAATGATATTTCAATGACTAAAAAATTTGCACTTGCACATTTCATAAAAGTGTTGGTCATGCATTCTTTTAGTACCAAATGGATTATGACTAGATAATTTTCAGACTCTTGATCATGCACTTACTAAACTTATGTCAATTTTATTCAAGTTATGAGATTGCATAGACTAAACATTCGTATTCCCAAATTTTATTCAAGTGTTGATCTCGCAAGTACTAAATTTTTGCATCAAATTGAATCTATCCATATGCTCATCTAGCATGTACTGGATTTCATTATACCAAATTAATTATGACAAGCAAATTTCCGGAGTCTTGATCTTGCATTTAATAGAATTTTGTTAGTTTCAAAATTATATGATGCAAAATGAAATTTCAATGACTAAACAATTGCACTTACACATTTCATAAAAGTGTTGTTCATGCATTCTATTAGTACCAAATGAATTATGACTAGATAATTTTCAGATCGTTGATCATGAACTTACTAAACTTATGTAGTTTCAAATTTTATATTCAAGCTATGAGATTGCATATAGACTAGCTTCGTAGTCCCAAATTTTATTCAAGTGTTGATCTCGCAAGTACTAAATTTTTGCTTTCAGGACCAACGGGGAATGTCCGGCGCTGCGCTCATTCCTTCAAGATCAAGGAATTGTGTTCTGCAGCGTTGACAAGAGAGCAGATTTTATAAAGTTATATTACGAGAAGATTATAATTCCAAGGGAGAACTGGATCGATATCCAGGAAATTGTCAACGTCAAAGGTCTCAACGAGAGAGGAAACTTAATGAGGGATGGAATGGCTAGTCTTGCAACTAGCATCATCGACGAGTCGTACAGCCAGATGAAGAGCAAATTCCCTCGAGAGAGGCACAATTACTGGGAAGAGCAGCCGTTGTCTGATTTAAACCTGGAGTATGCAGCTAAAGATGCTTACGTGAGCTACCAGCTCTACGTTAAGATATGGTTCTTCCTGCGTTACCTTGTGTTTTGCCCCGGTTGCAAGAAGGAAGACGAGCTGAGGGGACGTCTGTGTTGCAAATGCAGGGTAGCAGAGATCGAAGCTGAACATGCACAGAGAAATGCTGCAGCTGAAATAGCAAGGTTAAATGCTGAACTTGCAAGCGCGCTGGCTGAACTAGCAATCTTGAAGGCACCAGCTTCTTGCAGCGACAACACCCAGCAGACAAGTCCCACTCATGGCAAACGGACGAAGATGAATGATGAGCAGTGGCTGGAGCGTAGTGATGCGCCGAAGAGTAGTGATTATTGGCAGAACCTGAGGAAGAAGTCGTGGACTGGTGCCGATCGTAAGAGTGATGATCCGTGGACGACGGAGATGAGTGATCAGCAGAGCCCGAAGAGTGATAATCCGTGGCGGACGAAGCCAGGCAATTACTGACGACTTCTCCAAGATCCATGCCTAGTTAATTATTTGTATTTGCTTGTCAAGAAACTTTGCTTCTATCGTCTCAGATTATCAGAGAAATCATACTTTTCCTGATGTGAATAGTACTGTCAGATCTGGTTGAATATTCACACCCAGATTTATCTTTTTTGTTTCTCTAAGTGTATGTCGAATTTGAATTTGAATTTACATGTACATCTCCATAATATATGTGTATGCCTCAAGTTTCACGAGAAATCTAGGGGGGTAGACCCGCCGGGGCACACGTTCCGCTGTTTTGGGGGAAGGAGGGGGAGAACGACCGCACGAGCACCGGAACCCCACCAAATCTTGCATGTGGACCTATGATATGTGTTAAAGTGTGGTGCAAGGTCTAATGGTGCAAAAGTAGCTCCCCTAAACCCTAAACCCTAAACTGGGGAGGCTTCGAGCCCTAAACCCCTCTAAATCCCTAAACCATGACGCCGGAGCTGCGGAACCATGCATCATAAACCCTAACCCTAACCCTAAACCCTAATCCTATACCTAACCATAAATACTTACCTTTAAACTAAACCCTAGCCCTAGCCCCTAAACCCTAGCCCTAACCCTACACCTAACCCTAACCAGTAGATCAGGCACACCCTCGATCGTGTGATAATGGCTCTAGCTGCGGGTATATGTGCCAAAGGGTCCCAATCTTGGTTCTACATGTGTATATGTACTAAACAAACCTAAAAGAATGAAAAGTTACATTGGTGCACCCTCGCGCGGAGAAATCTAGGGGGGTAGACCCGCCGGGGCACGCGTTCCGCTGTTTTGGGGGAGGAGGGGGATAACGACCGCCGGAGCACCGGAACCCCACCAAACCTTGCATGTGGACCTATGATATGTGTCAAAGTGTGGTGCAAGGTCTAATGGTGCAAAAGTAGCTCCCCTAAACCCTAAACCCTAAACTGGGGAGGCTTCGAGCACTAAAACCCCTCTAAAACCCTAAACCACGACACCTGAGTCTGAGAACCATGCATCATAAACCCTAACCCTAACCCTATACCCTAAACATATACCTAACCATAAATACTTACCTTTAACCTAAACCCTAGCCCTACCCCCTAAACCCTAGCCCTAACCCTACACCAAACCCTAACCAGTAGATCAGGCACACCCTCGATCGTGTGATAATGGCTCTAGCTGCGGCTTTTTTTTGTGAAGGGACTACATGGTGCGCATTTTAGTATTGCGTGAGACCTCCGCGCAGTGGTAGGATACCTCCTACGCACCACCTATCACATGCCGTATGCGCGCGGTAGCCATCTGGGAATCCCTCCCGCTTCCTGCGGTGTCCCGCCGAATCCGCTGGAAACTGACCGGATCTGAACTGGGGCGACACTTTCCTTCGCTCAATAAATGGAGGGAAAAATGTTTTTAGGTCTAGGACATGTCATTTTATGTGCTAAATGTTTTCCGTTTCGCGCGTTGGCGGACGGGTGCACGCGCGCGCCCGGTACGGCCATACCGCATGTCCCGGCGGCCCCGTTTTGCGCAGTTGGCAAAGCAAACGGAGCCAAAAAATCGAGTGGAGCCGCGTGGCGTCATTTTATGTGTCCTGGTAACCACTGCAAAAGACGGAACTGGGATACGGCAATTATCTTGGAGAACCCTTCACGAACAGGGCTATCTCGTCCGGAGTTCTATGGCTTTTAGGGGAAATGAGTAGGAAACGGCCCGTTTCACCACATAGTTTGTCGGAACGAGGCCATATTTGGCACGTGCGTGGGCCTTAGGATGGGAAGCAAGGCCCCGGTCGCGGATTTCCAATCCGAACCACGGGCGACAGTTTTTCCATTTTCGGGGTGCCGGAAGGGCTTTTTTTTGTGAAGCAGCTACATGGCGCGCATTTCAGTATCGCGCGGGACCTCCGCGCGGCGGTAGGATACCTCCTACGCACCACCTATCACATGCCATATGCGCGCGGAAGCCATCTGGGAATCCCACCCGCTTCCTGCGGTGCCCCGCCGAATCCGCTGGAAACTGTCCGGATCTGAACTGGGGCGACACTTTCCTTCGCTCAATAAATGGAGGGAAAAATGTTTTTAGGTCTAGGACGCGTCATTTTATGTGCTAAATGTTTTCCGTTTCGCGCGTTGGCGGACGGGTGCACGCGCGCGCCCGGTACGGCCATACCGCATGTCCCGGCGGCCCCGTTTTGCGCAGTTGGCAAAGCAAACGGAGCCAAAAAATCGAGCGGAGCCGCGTGGCATCATTTTATGTGTCCTGGTAACCACTGCAAAAGACGGAACTGGGATACGGCAATTATCTTGGAGAACCCTTCACGAACAGGGCTATCTCGTCCGGAGTTCTATGGCTTTTAGGGGAAATGAGTAGGAAACGGCCCGTTTCACCACATAGTTTGTTGGAACGAGGCCATATTTGGCACGTGCGTGGGCCTTAGGATGGGAAGCAAGGCCCCGGTCGCGGATTTCCAATCCGAACCACGGGCGATGGTTTTTCCATTTTCGGGGTGCCGGAAGGGCTTTTTTTTGTGAAGCAGCTACATGGCGCGCATTTCAGTATCGCGCGGGACCTCCGCGCAGCAGTAGGATACCTCCTACGCACCACCTATCACATGCCGTATGCACGCGGTAGCCATCTGGGAATCCCTCCCGCTTCCTGCGGTGTCCCGCCGAATCCGCTGGAAACTGACCGGATCTGAACTGGGGCGACACTTTCCTTCGCTCAATAAATGGAGGGAAAAATGTTTTTAGGTCTAGGATGCATCATTTTATGTGCTAAGTGTTTTCCGTTTCGCGCGTTGGCGGACGGGTGCAAGCGCGCGCCCGGTACGGCCATACCGCATGTCCCGGCGGCCCCGTTTTGCGCAGTTGGCAAAGCAAACGGAGCCAAAAAATCGAGCGGAGCCGCATGGCGTCATTTTATGTGTCCTGGTAACCACTGCAAAAGACGGAACTGGGATACGGCAATTATCTTGGAGAACCCTTCACGAACAGGGCTATCTCGTCCGGAGTTCTATGGCTTTTAGGGGAAATGAGTAGGAAACGGCCCGTTTCACCACATAGTTTGTCGAAACGAGGCCATATTTGGCACGTGCGTGGGCCTTAGGATGGGAAGCAAGGCCCCGGTCGCGGATTTCCAATCCGAACCACGGGCGACGGTTTTTCCATTTTCGGGGTGCCGGAAGGGCTTTTTTTTGTGAAGCAGCTACATGGCGCGCATTTCAGTATCGCGCGGGACCTCCGCGCGGCGGTAGGATACCTCCTACGCACCACCTATCACATGCCATATGCGCGCGGAAGCCATCCGGGAATCCCACCCGCTTCGCGGTGCCCCGCCGAATCCGCCGGAAACCGTCCGGATCTGAACCGCGACACTTTCCTTCGCTCAATAAATGGAGGGAAAAATGTTTTTAGGTCTAGGACGCGTCATTTTATGTGCTAAATGTTTTCCGTTTCGCGCTGGCGGACGGGTGCACGCGCGCGCCTCGCACGGCCATACCGCATGTCCCGGCGGCCCCGTTTTGCGCAGTTGGCAAAGCAAACGGAGCCAAAAATCGAGCGGAGCCGCGTGGCGTCATTTTATGTGTCCCGGTAACCACCGCAAAAGATGGAACTAGGATACGGCAATTATCTTGGAGAACCCTTCACGAAGTGGCTATCTCGTCCGAGTTCTATGGCTTTTAGGGGAAATGAGTAGGAAACGGCCCGTTTCACCACATAGTTTGTCGAAACGAGGCCATATTTGGCACGTGCGTGGGCCTTAGGATGGGAAGCAAGGCCCCGGTCGCGGATTTCCAATCCGAACCACGGGCGATAGTTTTTCCATTTTCGGGTGCCTAAGGGCTTTTTTGTGAAGCGGCTACATGGCGCGCATTTCAGCATCGCGCGGGACCTCCGCGCGGCGGTAGGATACCTCCTACGCACCACCTATCACATGCCATATGCGCGCGGAAGCCATCTGGGAATCCCACCCGCTTCTCGCGGTGCCCGCCGAATCCGCCGGAAACCGTCCGGATCTGAATCGGCGACACTTTCCTTCGCTCAATAAATGGAGGGAAAAATGTTTTTAGGTCTAGGACGCGTCATTTTATGTGCTAAATGTTTTCCGTTTCGCGCGTTGGCGGACGGATGCACGCGCGCGCCCGGTACGGCCATACCGCATGTCCCGGCAGCCCCGTTTTGCGCAGTTGGCAAAGCAAACGGAGCCAAAAAATCGAGCGGAGCCGCGTGGCGTCATTTTATGTGTCCTAGTAACCACTGCAAAAGACGGAACTGGGATACGGCAATTATCTTGGAGAACCCTTCACGAACAGGGCTATCTCGTCCGAGTTCTATGGCTTTTAGGGGAAATGAGTAGGAAACGGCCCGTTTCACCACATAGTTTGTCGGAACGAGGCCATATTTGGCACGTGCGTGGGCCTTAGGATGGGAAGCAAGGCCCCGGTCGCGGATTTCCAATCCGAACCACGGGCGATGGTTTTTCCATTTTCGTGGTGCCGGAAGGGCTTTTTTTTGTGAAGCAGCTACATGGCGCGCATTTCAGTATCGTGCGGGACCTCCGCGCGGCGGTAGGATACCTCCTACGCACCACCTATCACATGCCGTATGCGCGCGGAAGCCATCTGGGAATCCCACCCGCTTCCTGCGGTGCCCCGCCGAATCCGCTGGAAACTGTCCGGATCTGAATCTGGCGACACTTTCCTTCGCTCAATAAATGGAGGGAAAAATGTTTTTAGGTCTAGGACGCATCATTTTATGTGCTAAATGTTTTCCGTTTCGCGCGTTGGCGGACGGGTGCACGCCCGCGCCCGTACGGCCATACCGCATGTCCCGGCGGCCCCGTTTTGCGCAGTTGGCAAAGCAAACGGAGCCAAAAAATCGAGCGGAGCCGCGTGGCGTCATTTTATGTGTCCTAGTAACCACTGCAAAAGACGGAACTGGGATACGGCAATTATCTTGGAGAACCCTTCACGAACAGGGCTATCTCGTCCGGAGTTCTATGGCTTTTAGGGGAAATGAGTAGGAAACGGCCCGTTTCACCACATAGTTTGTCGGAACGAGGCCATATTTGGCACGTGCGTGGGCCTTAGGATGGGAAGCAAGGCCCCGGTCGCGGATTTCCAATCCGAACCACGGGCGACGGTTTTTCCATTTTCGGTGCCTAAGGGCTTTTTGGTGAAGCAGCTACATGGCGCGCATTTCAGTATCGCGCGGGACCTCCGCGCGGCGGTAGGATACCTCCTACGCACCACCTATCACATGCCGTATGCGCGCGGTAGCCATCTGGGAATCCCTCCTGCTTCCTACGGTGTCCCGCCGAATCCGCTGGAAACAGACCGGATCTGAACTGGGGCCACACTTTCCTTTGCTCAATAAATGGAGGGAAAAATGTTTTTAGGTCTAGGACGCATCATTTTATGTGCTAAATGTTTTCCGTTTTGCGCGTTGGCGGACGGGTGCACGCGCGCTCCCGGTACGGCCATACCGCATGTCCCGACGGCCCCGTTTTGCGCAGTTGGCAAATTAAACGGAGCCAAAAAATCGAGCGGAGCCGCGTGGCATCATTTTATGTGTCCTGGTAACCACTGCAAAAGACGGAATTGGGATACGGCAATTATCTTGAAAAACCCTTCACGAATAGGGCTATCACGCCCGGAGTTCTATGGCTTTTAGGGGAAATGAGTAGGAAACGGCCCGTTTCACCACATAGTTTGTCGGAACGAGGCCATATTTGGCACGTGCGTGGGCCTTAGGATGGGAAGCAAGGCCCATGTCGCGGATTTCCAATCTGAACCACGGGCGACGGTTTTTCCATTTTCGGGGTGCCGGAAGGGCTTTTTTTGTGAAGCAGCTACATGGCGCGCATTTCAGTATCGTGCGGGACCTCCGCGCGGCGGTAGGATACCTCCTACGCACCACCTATCACATGCCGTATGCGCGCGGTAGCCATCTGGGAATCCCTCCCGCTTCCTGCGGTGTCCCGCCGAATCCGCTGGAAACTGACCGGGAGGATTTGAACTGGGGCCACACTTTCCTTGGCTCAATAAATGGAGGGAAACATGTTTTTAGGTCTAGTACGCGTCATTTTATGTGCTAAATGTTTTCCGTTTCGCGCGTTGGCGGACGGGTGCATGCGCGCGCCCGGTACGGCCATACCGCATGTCCCGGCGGCCCCGTTTTGCGCAGTTGGCAAATTAAACGGAGCCAAAAAATCGAGCGGAGACGACATTCTAGCTAGGAGAATCCTTCACGATCGAACTGCCACGTTCGGAATCTTGATGTATATAGAATGGGATAAAGCTTGCATATGCCTTATGATAAGCATATAATTAGTGTGTGCAAGAGACATATTATTTGACCTAATTAACCAAACATTTTCTGATTTTTTTTATATAATTTAATTATTAAGGATTCTAGGAGTTTCATATATCCCTATATTATTATCATTAAAGGAATGAAGGTGACACACGTTTAATTACATGATATTCTGTTTTTAAAAATATTTTAACCTACACCAAATTATATGCATTATTGCGCATTTAATTATTATTGTTTTGCACAAAAAAGCCCAAAAAATTCCCTCCAAAACCCCAAAACCCCAAAACCCTCCAAAACCCCAAAACTCTCCCGCCCAGCTTCTCCCGCCAGCATCTCAAAAAAAAAAAAGCTTCTCCCGCCAGCTCCAGCGAAATGTTTTGAATCCGCCCGCCACTAACCTAAGCTGGAAAGGAGGGCAAATGTCCGAAACGCCACTAACCTAAGCTGGAAAGGAGGGACATTTCAGTCAAATCCCGTACGAGCTCCCTCAATTCCCCAATTCCCCTCCCACTCCGGTGCGATGCGAACCCCAATTCCCCTCCCACTCCGCTCATCCCCACCCGCCGACGGCCACCGACGAGCGGCGCTCCGACGAGCGGACGAGCGGAGAGCTACCCGCCGACGACGGCCGCGCGTGCGTAGACACTCGCCACAAGATCTTCAGGCGAGTTCCCTCCTCAACCCGACCCCTCGCCCCCACTTCTATGGCCTTTTCTTTGCCTGCTTAGGGTTTCGTCGGCCATGGCTAGGGTTACGGTTTGCTTGGCATGGCATGGTTAGGGTTAGGGATTTCGTGGCATGGCTTCTTTCCTTGGCTTGTCCAGGGTTAGGGTTGCTCGGCCTGTCATGGTTCTTGCTGCAACCAGTCCATGGTTGCTTCGGATCTTGCTTGGCATGTTCTTGTAGCAACCATCTGATGATTGTCATGCGATCTTGCCTCGGCTCGTGCTCGTAGATTTTAGATTTGGTTTTCTCAGCACCTATATGATTACCTCGTCGCCGATCTTGCTTGCTATATGCAAGCAGTCCATGTTTGCTTCGGATCTTGATTGGCATGTGTCTTGCTGCAACCGATCGATGATTGCTGCGGATCTTGCTTGGCGCAGCTCTGTAGAATTTAGATCTGGTTTATCGCAGTCCCTATATGATTACCTGCTGCCGATCTTGCTTGCCGTATCCAACCAATCAATTAGTGATGCGGATCTTGCCTCGCGTGGGTCTCGCCGCAACCAGTCCATTATTGTTGGGGATTTTACTTGGCTTGGGCTCACAGATTGTACATCTAGTTTACTGCAGTCCATATATGATTAGCTGCTACTGAGATCTTTCTTGCTGCAACTAGTGCATAATATGATTACTCATGCGGATCTTGCTTGGTACAGATCTTTACCAAGGCATGCCCTTTTATATTTCGTCGATGAACATTTATATTGCCCTTTTATCCCGTGTTGATGAAACTTCTCCCAAACAAAGTTTGGGAGCCCCGTTTATCCGTACATGCCTACTGACTTTTTCTCGTGTACATGTCTATTGTTGTATTAAGGGATATGTCTAATGATTATAACCTCGTTATCTTCTTAGGTAATACTATCAAGGTCCGACCTACTTCAAGGAGCAAGGTGAACCAGGTGATTGTTGATCCACATGAACCTATGTTGCTTGGTTCTTTAATTGCATCCATATGTTGTATCTCTTTGTCACTAATTGTTATTCTTTTCGTGCCAAAGACATATCCAACCCATCAACATCGGCATGGCAAAGACTCGGGAAGAAGCAATGGCTGGTATGCGGCTTCATCCTAACATCATTGTGTCTAATTGATGCTTTTAATCGGGTGTCAGGGTTTTTTGGCTCTGTCTGAATATTTCGTACCCTAGGATTAAATGAAACTAAAAGTTGAAAATTGCTATGATTAAACAATTTACCTTAGTTGTTCGAGTTGGCTTGCTTCTATGCATTTCAACCATCAATCTAATGGTTACATATTTTTCTCATACATGTAAAGAAGCCCCCCTCACCGAGATAGAGAAGGACAGGGCTAGGACAATGATGCGGAACAACCGTGTCTTACAATCCCCGGGTCTCCCCGTCGTAGTGTCAATTTTTAGGAAGTCACATGGTGGTCGAGGTGGAGGTCGTTCCACACTTTCAAATGATGAGTCATCTGCCATAACACAAGGCGAGAGCTCAGATTATCATCCGAGCAATGACCAATTGGTTGACCAGGAGGATGGGGAGGTTGAAGGGAGTATAGGGGAACACATTGAGAAGGTGCATTCTCGCTTATCATCTTTGGAGCGCTGGCATTATTTGTATCCGTTTTCTTATTTCGTTTTGCTATAACCTGTGATGTAATGCCATTTTGTTTTGCTATTTTTGCGAGGCATTGAAGGATCCCAAGAGTAGAAAGAAAAAGGCTTCGTTAGAAAGACAAGCCCAGGGAGGAGGAGTAAGAGGTTGCAAAAGGAACAAAGTTCAATGCCTCCTGTTAGAGTGTTTGCCGATGCTCCAGGAGGGGAAAGAGGCATCTGGAACCTGTTGCTGAAGTTCCTTCCAAAAGAGTCACCAGGAGGACATCAAGTGAAGCGCCCGCAACCAACAATGAAGATACTCCGCCCCGCAACAATCGCAGAAGCTCACCGCAGAGTGATGAAAGGATCGATGAAGCAAGCACTGTTCGCAGGGACACATGTCCTACTGCAGCTGATGTCATGGTCCATCAGGACTGTGATTCTGATGGTTTGCTTGAGCCTGAGGAGGAGGAAGGCAAGTTTTTGTTGGACAGCTGTCCACACTATCTACTGCCTTTTTGTTTATCTTTATAAACTCTTTTGGTTGTGGGTGCTGCTTTATGACATGATCTTTTTATGTATGCTATTCAAGTGGAACCACCGCCGCGGTGGCCGTAAAAGGAAGGGCACCGGGCTGGAGCGGATTTGCAAGGGGATGGGAGTCAAGCTTACCATTGAGATTCCTCCAGGGCTGAAACGTCCTGAGAAGCCTTTGCATGCTGCCAAGTTTGCATCGGAGGGTGGAATGCTTGCAAGAGGCCAGATGCCGCTCCTTCCGCATTTCAAGTTGTACAAGAGGGATGAGAATTTGTTGGCCGACTTCGTTGGAAAGATGGGGGTAATCTTCTTCATCACCAGTTCATTTGTTAGATGATAGGAGTGCTTGCTTGATTGTTCATAGTTCATGATAACTAACCTCGTCCTTGCCCTTGTTTGCTTTGTAGGCAAATTTCAACATGGACACAGAGTCGGAAGACATCCGTAAGGCTTGCTATGACGCATCGCGGAAAGTGTCGAAGAACAGGCACTACATCCCGAAAAGGGACTACTTAGACAAAGTACCAAAGAATGAAGTCAGCATCAAGTCCCCTGTTAAGGATGTCTCAGATGAAGAATGGGAAGCTCTAACTGCTCTGTGGGTAACCCCAAGACACAGGGTATGTTCTTTGCTTCAGTTGCAGTCATTAGTGCTTGCATGGTAGACATGATGCTCATCGTTATAGTGTGCACATTGCTGAATATCATGATTGTGCCCTTCGCGTAACACATGTACCAAGAACAAGGACAACGTGCTGCGGTCAAATTTGGCCAAAAGATCGGCTCTCGTAGCTATGCAAGCTCATCTCGTATGCAATGGTAAGAACACTCTTGCGTAATTTCCTTTTGCATCTTACTCTTGTCTCCACAAGCTTATGTTACGATTCTTGGTGAACATCATTTCCAGAGGGAGGAGCGCAGAGGTGAAGAGCTAGATGCGATCGACATCTTTAAGGCGACCCATCACAGAAGAAGGATGGTTTCTCTGAGGAAGCTCTAGCTGCAATAGTAAGTGACTTGTTCATTTCACTTTTGTGAACCATTCTTGGACCTGCGCGTTTCCTGAATTGATGAATCTTTTGGAAATGGATCTCCAGGCTGATATGGAAGCTGAGATGGCTATTCCCGTGCCGTAAGGTGCACCGCCAAGGTCTGCAGATCCTTGTTGTTGCAAAGGTTCTTAGCAAGGAAGCCAAGCACAGCACTTTCCCGAAGAATGCCGGACTTCAGCCCAGTTCCCACTCAAGCTCAACAAGCCCACCGCAGCTGCCGTATCGGCGCATGTTCATGACCCGGAAGCACAGCTGAAGAGGTCCCAGGAGGAAGCTGAACAGATGAAGCAGCAGCTTGTCGCCATCATGGAAGAAGCTGCTGCCCGTAAGGAGAAGCAAGCGGCAAATGAAGCCGCACAAGCTCGCCGTGACAAGGACTACATGGAGCTCCTCAAGCGGACCGAGGAAAGTGATAGGAGGCTTGCTCACATGATGTCCATCTTCTGAGCATCTGCGAATTAGCTCCCGCTGCTGGTCGTATCCCTTTTTGTGTCCCGCCATGGAACTTGGTCATATCCTGGCAGCGTGACAATAACTTGGTCATATCTCAGTGAACTTCTTACCGTGAATCTGTGAACTTTCTTGGCATGTTGGTGAATCTCGTGAACCTGGTCATTTTGTCTTGTCACTCTGCGTGAAATTTGCAGATTTGAAATGTTGTCTTTTATATTTTGTCGTTGAATTTCCTAATTTAATATATGCACTGTTGGGCTATTGTGGGCTCTTAAAAGGCCAAGGCCCAAAGTAGCCTAGAAATATATGGGCTCTTAAAAGGCTAGAGCCCAACAAATAATTAATTGCATTTTCGAAAAATGGGAGTTGAAAAGGCCAAAAAAGGCCGAAGCCCAAAAAACTTGCAGGACCGTAAAAAGGCCAAAGCCCATAACTTTTATGGACCCAAAAAGGCCAAGGCCCAATATCTTTATGGACCCCAAAAGGCTGTGGCCCAAAACCTTTGTGGACCCTATAAAGGCCTAGGCCCAAAATCTTAATGGACCCTAAAAGGCCAAGGCCCAAAACCATATTGGACCCTAAAAAGGCCAAGGCCCAAAACTGTAATGGGTCCTAAAAAGGCCACGGCCCAAAACTGTAATGGGTCCTAAAAAGGCCACGGCCCAAAACTGTAATGGGTCCTAAAAAGGCCACGGCCCAATGGAAATTGGCCCAGGCCCAGTAAGTACAGCAGCTAAAAAGGCCGTTGAAAAAAAAAAGCTAAAAAGGCCGAGGTAATTGGGCCAGTTACGGGCCAAGGCCCAACAAAGCCGAAAAAAATAATCAGAACTAATGGGCTCAGCCCACATAAGGAGCTGAATGGACCGGGCTGAATTCAAATAACGACGTTTCTAATTCGTCACAATTTTGCCACGTCGGATTGCCACGCTGGACTCGGGGGCAGGTGCCCATGACGTTTTGGGAACGTCATGCAGTCAGTGACATTTTAAAACGTCACAAAGCTCTACGACGTTTTCAAGTGGAACGTCTTAAGCACTCACTGCTGACTCCCAGCTTTCGACGTTTTGAAAGTTGTCACAATAACGTCACAAGTAGCCATTAGTGACGTTTCAGTGACACCTTTATTTCGTCAACTTATGGCAGATTTCTTGTAGTGGGACCGCGGCCTCGACCGCCTCGCCGGCCACCGGGACCGGCCATCCTACATGTTTACATTTTTGAACCATATTACGATCCATTCCACTAACAAAATTGGGCATGACCTATGCTAATTTATGTACATATGAGTGCCCCATTTTCGCCGAAACGGAAATGAATCAACATTTCGGCGATAATGGGCAACTCTGTCGATCCCTGCACAAGAATATGTCACCATATACACCAGCTGAGCACCATGGCACATGTACAATTGTTCCTCATATACACCAGCTGAGCACCATGGCACATGCACAAGAATATGACACCATATACACCAAATAAAGATCAATAGCAAGCAGAAGCAGCTAGCAAGAAGAAGAAGAATAAAGAATAAAGACAGCTAGTAGCATTAGTAGCAATGCCGCTAGCAAAGATGCATCAACAAAGAAGCAGCATCAAGCTAGCAGCAGCTAGTAGCAGCAGCAGCTAGCAGCATGCATCAACAGCTAGCAGCAGCAACTAGCTAGCAGCATGCATCAACAACAAGCAGCAGCTAGCATCTAGAAGCATGCTCACCGTGAGTCGCGTGGAGTCACTAAGAGGCGAGGTGTTGCTCCGGGTCAAGGAAGATATGGCAGCGACGGTCAGGTGCTGAAGTTCCAGGGTTGTGAAAGAATGACAATATGGTAAGAAAATGAATGACAATATGGTAAGTTCCAGGGCTGTGAAAGAATGACAATATGGCAGCTACCTGTCTGCAAGTGCGGCGGCAGTCCTCTGCGGCGGCGTCAGCGGTCGAGGGCGGCGCGGCGTGCTTCTCCAGCTGCTGCTCTAAGGTGCGCGTGGAGGTCAGGGCGGCGCGGCGTGCAACAACTAGTGATGTAAACATCAAAATGAACACTGTGAGCATCAACCCTTCACTCTGATCCCAAATTATATGCATTTGAATGGAAAAATAGTAACAAATCAGTATAAAATGTGAACTTCAAGAACCTAGCAGCAGCAGTAATCAACCTAGCAACCTAGCAGCAGCAGCAAGCAAAAAATACTAGATATGAACAAGCCCACATTCAAGTATGGTTTCACCTTTTCCTCATATTTTCTTATAGTGGAATACAGGTTCAATAATCATGAAGTTCTTTGATCAGCCAAATTTTCAAACCACTAAACCTACTGTCAATATAGTGCCATGCTTCTTCTTCATTACTAATTCTTTTGCAGTTAAATCAGCAATAGTATGTTGTAAGGGAAAACCATAGACTTCCCAAAATAGCAGCAGCAACAAGCAAGCACATAGCACAGTGGATGAACCTAAGCTACTGAGGAGCAACTAGGTAGCAGCAGCAGTGGATGAACCTAAGCTACTGCAACCTAAACCTAAATTTCCTAAACCTAAATTTGCTACTGCCACCTAAACTAAATGAAACTGCTAACAAGTTAGTTTAGATTTGGCCTATTTCACTCTAAAAGGGTAGCTCTTTATTTTTTTTATGAAGGAAATGCTCACTGGTCGGTGCACATAGCCATTTATCTATATGTTTTTCCTTCAAATTAAGCCAATGCACCTAGCAGCACCTCACCTAGCAGCACCTCACCATGCTAACAAGGAACATATTTTTTCGTAGACAGATCAACTAACAGCCTAATATGAATTTCAGTTCAACACCTAACAACACCTAACAGCCTAACAGCAGCATCAAGCAGCAGCACCACCAAGCAGCACCACCAAGCAGCAAGCAGCAATAGGAGTAGCACCGGCTCGAGGGGGAGCACCGAGCAGCAGCAGAGGAGGGGGAGGGGAGGAGCACGGCGGCTACCTAGGAAGGATGCGCAACAGCGAGCGGAGAGAGGCCCTGACGGAGAGAGGCGTCGGTGAATTGGGGTGAAGAGGAAGCTAACAGTATTGGCACTTGGCTCCAACATTTGGCTCAAGCTATCATCCAAGGCAACATCTTATAAAAGGAAATTAGTAACTATTAGCTACTAAGCAACCTAGCAACTAGAAGCAACCTAGCTAACATCAAGTACCTAGCAACTAACAACCTAGCAACTAGCAAGTAGCAAGCACATAGCAACTAGCAGTAGCAAGCTAGCAAACACATATGCAGCAAGAACATCAAGCTTTCATCCAGTAAGCTAAAAAAAACTAACTGCTTACGGCAGAAAGAGAGATCCAAGGGAAACAAACAAAATGTTCATGGTACTGTGGAGTTCAAACAGAGAAGCTTTCTTTTTTTCACCTTTAGGGAAACAGAGATATGAAAAATAATAGCACATGTAAGTTGTTTAACTTAAATATCAATTGGTTTTACTGAAAATAAACAGAACATGGTGGTTTTACTAATTTTTTTTTACACTTGTTACAATAACTCTCTCTCACTCTCTACATACATCATACCCAATGTGACATCTAAACCATACTACATGATACATTCATCATGATCACAAACCACTTGGCATTTTGAAGGTTTGCCAATGGGCTCTATAACAAAATGAATGATTTTTCAATGCATTTGTTCTAAAAAATAGAGGATATGTAACCTAACAGCAGCAACACCTAGTGATGCATACAGAGCATCATTGCATAGTGCATACAGAGCATCGAAAATCAAACTTCCACTGTTACACCTCAACACAAGCTACAAATTAATATCCCTGTAGGTTACAACAAGTAGCGTTTGTGTTACATTTCACAATTATACACAAAGTTTGCTTCAGTTTTGATGTTGTCTAAGACATGCCAACAACTAAAGTGACCAAACAAGGTAAATTAATCCTCAATCTGCATGAATAATATTTCAAACAAGCAAGTTATGCCAATAAGTTATGCTATTTCTTTGTCAGTGGATTAAATCTTGACTGATCAGAGCACTTGACAATTTGTGTGTCTTACTACGAGAGAACATCAAAGATTCAGTATATAAAATCTAGCACAGTGCCGATGAAGAACCTGGAGAGTAGAGGGAGGGACGCCGCTAGGTCAGAGAGGGAGGGAGGGGACGGAACCTGGAGAGGACGACGACGGCGAGGTCGATGTGCTTGACGGCGAGGCTGAGGAGGGTGCACGCGTGGTTGAGGTAGGCTGACGAGGGTGCTCCTCCGCGGTGAGGTCGAGGGCATGCGGCTCCTCAGTGGTGTGGTCGAGGACGAGGTCGCAGGCGGCGTGCGACGAGGCAGAGAATGGGGCACCAGCGGTGGGAGAGGTGGTCGCCGGCGGGGATCCGAGGGGGAGTGGCAGTCGCCGGCGGGGAGTGGCAGTCGCTAGGTCAGAGAGGGAGTGGCAGTCGCCAGCGGGGAGTGGGGAAATCTCGATCTGGCCACAGTGGGGAATGGACGGGGGATTTTGGCTAAGTCCCAGACACCCTTAGCAATAGCGCACCTCTAGTGGTGCACCACTATGAGGCTTAACAATGGCGCACCTCTAGGGGTGCGCCACTACCACTTTATGTCTGGGTCAAAAGAAAAACGCGGGGGCTATTGACATATTCCGATTAGTACCACACTGGCTCTGTCCCTGGTTGGTTTGTGCCAAACCCAGCCGGCTAGGTTCGAACCCTGGCGGCCCCATTTTTTTTCCTTTTCTTTTTAAATTGATTTAACACTATCACAAACATCCAAAATAGCACAATACACCAAAATAAAAGGCATAAATAATTATAATTATGTATAATATTTAAAATACTATAGAATCTAGAAAATATCCAAAAATATGAATTATATGTCTATTTTGATCGGTACAGTGTGTAGATTAACAATATGACATCCATTATTCATACAAGAAAATGATACATAATTATCTTTTCACAATCTTCTTGCCCTTCTTTCTCGCGGTTGAATAATTTAGCCCCAGAACTCCTAGACTTCTTCTCTTGAATGGACGGCCTTTAGGTAGGGTGGTCCTACTTCTTCTTGTTGTGTATGGTTCTTCATCATCGTCGTCGTCATCTTCCATCTTCGGATCGCCGTACTGGTCAAAGTCTAGCTCGTTGGCGGCTCCATCCATTCCGATGATGCTCCTTTTGCCTCTCCTCACGACAACACGGCTGGGCTTTTGCGGGTCGGTAATGAAGAAGCATTGGTCCACTTGGGAAGCTAGTACCCATGGCTCATATTTCGCGGTGACCTTTGCGCCCGCTGTCTTGGATTTGGCTTCGGGTATAACCATGGTGGTGAAATGTCGGTCTTCTTTTACGACGTTCTTGGCCCACCTGACACGGAACATCGACACATTCTCTCCGGCATGCGGCTCCTCGATCTTTCCGTAGTATCTCTGCTTGATGTCACCGGTGTAGGACTCCATCGTTACCCCGGAGTTCTGATAATTGCTCTTCATGTCCTTTTCCTCGGTGTAGAATGTGTAGCCGTTGATATCGTATGCCTGAAATGTCATCAGGTTGTGTTCGGCGCCCTGTGACAAGGCGAAGATGAGTTTTTCTTCCGCAGAAGAATCCTCGTCTATAGGGTACGTCAGCATCTTGTCCTTGAACCACCGCGTGAAGGTTGAGTTGTGCTCTTTGATTATATCTCTGTCCGTCCTCTGTTGGCCCTGATCATTGTACGTCGTGGCGATGAAGGTTTTGTGCTCTACCACCCAAGGATCGACCACGTCTATGTGTTGTAGCGCGACTAGGTTTGCTCTTTCAAAGTCGGCGATTCGACCCTTGAAGTCGACATGCATTTCGCGGCTACCCTCGCGGTGACCCCATCCAGCGAGCTTCCCGAGGTGCCTGTTTACGGGCAGACCGACGGGATTCTCGATTTCTAGATAACTCGTGCAGAAGGAGATGCACTCTTCGGTCAGAAAGCCCTTGGCTATGCTTCCGTCTGGACGTGCCCTGTTGCAAACGTACCCTTTGATGATACCATTCATCCTTTCGAATGGCATCATGCTGTGCAGGAACGTCGGCCCCAGTTGGATGATATCCTCCACGATATGTACCAGCAGATGCACCATAACGTCGAAGAATGCGGGCGGGAAGTACATCTCAAGCTCGCACAGTATCACCACGATCTCTTCCTGTAGCCTTCTAAGTTGCCTCACGCCAACAGACTTCCGAGAGATGACGTCGAAAAAGTTGCATAGGCCAAAAAGCGTTTCACGGAGTGCGCGTCCATGATCCCACGGATTGCAACCGGAAGTATCTGCGTCATCAGCACGTGACAGTCGTGAGACTTCATCCCGCTGAACCTCTGCTTCGCTTTGTCTAGGTACCTGCTTATCTTCCCCGCGTAACCGTAAGGAAGTTTTACTCCTAGGAGACAGTCGAAAAACTGCTCGATCTCCTTCTGACTTAGAGTGAAGCACGCGGGGGGCAGTAATATTCGATCTTTTTGGCCTTTTTGCCCTTGCGACGACTTTGCGTGTCCTCCGCCTCATCATCGTCATCGTCATCATCATCATCATCATCATCATCATCATCATCATCATTAGGGCGTCCCGCGTGAAGCTCCTCCCTGATCCCAATTGATTGCAAGTCGTACCTTGCTTTCGGCCCATCTTTGGTCTTCTCTGGCATGTTGAGGAGGGTACCAAGCAGACTCTCGCACACGTTCTTCGTGATGTGCATGACATCAAGGCTGTGAGGCACACGGAGGATCTTCCAGTACGGCAAGTCCCAGAAAACAGACCTCGTCTTCCATACCTTAAGCAGCGGCTCCGGCGCCTTTCGCTTCTTTCCCGGCGGTGGGCACTCTTTCCAATTTTTCAATAGCTCGTCTATTTGCTCGCCGCTTCTCGTACGTGGCCGTCTTCGTGGTTCGCCTTGACCATCGAACAGATCCTTGCGTTTCCTCCATGGGTCGTCCTCGCGAAGCCACCTTCGATGTCCCATGAACACCGTTTTCGAGGACCCAGGATCTCTATCTAGCTGGCGGTACGTTGTGTCGTCCATGCACCTGACGCATGCATTGAATCCGTGGACCACCTGCCCCGCGACATATCCGTAACCGAGAAAGTCGTGCACCGTCGTGAGCAACGCGGCTCTCATAGGGAAATATTCTTCTGCGGCGGCGTCCCACGTGTTGGCAGGCGCGTCCCATAGCGTGGCTAGCTCCTCTTTCAGAAGCCCCATATACAGATTGATGTCGTTCCCTGGTTGTTTCGGCCCTTCAATTAGCATACTCATTTGAATGTACTTCCTCTTCATGCACAACCAGGGGGAGGTTGTACATCCACACAAACACGGGCCAGGTGCTATGCGTGCTGCTCTGGCTGCCAAACGGACTGACTCCATCGGTGCTCGCACCCAGCCTTATGTTCCTAGGATCGTCCCCAAATTCTGGGTACTCGAGGTTCAACGCATTCCACTGGCTAGCATCCGAAGGGTGTCTCAACATCCTGTCCTTTTTCTTTTTCTTCGGATCATCTGCGTCATCTTCTCCCTTCCTCATCTCCGCGTGCCAGCGCATTAGCTTTGCTTGCTTAGGATCTGCGAAATACCGCTGCAGACGAGGAGTGATCGGAAAGTACCACACCACCTTCTGAGGACCTTTCTTCCCCTTCTTGTACCGACTGACGCCGCACACCGGACATATGGTACACTCCGCGTGCTCGTTCCGATAAATGATGCAATCGTTCAAGCACACATGGTATTTCACATGCGGTAAATCCAGAGGACACACGATTTTCTTGGCCTCCTCGATACTAGTCGGACACGTGTTACCTTTGGGAAGACGTTCCTCGCGTAATAACATGTTGTCGTTGAAGGATGTGTCCGTCATTCTGTGCTTTACCTTCATCTCTAGAGCCATGAGCGTTACTTTCAGGCGGGTATCCTCCGGCCTGCATCCTTCATACAATGGAGTAACCGCGTCTACCTCCAGTTGATCCATCTTGGCTTTCTCTCGGGCGGCAGCTCTTGCGTTACTCGTCTGCTTGAGAAGCAGCTCTTGAAGATAAGGGTCCTGCACCCAGTCCATCGACGATGGTCCATCGTCTTCATCTTCATGATCGTCATGATGACCTCCATCTTGATCTTCCTCATCATCAGGTCCAGGATCTCCTACATTGTGATCATGATCATCTCTGGGATCTTCTACATCCTGATCATGTCCAAGATCTTCTACATCCTGATCACCTCCTTCCTTATTTGTTGTTGAAATCCCATGGACAAATTCATAATCATCTTCGTCACCTTCCCACCGATAGCCATCCATGAAACCACGCATGAGAAGGTGGTCCCGCACCATATCGGCTTTAGGGTCCATAAGGCTCGTCAGCTTGCATCTTCAACACGGACATCTTATCTCCTTTTGGTTATTTCTAATCATCTCGGCTGTCGCGGCTTTCAAAAACCTAGCCACAACGCCTTCGCTCATCATGCGGACCATGGTCGCCTGCAGGTATAGAGAAAATGGATATCTTAGCATACCAAAAGAAAATTTTGGCATGACCTTCCCTAAAAATAGGACATATGTATATGCGTAGTATGCCCAACATTCGCCGAAACGGAAATGAATCAACGTTTCGGCAAAATATTGGCAACTCCATCGCATTTCAAATCCCTGCAAACAAAAACACATGCAACACATGTGTGGAGGCTTCGCATATACAACACATGTGGATCCGGAGGCTTCGCATACAACACACATGCACGTGACGCTTTTCGCGCATGCGCACAACACACATGATCATCGAGCTTCGCACATAACATATGTGCACACACACGTGTACGTGACGTGTGTGCAAGACGATCATATCGGAACCGGTCACACACAAAGCATAAAACCAACAAAGTTACCGATACGGCGAGACCTAGAGTGTTGGATGAGGTAAAAAGTTGAGATTGAGTAGGGTATTGAGCTAAGAAAGCTTCACCATTACTTACCTATGAAGAAAATTAAGTTTACCAACTTAATTTTGGTGAATGAAGAGGTGAAAATGAGGTGGGAAGGAGGGGCAACACGACGAGATCCAGATTTGGTGGGAGGTGGTGGTGGAAGAGTGTTTGGGGAAGTGGGTGGCACATGTGAGTGGAGGGGTAAAAGTAGGAAAATGGTCCCAGGTTAGCAGTGGCGCACCACCCAGCCGTGCGCCACTGCTAGGGTGACATAGCAATGGCGCACTGCTAGGTGGTGCGCCACTGCTAAGCCTCTCATCTCTAAATGGGCTCTGGCCACCCCCTAGCAGTGGCGCACATAACGACATGCGCCATAGGTAACCCATGTAGCAGTGGCGCACCACCTAAGTGCGCCATTGCTAAGCCTATCATCTCTAAACGGGCTCTGGACACGTCCTAGCAGTGGCGCACCTCACCAACGTGCGCCATAGGTAAGGAATGTAGCAGTGGCGCACCACTGAGACGTGCGCCACTACTAGTTTGGGGGAGGAGCTGGACTACTGTCACCACTTACTTATGGCGCACCACAATCATGGTGCGCCACTACTACTTTTGTAACAGTGGCCCACCGTTTTGTGGTGCGCCACTGCTAAGTAGTAGTGGCGCACGGAAGTCATGGTGCACCACTGCTGGCAGTCTTACGGCTAGGCCTTTTCCTAGTAGTGCGCCTTGGATCTGGAAATTTCAAAACCCACCCAATCCGCCCCTTAGCAGGAAATAACGGTGGAAGACCAATGCAGATCCGCCTGGGTCTACCAGGTGTTAGAAAAGCAGAGGTGCCACTTCGTACACTTCTTGGCCCATACCACCGGAACCGCCACTCAAGAAGACGGAGCCGGTCCCGAGCAGGTCGAGGTACCGGAAACCAACACTGCTCCGGATCCAGGACGAGCCTGTCGGAGAAAGTGGAAATCCGGCGGAAGAGTCAATTTTGGGTAACCTAAGCCCAATTTCCGGGGATACCCCCTCCATGGATACTGAAGAGTTCAACCGCAAGCTGGGGGAATACGGATACGGTGATCAGCCTGAAGTTGAATCCGCCCAGCCTAAGCAGGTACTCGCGACC
Organism: Lolium perenne; assembly: GCF_019359855.2. NCBI lineage: Eukaryota > Viridiplantae > Streptophyta > Magnoliopsida > Poales > Poaceae > Lolium > Lolium perenne. The sequence goes on along the minus strand of NC_067248.2, from coordinate 185,431,644 downwards.
GTGGCGGCGCTGGATCAACGTGAATCAGAAGATGCAAACACCCAATCCGACCCCCAGCCATCCCGCCAAGGATCTCCAATGTCGCGGGAACGACCGCATAAGGATCTCTCCTCCGAGGAACTCCTGTCACCTGAGGAGATGGTTGCACAAGCAGGCATGGATGCAATTTATCACTCGGATATTCTTAACAAACCCATCACTCCCGAAGACGTAGAAGCGCTAGAAGCCAAGAGACTGGAGATGCTGGCCACAGCCAAGAAGTTCGCCGACACCGCAGCTGCAATGCTTGATGAAAGGAAGCACGCCGCAGTTTTTGTGGAAGACTTCATCCAGCGCGAGCAGGAGGTAGACGAAGGCTTGGCGAAGGTCAAAGAACTCCGGAAGCATTGGGAGGACAAGATCGTTGAAGCTCATCAGGAGGTCGAAAAAGTCCGGCGGGAGTTGATAGCTCCCCGTAAGATCACCTTCGCAACTCCGACTGAGCAGCAGCCATACGCCACTCCAAAGGACAATATGAAGAAGGCTGCGGAGATCTTGAAGAAAAAGGACGAAGAGATCGACATTGACTACGTCCGCACGCTCGTCGCTTCAGCAATGAGGCAGCAGAGCAAGGCAGACACTTCGCGCAAATTGGAATCTAACCCAGAGCATTGCGTCTCCACTGCGCAAAAGGATGCCTACGACAATCGCCATCGAGATGACGAATCGCGAACCGGATCCTCGGAACGTAGAAGGAAAATCAGAGAACACCCAAATCCAATCCCGGTACCATCAAAGACGCCTCCGTCAGATCCAAGAAAGGGAAAGGATGCAATGTACTCTGGTAGGGACAAGTACCGCAACCCCTCTCCTCCGCCTAACGGATACCCGCGTCCCCCTCGCCGCCGTAGTCCAGCCAGAAACACCAGGCCCCATGGGCCTGGCGGAATCAACATCCGCGACAACGTGCTGCCCTCAAGAAACAGGAACAGGGAGCGCACGCCGGAACCCCGCCGGAGCCAGAACAACGATCGCGAGCCCGAGCCTAGGAGGAGTCGGAACGAAGACCGCGACCCGGAGCCTCGTCGAAGCCGGAACGGTCATGGCAGCCAGCGCCAAGGTGAAGGCAGCCAGAGAAGCCGGAGCCAGCATCGGGAGGGGCGAGGAGAATCTGATGGCGGAAGCAAAAAGTCGGATCGGCCCCCTCGCAGGTCCCCCTCACCACCACCTAGCAGTGGCGGTGGAGGTGGAGGCGGAGGCGGCGGCCAGAGATCTCGCTCGCGCTCACAATCTCCCTGCCACGGCTCGCGTGACGCGCGGGAACGCCTCAACGAATACAGAACTGACTACATCGGTCCAAAGTGCTTCGGCAGGATGATTCGAGAGGAACCAAAGCCAAGGATGAACCTCAAGCTACCCGGAAACCTGAAACATTATGATGGCACCGAAAGGCCGGATACCTGGATAGAGGATTACTACAATGCAGTAACCTTCACCGGAGGAACCCCTAATATCGCTTGCCGCATGCTTCAGCTGTACCTTGTAGGTCCAGCCCGGATCTGGCTCAGCAACCTCGAGAAGAACTCCATCTTTTGCTGGTTTGACCTGAAGACTGCCTTCGAGAAACACTTCAGGGGCACCTACAAAAGACCTGCCACAGCAAGCGATTGATACGTCTCCGACGTATCAATAATTTCTTATGTTCCATGCCACATTATTGATGATATCTACATGTTTTATGCATACTTTATGTCATATTTATGCATTTTCCGGAACTAACCTATTGACGAGATGCCGAAGGGCCAGTTGCTGTTTTCTGCTGTTTTTGGTTTCAGAAATCCTAGTGAGGAAATATTCTCGAAATCGGACGAAATCAACGCCCAGCATCTTAGGATTGCATGAAGCTTCCAGAACACCCGAGAGCCGCCAGAGAGGGGCCACAGGGGGCCCACACATGGTGGCGGCGCGGCCCAGGGGGGGCGCGCCGCCCTAGTGTCTGGTGGCCCCAGACCCCTTCTGACGCCGCCTCTTCGCCTATAAGAAGTCCCTGACCTAAATCTTCGATACGGAAAAAGCCACGGTACGAGAAACCATCCAGAGCCGCCGCCATCGCGAAGCCAAGATTTGGGGGACAGGACTCTCTATTCCGGCACGCCGCCGGGACGGGGAAGTGCCCCCGGAAGGCTTCTCCATCGACACCGCTGCCATCTCCACAGCCATCTTCATCACCGCTGCTGTCTCCCATGAGGAGGGAGTAGTTCTCCATCGAGGCTAAGGGCTGTACCGGTAGCTATGTGGTTAATCTCTCTCCTATGTACTTCAATACAATGATCTCATGAGCTGCCTTACATGATTGAGATTCATATGAGTTTTGTATCACTACTATTCTATGTGCTACTCTAGTGATGTTATTAAAGTACTCTATTCCTCCTGCACGGTGTAAAGGTGACAGTGTGTGCATGGTGTAGTGCTCGGCGTAGGTTATGATTGTAATCTCTTGTAGATTATGAAGTTAACTATTGCTATGATAGTATTGATGTGATTTATTCCTCCTTTCGTAGCGTGAAGGTGACAGTGAAGGTGACAGTGTGCATGCTATGTTAGTACTTGGTTTAGTTGTGTTGATCTGTCATGCACTCTAAGGTTATTTAAATATGAATATCGAATATTGTGGAGCTTGTTAACTCCGGCATTGAGGGTTCGTGTAATCCTACACGGTTAGTGGTGTTCATCATCCAACAAGAGAGTGTAGAGTCTAGCATCTATTTATTTATTCTGTTATGTGATCAATGTTGAGAGTGTCCACTAGTGAAAGTATGATCCCTAGGCCTTGTTCCTAAATACTGCTATCGCTGCTTGTTTAATCGTTCTCTACCGCATCTCAGACCGCTCGCAATATTACCACCATCAACCACACGCCAGTTGTAGCAGCAAGCTATTTTCTGGTGTCGTTACTACTGCTCATACTTATTCATACCACCTGTATTTCACTATCTCTTCGCCGAACTAGTGCACCTATTAGGTGTGTTGGGGACACAAGAGACTTCTTGCTTTGTGGTTGCAGGGTTGCTTGAGAGGGATATCTTTGACCTCTTCCTCTCTGAGTTCGATAAACCTTGGGTGATCCACTTAAGGGAAACTTGCTGTTGTTCTACAAACCTCTGCTCTTGGAGGCCCAACACTGTCTACAAGAATAGAAGCACCCGTAGACATCAAGCACTTTTCTGGCGCCGTTGCCGGGGAGGAAAGGTAAAAGGTACTCACACTCCGGATCTCGGCTACTAAGCTATTTTCCGGCGCCGTTGTAAGTACTCGAAGCTATTTCCTTTAGATCCTGCAATTGCATCTTTTTGTTTCTTGTTTACACTAGTTAGGCATAATGGAAAACAACAAAAATATGAGAGATCTTTATGAACTTTATCTTGAATTAGGACATGATGTGTTTGAAGAGAGAATTAAAAAACCCATGGAACTTTATATGCATGCTAATGGGAATGTTATTAATATGAATGCTTTGAACACTATTGTTGCTAATGCTATGGAAAATTCTAAGCTTGGGGAAGCTGGTTTTGATGAGCATGATCTTTTTAGTCCCCCAAGCATTGAGGAGAAAATTTACTTTGATGATACTTTGCCTCCTATTTATGATGATTATAATGATATTGGTCTTTTGGTACCGCCTGTTATGGAGGATAAATTTGATTATGATTACAATATGCCTCCTATATTTGATGATGAGAATAATAATGATAGCTACTTTGTTGAATTTGCTCCCACTACAACTAATAAAATTGATTATGCTTATGTGGAGAGTAATAATTTTATGCATGAGACTCATGATAAGAATGATTTATGTGATAGTTATATTGTTGAATTTGCTCATGATGCTACTGAAAATCTTTATGAGAGAGGAAAATATGGTTGTAGAAATTTTCATGTTACTAAAACACCTCTCTTTTTGCTGAAAATCTTGAAGCTGCACTTGTTCTATCTTCCTATGCTTGTTACTTTGCTCTTCATGAACTTGTTTATTTACAAGATTCCTATGCATAGGAAGCATGTTAGGCTTAAATGCGTTTTGAATTTGCTTCTTGATGCTCTCTTTTGCTTCAACTACTATTTCTTGCGAGTGCATCATTAAAACTGCTGAGCCCATCTTAATGGCTATAAAGAAAGAACTCCTTGGGAGATAACCCATGTGTTTATTTTGCTACAGTAATTTTGTTTTATATTTGTGTTTTGGAAGTTATTACTACTGTAGCAACCTCTCCTTATCTTAGTTTTGTTGCATTGTTGTGCCAAGTAAAGTCTTTGATAGTAAGGTTCATACTAGATTTGGATTACTGCGCAGAAACAGATTTCTTGCTGTCACGAATCTGGGCCTAATTCTCTGTAGGTAACTCAGAAAATTATGCCAAGTTACGTGAGTGATCCTCAGATATGTACGCAAATTTCATTCAATTTGAGCATTTTCATTTGAGCAAGTCTGGTGCCTCTTTAAAATTCGTCTTTATGGACTGTTCTGTTTTGACAGATTCTGCCTTTTATTTCGCATTGCCTCTTTTGCTATGTGGGATGGATTTCTTTGTTCCATTGACTTCCAGTAGCTTCGGGCAATGTCCAGAAGTGTTGAGAATGATTGTGTCACCTCTGAACATGTGAATTTTTATTATGCACTAACCCTCTAATGAGTTGCTTTGAGTTTGGTGTGGAGGAAGTTTTCAAGGGTCAAGAGAGGAGGATGATACAACATGATCAAGGAGAGTGAAAGCTCTAAGCTTGGGGATGCCCTGGTGGTTCATCCCTGCATATTTCAAGAAGACTCAAGCATCTAAGCTTGGGGATGCCCAAGGCATTCCCTTCTTCATCGACAAAACTATCAGGTCACTTCTCTTGAAACTATATTTTTATTCGGTCACATCTTATGTGCTTTACTTGGAGCGTCTGTTTGTTTTCATTTTTGTTTTGTTTGAATAAAATGGATCCTAGCATTCATTGTGTGGGAGAGAGACACGCTCCGTTGTTGCATATGGACAAATATGTCCTTAGGCTTTACTCATAGTATTCATGGCGAAGGTTGAATCTTCTTCGTTAAATGGTTATATGGTTGGAAACGGAAAATGATACATGTAGTAATTGGTAAAATGTCTTGGATAATGTGATACTTGGCAATTGCCGTGCTCATGTTTAAGCTCTTGCATCATATACTTTGCACCTATTAATGAAGAACTACATAGAGCTGGTTAAAATTTGGTTTGCATGATTGGTCTCTCTAAGGTCTAGATAATTTCTAGTAAGAGTTTGAACAACAAGGAAGACGGTGTAGAGTCTTATAATGTTTACAATATGTCTTTTATGTAAGTTTTGCTGCACCGCTTCATACTTGTGTTTGTTTCAAATAACCTTGCTAGCCTAAGCCTTGTATTGAGAGGGAATACTTCTCATGCATCCAAAATCCTTGAGCCAACCACTATGCCATTTGTGTCCACCATACCTACCTACTACATGGTATTTCTCCGCCATTCCAAAGTAAATTGCTTGAGTGCTACCTTTAAAATTTCTATCCTTCACCTTTACAATATATAGCTCATGGGACAAATAGCCTAAAAACTATTGTGGTATTGAATATGTACTTATGCATTTTATTTCTTATAAGTTGCTTGTTGTGCGATAACCATGTTCCTGGGGACGCCATCAACTACTCTTTGTTGAATATCATGTGAGTTGCTATGCATGTCCGTCTTGTCTGAAGTAAGGGCGATTTACCATGATTTGAATGGTTTGAGCATGCATACTGTTAGAGAAGAACATTGGGCCGCTAACTAAAGCCATGATCCATGGTGGAAGTTTCAGTTTTAGACAACAATCCTCAATCTCTTATGAGAAAATTAATTGTTGTTGAATGCTTATGCATAAAAGAGGAGTCCATTATCTGTTGTCTATGTTGTCCCGGTATGGATGTCTAAGTTGAGAATAATCAAAAGCGATAAATCCAATGCGAGCTTTCTCCTTAGACCTTTGTACAGGCGGCATAGAGGTACCCCTTTGTGACACTTGGTTAAAACATATGTATTGCGGTGATAATCCAGGTAATCCGAGCTAATTAGGACAAGGTGCGGGCACTATTAGTATACTATGCATGAGACTTGCAACTTGTAGGATATAATTTACAAGATGCATATGCTTTATTACTACCGTTGACAAAATTGTTTCTTGTTTTCAAAACCAAAGCTCTAGCACAAACATAGCAATCAATGCTTCCCTCTGCGAAGGGCCATTCTTCTACTTTTATGTTGAGTCAGTTCACATATTTCTCTCTATCTCAAGAAGCAAACACTTGTGTGAACTGTGCATTGATCCCTACATACTTGCTTATTGCACTTGTTATATTACTTTGCATTGACAACTATCCATGAGATATACATGTTACAAGTTGAAAGCAACCGCTGAAACTTAATCTTCCTTTGTGTTGCTTCAATACCTTTACTTTGAATTATTGCTTTATGAGTTAACTCTTATGCAAGACTTATTGATGCTTGTCTTGAAAGTACTATTCATGAAAAGTCTTTGCTTTATGATTCATTTGTTTACTCATGTCATTTACCGTTGTTTTGGATCGCTGCATTCATTACATGTGCTTACAATAGTATGATCAAGGTTATGATGGCATGTCACTCCAGAAATTATCTTTGTTATCGTTTACCTGCTCGGGACGAGCAGAAACTAAGCTTGGGGATGCTGATACGTCTCCGACGTATCGATAATTTCTTATGTTCCATGCCACATTATTGATGATATCTACATGTTTTATGCATACTTTATGTCATATTTATGCATTTTCCGGAACTAACCTATTGACGAGATGCCGAAGGGCGATTCTTTTTCTGCTGTTTTTGGTTTCAGAAATCCTAGTAAGGAAATATTCTCGGAATCGGACGAAATCAACGCCCAGCATCTTAGGATTGCATGAAGCTTCCAGAACACCCGAGAGCCGCCAGAGAGGGGCCACAGGGGGCCCACACATGGTGGCGGCGCGGCCCAGGGGGGCGCGCCGCCCTAGTGTCTGGTGGCCCCAGACCCCTTCTGACGCCGCCTCTTCGCATATAAGAAGTCCCTGACCTAAATCTTCGATACGGAAAAAGCCACGGTACGAGAAACCATCCAGAGCCGCCGCCATCGCGAAGCCAAGATCTGGGGGACAGGACTCTCTGTTCCGGCACGCCGCCGAGACGGGGAAGTGCCCCCGGAAGGCTTCTCCATCGACACCGCTGCCATCTCCACCGCCATCTTCATCACCGCTGCTGTCTCCCATGAGGAGGGAGTAGTTCTCCATCGAGGCTAAGGGCTGTACCGGTAGCTATGTGGTTAATCTCTCTCCTATGTACTTCAATACAATGATCTCATGAGCTGCCTTACATGATTGAGATTCATATGAGTTTTGTATCACTACTATTCTATGTGCTACTCTAGTGATGTTATTAAAGTACTCTATTCCTCCTGCACGGTGTAAAGGTGACATTGTGTGCATCGTGTAGTGCTTGGCGTAGGTTATGATTGTAATCTCTTGTAGATTATGAAGTTAACTATTGCTATGATATTATTGATGTGATTTATTCCTCCTTTCGTAGCGTGAAGGTGACAGTGTGCATGCTATGTTAGTACTTGGTTTAGTTGTGTTGATCTGTCATGCACTCTAAGGTTATTTAAATATGAATATCGAATATTGTGGAGCTTGTTAACTCCGGCATTGAGGGTTCGTGTAATCCTACACAGTTAGTGGTGTTCATCATCCAACAAGAGAGTGTAGAGTCTAGCATCTATTTATTTATTCTGTTATGTGATCAATGTTGAGAGTGTCCACTAGTGAAAGTATGATCCCTAGGCCTTGTTCCTAAATACTGCTATCGCTGCTTGTTTACTGTTCTACTGCATCTGTACTGCCTGCAATATTACCACCATCAACCACACGCCAGTTGTAGCAGCAAGCTATTTTCTGGTGCCGTTACTACTGCTCATACTTATTCATACCACCTGTATTTCACTATCTCTTCGCCGAACTAGTGCACCTATTAGGTGTGTTGGGGACACAAGAGACTTCTTGCTTTGTGGTTGCAGGGTTGCTTGAGAGGGATATATCTTTGACCTCTTCCTCCCTGAGTTCGATAAACCTTGGGTGATCCACTTAAGGGAAACTTGCTGCTGTTCTACAAACCTCTGCTCTTGGAGGCCCAACACTGTCTACAAGAATAGAAGCACCCGTAAACATCAGCGATTTACAAGCATGTATTCAGAAGAAGGGAGAATCCTCAAGACACTTCCTCACAAGATGGTTGGCATGCAGGAACGAGTGCGAAAATGTCGACCACACCACCGCTATGTACGCTTTTATTGGTGGACTGCAGAGAGGAGGATTGTTGAGGCATAAGCTCACTTGTTTGGCTAACGCAAATAAACTGACTTTGGATGACATGATCTCCATTGCCAGTGATCATACCGCCGCCGATGATGACGCAGGCGGAGATCTCGCAGCTACAGCAATCCCCCTACACCAATAAAAGAAGAACCGTGATAACGGTAACAGCAGCGGCCACAAGCGAAAGAACCCCCCTGATGACCAGAATAGTGGCGGATCCGAGATGGACGCCATGGCATTCCAACGCGGAGGTCCAGGAGGCGGAAGAGGACGCGGCCGTGGAGGCGGAGCCGGCAGGGGCCAGCAGCATGGCACTGAGGTCATAGCTGCCGAATCCCGCGCCCCGCAAACCTACGAGGAGTACAGAGACATGCCCTGCCTGGCCCACCTGGATCCGGTGATGCGTGTGGTTGGCACGTCTGTTGGGAACCCCAAGAGGAAGGTGTGATGCGCACAGCGGCAAGTTTCCCTCAGTAAGAAACCAAGGTTTAATCGGACCAGTAGGAGTCAAGAAGCACGTTGAAGGTTGATGGCGGCGAGATGTAGTGCGGCGCAACACCAGGGATTCCGGCGCCAACGTGGAACCTGCACAACACAACCAAAGTACTTTGCCCCAACGAAACAGTGAGGTTGTCAATCTCACCGGCTTGCTGTAACAAAGGATTAACCGTATTGTGTGGAAGATGATTGTTTGCGTAAAACAAGAGAACAAGTATTGCGATGATTGTATTTCAGTAAAGAGAATTGGACCGGGGTCCACAGTTCACTAGAGGTGTCTCTCCCATAAGACGAACAGCATGTTGGGTGAACAAATTACAGTTGGGCAATTGACAAATAAAGAGAGCATGACCATGCACATACATATCATGATGAGTATAGTGAGATTTAATTGGGCATTACGACAAAGTACATAGACCGCCATCCAACTGCATCTATGCCTAAAAAGTCCACCTTCAGGTTATCATCCGAACCCCTCCAAAGTATTAAGTTGCAAAGCAATGTACAATTGCATTAAGTATGGTGCGTAATGTAATCAACAACTACATCCTTAGACATAGCATCAATGTTTTATCCCTAGTGGCAACGGACAACACAACCTTAGAACTTTCATCCTGTCCCTGTGTCAATGCAGGCATGAACCCACTATCGAGCATAAGTACTCCCTCTTGGAGTTACAAGCATCTACTTGGCCAGAGCATCTACTAGTAACGGAAAGCATGCAAGATCATAAACAACACGTAGATATAACTTTGATAATCAACATAACAAGTATTCTCTATTCATCGGATCCCAACAAACGCAACATATAGAATTACAGATAGATGATCTTGATCATGTTAGGCAGCTCACAAGATCCGACAATGATAGCACAATGGGGAGAAGACAACCATCTAGCTACTGCTATGGACCCATAGTCCAGGGGTAGACTACTCACACATCACACCGGAGGCGACCATGGCGGCGTAGAGTCCTCCAGGAGATGATTCCCCTCTCCGGCAGGGTGCCGGAGGCGATCTCCTGGATCCCCCGAGATGGGATCGGCGTTGGCGGCGTCTCCGGGAAGGTTTTCCGTATCGTGGCTCTCGGGAACTGGGGTTTCATCACGGAGGCTTTAAGTAGGCGGAAGGGTAGGTCAAGAGGCGATGCAGGGGGCCCAGACCATAGGCCGGCGCGGCCAGGGGTGGGGCCGCGCCGCCTAGGGTTTGGCCACCCCGTGGCCCTCTTCGTTTCATCTTCGGACTTCTGGAAGCTTCGTGGAAAAATAGGCCCCTGGGCTTTGATTTCGTCCAATTCCGAGAATATTTCCTTACTAGGATTTCTGAAACCAAAGACAATGCAGAAAACAAAGAATCGGCACTTCGGCATCTTGTTAATAGGTTAGTTCCGTAAAATGCACGAATATGACATAAAGTGTGCATAAAACATGTAGATAACATCAATAATGTGGCATGGAACATAAGAAATTATCGATACGTCGGAGACGTATCAGCATCCCCAAGCTTAGTTCTGCTCGTCCCGAGCAGGTCAAACGATAACACGTATAATTTCTCGAGTGACATGCCATCATAATCTTGATCATACTATTTGTAAAGCATATGTAGTGAATGCAGCGATCAAAACAATGTATATGACATGAGTAAACAAGTGAATCATAAAGCAAAGACTTTTCATGAATAGCACTTCAAGACAAGCATTAATAAGTCTTGCATAAGAGTTAACTCATAAAGCAATAATTCCAAGTAAAGGCATTGAAGCAACACAAAAAGAAGATTAAGTTTCAGCGGTTGCTTTCAACTTGTAACATGTATATCTCATGGATATTGTCAACATAGAGTAATATAATAAGTGCAATAAGCAAGTATGTAGGAATCAATGCATAGTTCACACAAGTGTTTGCTTCTTGAGGTGGAGAGAAATAGGTGAACTGACTCAACATTGAAAATAAAAGAATGGTCCTCAATAGAGGAAAAGCATCGATTGCTATATTTGTGCTAGAGCTTTGATTTTGAAAACATGAAACAATTTTGTCAACGGTAGTAATAAAGCATATGCATCATGTAAATTATATCTTATAAGTTGCAAGCCTCATGCATAGTGTACTAATAGTGCCCGCACCTTGTCCTAATTAGCTTGGACTACCGGATCATCACAATGCACTGTTTTAACCAAGTGTCACAAAGGGGTACCTCTATGCCGCCCCGTACAAAGGTCTAAGGAGAAAGCTCGCATTGGATTTCTCGCTATTGATTATTCTTCAACTTAGACATCCATACCGGGACAACATAGACAACAGATAATGGACTCCTCTTTTATGCATAAGCATGTAACAACAATTAATAATTTTCTCATTTGAGATTGAGGATATATGTCCAAAATCAAACTTCCACCATGGATCATGGCTTTAGTTAGCGGCCCAATGTTCTTCTCTAACATATGCATGCTTAACCATAAGGTGGTAGATCTCTCTTACTTCAGACAAGACGGACATGCATAGCAACTCACATGAAATTCAACAATGAATAGTTGATGGCGTCCCCAGTGAACATGGTTATCGCACAACAAGCAACTTAATAAGAGATAAAGTGCATAATTACATATTCAATACCACAATAGTTTTTAAGCTATTTGTCCCATGAGCTATATATTGCAAAGGTGAATGATGGAATTTTAAAGGTAGCACTCAAGCAATTTACTTTGGAATGGCGGAAAATACCATGTAGTAGGTAGGTATGGTGGACACAAATGGCATAGTGGTTGGCTCAAGTATTTTGGATGCATGAGAAGTATTCCCTCTCGATACAAGGTTTAGGCTAGCAAGGCTATTTGAAACAAACACAAGGATGAACCGGTGCAGCAAAACTCACATAAAAGACATATTGAAAACATTATAAGACTCTACACCGTCTTCCTTGTTGTTCAAACTCAATACTAGAAATTATCTAGACCTTAGAGAAACCAAATATGCAAACCAAATTTTAGCATGCTCTATGTATTTCTTCATTAATGAGTGCAAAGCATATGATGCAAGAGCTTAATCATGAGCACAACAATTGCCAAGTATCACATTACCCAAGACATTTATAGCAATTACTACATGTATCATTTTCCAATTCCAACCATATAACAATTTAACGAAGGAGAAACTTCGCCATGAATACTATGAGTAGAAACCAAGGACATACTTGTCCATATGCTACAGCGGAGCGTGTCTCTCTCCCATAAAGTGAATTCTAGGATCCATTTTATTCAAACAAAACAAAAAACAAAAACAAAACGACGCTCCAAGAAAAGCACATAAGATGTGATGGAATAAAAATATAGTTTCAGGGGAGGAACCTGATAATGTTGTCGATGAAGAAGGGGATGCCTTGGGCATCCCCAAACTTAGACGCTTGAGTCTTCTTAATATATGCAGGGGTGAACCACCGGGACATCCCCAAGCTTAGAGCTTTCACTCTCCTTGATCATGTTGCATCATACTCCTCTCTTGATCCTTGAAAACTTCCTCCACACCAAACTCGAAACAACTCATTAGAGGGTTAGTGCACAATAAAAATTAACATATTCAGAGGTGACACAATCATTCTTAACACTTCTGGACATTGCATAATGCTACTGGACATTAGTGGATCAAAGAAATTCATCCAACATAGCAAAAGAGGCAATGCGAAATAAAAGGCAGAATCTGTCAAAACAGAACAGTTCGTATTGACGAATTTTAAAATGGCACCAGACTTGCTCAAATGAAAATGCTAAAATTGAATGAAAGTTGCGTACATATCTGAGGATCATGCACGTAAATTGGCTTAATTTTCTGAGCTACCTACAGGGAGGTGGACCCAGATTCGTGACAGCAAAGAAATCTGGAACTGTGCAGTAATCCAAATCTAGTACTTACTTTTCTATCAACGGCTTAACTTGGCACAACAAAACACAAAACTAAGATAAGAAGAGGTTGCTACAGTAGTAAACAACTTCCAAGACACAAAATAAAAAAAAAGTACTGTAGGTAAAAACATGGGTTGTCTCCCATAAGCGCTTTTCTTTAACGCCTTTCAGCTAGGCGCAGAAAGTGTGTATCAAGTATTATCGAAGGGTGGTGCATTCTCAGCGGGGTGCGGAGTGTTCTCAACTATGCATATTATCTTTTCTATGTGAGTTTCAGAGGCTCCCTTTTCATTAGTCTTGGGCTTGCTACTCTCATCAAACAAATCTTCAGGAACAATCCAATCAAAATTCTTTTCTAGTGCCTCACACATTCCCAAGAGCTTGCAAGGTATTGATGTTTTAATATCCCCCTCATAATTAACTTTATTAGTGTACTTTTGTCTATCCTTTTCCATTTTCTCAAGGGTACTGGCAAAGTTGGTATAAGAACCTAGCATATTATATTTAGTGAAAACTTTTCTAGCTTCTCTCGCTATTCCCCCAAATTCTTTAAGAAGGGTTTCTAATACAAAGTCTTTCTTTTCTCCTTCTTCCATATCACTGAGTGTAAGAAACATATGTTGAATCACAGGATTAAGATTAACAAATCTAGCTTCTAATGCGTGTACTAAAGAAGCAACAGCAATTTCATAAGTGGGGGCAAGTTCTGCCAAGTGTCTATCTTCAAAATCCTCGACCGTACTAATATGAGTGAAAAAATCTTCTATATTGTCTTTCCCAAGGATAGACCCTCGACCTACCGGCACATCTTTAAGAACAAACTTAGGAGGAAACATTATGAAATAAGTAAAGTAAATGCAAGTAACTAATTTTTTTGTGTTTTTTTGATATAGCAAACAAGATAGCAAGTAAAGTAAAACTAGCAACTAATTTTTTTATATTTTGATTTAGTGCAGCAAACAAAGTAGTAAATAAAACTAAGCAAGACAAAAACAAAGTAAAGAGATTGAGAAGTGGAGACTCCCCTTGCAGCGTGTCTTGATCTCCCCGGCAACGGCGCCAGAAATTTGCTTGATGCGTGTGGTTGGCACGTCCGTTGGGAACCCCAAGAGGAAGGTGTGATGCGCACAGCGGCAAGTTTCCCTCAGTAAGAAACCAAGGTTTAATCGGACCAGTAGGAGTCAAGAAGCACGTTGAAGGTTGATGGCGGCGAGATGTAGTGCGGCGCAACACCAGGGATTCCGGCGCCAACGTGGAACCTGCACAACACAACCAAAGTACTTTGCCCCAACGAAACAGTGAGGTTGTCAATCTCACCGGCTTGCTGTAACAAAGGATTAACCGTATTGTGTGGAAGATGATTGTTTGCGAAAACGATGAGAACAAGTATTGCAGTAGATTGTATTTCAGTAAAGAGAATTGGACCGGGGTCCACAGTTCACTAGAGGTGTCTCTCCCATAAGACGAACAGCATGTTGGGTGAACAAATTACAGTTGGGCAATTGACAAATAAAGAGAGCATGACCATGCACATACATATCATGATGAGTATAGTGAGATTTAATTGGGCATTACGACAAAGTACATAGACCGCCATCCAACTGCATCTATGCCTAAAAAGTCCACCTTCAAAGTTATCATCCGAACCCCTCCGGTATTAAGTTGCAAAGCAACAGACAATTGCATTAAGTATGGTGCGTAATGTAATCAACAACTACATCCTTAGACATAGCATCAATGTTTTATCCCTAGTGGCAACAAGACAACACAACCTTAGAACTTTCACATCCGTCCCAGGTGTCAATGCAGGCATGAACCCACTATCGAGCATAAGTACTCCCTCTTGGAGTTACAAGCATCTACTTGGCCAGAGCATCTACTAGTAACGGAAAGCATGCAAGATCATAAACAACACGTAGATATAACTTTGATAATCAACATAACAAGTATTCTCTATTCATCGGATCCCAACAAACGCAACATATAGAATTACAGATAGATGATCTTGATCATGTTAGGCAGCTCACAAGATCCGACAATGATAGCACAATGGGGAGAAGACAACCATCTAGCTACTGCTATGGACCCATAGTCCAGGGGTAGACTACTCACACATCACACCGGAGGCGACCATGGCGGCGTAGAGTCCTCCGGGAGATGATTCCCCTCTCCGGCAGGGTGCCGGAGGCGATCTCCTGGATCCCCCGAGATGGGATCGGCGTTGGCGGCGTCTCTGGAAGGTTTTCCGTATCGTGGCTCTCGGTACTGGGGGTTTCGTCACGGAGGCTTTAAGTAGGCGGAAGGGTAGGTCAAGAGGCGGCACGGGGGGCCCAGACCATAGGCCAGCGCGGCCAGGTGTGGGGCCGCGCCGCCCTAGGGTTTGGCCACCCCGTGGCCCCTCTTCGTTTCATCTTCGGACTTCTGGAAGCTTCGTGGAAAAATAGGCCCCTGGGCTTTGATTTCATCCAATTCCGAGAATATTTCCTTACTAGGATTTCTGAAACCAAAAACAGCAGAAAACAAAGAATCGGCACTTCGGCATCTTGTTAATAGGTTAGTTCCAGAAAATGCACGAATATGACATAAAGTGTGCATAAAACATGTAGATAACATCAATAATGTGGCATGGAACATAAGAAATTATCGATACGTCGGAGACGTATCATCCGGCTATGGGGAAGTCCACTCACACTAACCGCAATTGCAAGTGGGTCAATGATCTAAAAAACGACCCTGAAGCAGGATACAAGCGAGCCCGGAAGCACCGCCCACGCGGCAAAGGAGGCAAGGGCAAGAACAAGGACAAAGAGGAGGACAGTTCCGAGGCGATGGACGAGGATGATAACTCGCCGGATCCCAAGGCAGGGTCCGCAGGTAAATCCAACCCATTTGAGAAAAAGAGTGTGGGCGCGTACCACACCTTCCTCGTAACCCCAACAGTCCGCGCTACCAAGTCAGCTATCCGGATCCTGAACGCCACAGTTCCGGCTGTGCCGCAGTATGTCAGGTGGTCGGAAGTCCCGTGCACATTTGACAGGGAGGATCACCCTACCATTGTGCCAAAAGAGTGCTACGCCTTGGTTGTAAGTCCCCGCATAGACGGGTATGACTTCTCCAAGTGCCTCATGGATGGCGGAGCCAGCTTGAACATCATGTACCTGGAGACTCTAGAGCGGATGAACCTTGCCAAGGAACAACTCCAACACAGCAACACTGAGTTTCATGGCGTAGTTCCGGGTAAAAAGGCGAATTCCCTCGGCAGCATCACACTTCCCGTGGCCTTCGGCGATGTTCACAATTTCCGCGAAGAGAAGATCACGTTTGAAGTTGTGCCCTTTAAGAGCTCCTACCATGTCATCTTCGGCAGGCCCACCTACCACAAGTTTCACGCAAGGGCGTGCTACATCTACAACAAGCTCAAGATTCCGGGTCCTAATGGTATGATCACCGTATCCGGAGACTACAAAAAGGCTCATGAGTGCGAGTTGGGCGAAGCCGCCTTCGCAGAGTCTGTGATATCTGGAGAGGAACTGAAAGGCTACAGAGCCGCGGTGGATCCGACTGAAATGCAGACCACCAAGAAGCAGATCTCCGAGCATAAAAACTCCTTCAAGGCCGTGATAGAGACCAAGAAAGTCAGCTTCAAGGAAGGAGACGATTCCAAACAGGTCTCAGTCGGAGCCAACATGGACCCCAAATAGGAAGACGCGCTCGTCGAGTTCCTCCGCGCTAACATGGATATCTTCGCGTGGCAGCCTTCTGACATGTCCAGAGTACCAAGGGAACTCGCCGAGCACTACCTCAACACAAACCCGGGGGCTAAACCGGTGAAGCAAGCTATGCGACGCTTTGGAGATAAGAAGCGCCACGCCATAGGAATGGAATTAGCAAAGTTACTAGAGGCAGGTTTTGTAATAGAAGTTATCCACACTGATTGGGTCGCAAATCCCGTCCTTGTACCCAAAAAGAATTCTGAAATACTAAGAATGTGCATCGATTATTCTGGCTTGAACAAACATTGCCCGAAAGATCCGTTTCCCCTGCCGCGCATTGACCAACTCATTGATTCGACGGCAGGGGCGGAACTTTTGTGTTTTCTTGATGCGTATTCCGGGTATCATCAGATCCGGATGAAAGAGTCCGACCAAAAGGCGACCTCGTTCATCACCCCATTTGGCACTTACTGCTATGTTACTATGCCTTTTGGCTTAAAAAATGCAGGTGCCACCTATCAGCGTACGATGCAGCGATGCTTGAAGGACCAAATTGGCCGGAACGTGCACGCTTACGTCGACGACATCGCGGTCATGACCCGGAAAGGATCCGACTTGATCAGCGACCTCACAGAAACCTTTGAGAATCTCCGACAGTACAAGATGATGTTGAATCCGCTGAAGTGCGTCTTTGGCGTACCAGCTGGAAAACTCCTTGGCTTCATTGTCTCTAACAGGGGCATTGAAGGTAACCCGAAAAAATCAAGGCAATCCTGTGCATAAAAATGCCAACTTGTTTCAAAGATGTGCAACGACTAACTGGTTGTGTCGCAGCAATCAGCAGGTTTGTTAGCCGTCTTGGCGAGAAGGCACTACCCATGTACAAGCTATTGAAGAAAACATACAAATTTGTCTGGGATGAGGCAGCAGATGCAGCACTTCAAGGGTTGAAGGAAATACTCACCTCCCCACCTATCCTAGCAGCTCCAGGAGAGTCAGAGCCTATGCTCCTTTACCTGGCAGCCACCAGCAGAGTCATCAGCCTCGTCATCGTCGTGGAGCGACAGGAAGAAGGTCATGAGTATGGAGTCCAAAGGCCAGTCTACTATATTAGCGAAGTGCTTACAGAGTCCAAACAACGCTACCCTCACTTTCAGAAGCTATCCTATGGAGTATTCCTAGGTAGCAGGAAGCTAAGACACTACTTCCAGGAGCATCCAGTAACAGTTGTGAGCAAAGCTCCGCTGGCAACGATTCTCAACAACGCTGACGCAACAGGATGCACAGCAAAATGGGGCATTGAATTATCCGCCTTCGACATCAACTACAAAGCCAGGACCGCGGTCAAATCCCAGGTCTTGGCAGATTTCGTCGCAGACTGGACAGAAGCTCCGGATGTGAATTTGGAGCCGGAACCAGAGACATGGGTTATGCACTTCGATGGATCCAAGCAGCATCAAGGCTCAGGAGCCGGAGTCACCCTGAAGTCCCCTACCGGAGAAGAATTGCAGTACGTTCTGCAGATACACTTCGAAGCTACAAACAATATGGCGGAATACGAGGCTCTACTACACGGACTGCGCATTGCCAAGGAGATAGGGATCAAGCACATCATATGTTGCGGAGATTCAGACCTGGTGGCACAGCAAGTAGCCGGAACCTGGAACGCCAGAAACTCCGTCATGGCGGCTTACAGAGACAAAGTTGACGAGATCACCAAATATTTCCTCGGATACGAAGTCAAGTACGTCAGGCGAGACGATAACACAGCGGCAGATATGCTATCCAAGCTCGGATCCGGCAGGAAGCCAATTCCGCCTGGTATTTTCCTGGAGCATCTACGGATACCCTCGGTGAAGGGCGCTAACCCAGAAAACCCAGAGGTGGCAGTATCTCCGGCCAGAGAAGTGATGGCTATCATTCCGGCTTGGACACAGCCTTTCCTGGACTACCTCATTGATCAGAAGTTGCCAGAGGACGAGGTCCTCGCACGACAGATCATCAGACGAGCAAGATCCTACACAATTGTTGATGGATAGCTCTACAAACGAAGTGCAACAGGGGTATTTCTCAAATGCGTCTCCAATCAAGATGGCATTGAAATCCTCAGAGAGATCCATGCAGGGGATTGCGGGCATCATGCCGCCTCCAGGTCACTCATTGCAAAAGCTTTTCGGTTAGGTTTTTACTGGCTTACAGCTAAAGAAGATGCTGACAAGATAGTCAAGACCTGCCGAGGTTGTCAGTACTACGCTACTCAACCAAACGCCCCAGCCCAAGAGCTGAAGACCATACCTATCACCTGGCCGTTTGCGGTCTGGGGGCTCGATATGGTTGGTAAGTTAAAAAGATCATCTCCTGGTGGTTTTGAATACCTCTTGGTCGCTGTTGACAAGTTCAGTAAGTGGATAGAGGCAAAGCCAGTGAGAAAAGCCGACGGTGCTACGGCACTAAAATTTGTCTGCAGCCTCGTGATGAGATTCGGCATCCCACATAGCATAATCACAGATAATGGCACAAACTTCGCACAGGGAGAATTGAAGGATTATTGCGAGACAGTAGGGATTCGACTGGACCTTGCATCCGTGGCTCACCCACAATCCAATGGTCAAGTTGAAAGGGCTAACGGCCTCATATTATCAGGAATTAAGCCACGCCTTGAAGAACCGCTGCGACGAGCAGCTGGAGCTTGGGCTGACGAGTTGGAAGCTGTCTTGTGGAGTTTACGAACTACCCCTAACAGGTCAACGGGATTTACCCCTTTCTTCTTGGTATATGGATCCGAAGCCGTGCTCCCCTCCGACATCATCCACGATTCGCCGCGAGTTTCCGCCTATGATGAAGAAACAGCTGACGAGGCCAGACAGCTATCTGTGGACCTGATCGAAGAATCTCGGAACTTAGTCGACCAACGTTCCGCCATTTATCAGCAGAAACTCCGACGTTATCACAGTCGTCGAGTTCGGAACCGCTCTTTTATGGCTGGAGACTTGGTCCTCCGCCTCCGACAGGTGAAAGACCATAAGTTGCAGTCTCCATGGGAAGGACCCTTCATCGTCAGCAAGGTGCTTCACAACGGATCATACTACCTTGTCGATTTACGGGAGCTAAAGGACAGACCTGCTAATTGGTACCGGAAACGCAAGCGTGAGGATCCGGATGACATCTACGACGAGACAGATCGCCCTTGGAACATTGCACAGCTACGTCCTTTCTACACTTAGCATAATTTTTCGAGTTACAAACTCTGTAATATCTATACATGATCAATGAAATAAAGCTTTTGGTTCACTCTCTGAGTCTTTTACCTCCTTTACTTGTTCATCTTTAGATCGTGTATGTTTTCCGACTAAAACCGCAGAGCTGGATTTTTCCGCCTAGGCGTGTATAAAGTTGTGATTTTCAAAAATCGTCCTAAAGGACGTAAGCTTAAGTTTTCTGATGGAGCTGTTTTTCGTTGCGAACTCGTGGATTCCTAGTAGCGATTTCCGGCACCTAAGCTGGGGGCTTGTTTCCGCGGTTATTGACGGATTGCCATTGGGCTTCGTCGCCGCTGGCGAGTGTTTCCAGCTAAGGTCTTCCGGCTCGCGGAAGGTCAAGCGAGCAAGCCGGAAAACAATGAAATCAGCACTTGCTTTCCGACACAAAACAAAACATGCAAATAATCTTAAAGGATAGCAGGATAAGTGTTTCCGCCCATGCGCAACTGTTTCGTTCCTAGCTACTTAAGAATTTAAGTTATATTACAAACCCAATCCAGGGCCAAAATGATGCAACACTGTTTCATTGTTTCACAGGAACTCTACTCAGAGTCCTCCTCTTCAGATTCCTCATAGGCGGAGCCATCGCCATCGCTATCGCCGGAGCCAGCTTCGGAGTCTTCGTCGGAGCCTTCTCCAGAAAGCTCAACGCTTGACCCGGAACCTTCCGCATAGTACTCCGGCTCGCCTTCCTCCTCTTCCGCGTCGGAAAAGCCCTTGGGCAGATCATACTTGTGATACCAGAACGACTGGTTAACTCGCCTGACAAACAGCTGGTCATGCCCTTTGGTTTCCGAGAGAATGGCGCGCATGTTGGCACCCTCAGGAGTGTCACGCGCAACATCCGCGAAGTTGAGCGAAGGGAAGTGAGCCTTGCAGGTGGCTAAGACCAGGGAGGCGACTCCGTGAGCGGAAGACTCCTGCCAGTCCTTGATGAACTCCGGCACTTGCTGCATCAGCTTGGTCATCGTATCAATCACTGAAGTTTTGGCCCTCTTCAGAGACAGGGTCTTGGCGATTCCGCGACATGCTGCGAATAGCGCGTCGATGGAACTCCGCACTTCATCATATGCTTCCATCCTCTTGAGGGCTGACTCTTTGGTCCACTCAAAGCCAAGGCTTGCTGGGAAAAAATGGGGTTCAGTTCCTCCGCGGACAGAACAACATATGATGCCCTCGGAATCGCAACAAAGGAAAAAACGCTTACGGAAGATCAGCTTGTCAATGGCTTCCGCCTCCGCTTCTTGGACCTTGTTTTTAGCCACTAAGGTCTTCACATTTTGTTGGCTCTTCTTCAGCTTCTCAGCAAGTTCCGCTGAGTCACGGGCGTGCTTCTCGGAGAGCTCCTTCCTCACCAAATTCTCCTTGTCGGAGGACTCTTTGATAAAGGCTTTGAGGGATTCATTCTCCGCCTCGAGCACTTTGACTTTGGCGGACAGGTCATCGAAGGCGGAGTGCTTGGAAGTTTCTTCTGCAGGCGGAAAGTCGCACATATTATGCATCATGAACAGTTATATCAGCATATAGATCAAAACTCGGATTTCGTACCCCGAAGGCGGGTCTCCAGATGCTGGATAGCTTTTTGGCTATTCTCCGCGTTCTGGCGCAGCCCCTCTATCTCTGTAATTTGCTCAAGCACGTGAACGTGCAGATCTTCATGCAGCTTCCGCGTGTTCTGAGGCGCAGACAGGAGTTAGTTGGATATTTAAAATTCTGGGGGCTGGCGAGGAATTCAAAGTCTTGGAGGTATAAAATTTTAAATTTCCGCCTAAGGTACATATTGAAGAAAGCATCGGCTAACACATGTTACACGGAAAAAATGTCTGACCCAATGCTTGGGGGCTAGTGTTACCTGGCGCACGTCCTTGTGCTTAGCAAAAAAGACTTTGAGGTCGCTCTCAAGGTCGGTGAGCTCCTGCATCTCTGTGTTCTCCGTCCCCCACACCTTGTCCATCATGGCGGAAACTTCCGCGTGGAGTTGTGCGAGGGAAAGCTTTTGCAGAGATGGGGTAGGTTGAGGGGTAGCTTGGAGCGTGCTGGAGGCATGAATAAGCTGCACCTTCTGCTCATACTGCTCCGCCGTAGGCTCGGCAAAGGTGGCACTTGGTTGTTCAGGCAGAGGTGCAGACGAGGAGGCGCCCTTACCGGAATCGCCATGGCCAGCGGGGTCTTCGGGAAGGTCATCGATGTTGATGACGTCCTTGGGATCCGGCTTGGTGGCAGATGAGGCTTTGGGCGGAACCTCCACTTCCGGCGTAATGGGGATAGAAGCCGGAGACAGCTTGACCTTCTTCTTGAGGGCTCTTGGAGCCTTGGGGGGCTGGCTTCCGGAACTTCTGTAAAGGAAAAAAGCATAATAACTAAGTAAGGGTTTGCTCGTGAAAACATAAGGATTTGGATTCCGGAAATCAAGCATTTACCCGGAAGGCTTGAAGAATTGCTGGATGTCGGGCTGGCCTCTGTTGCTGGCGTTGATATTCTTCTCCGCCTCTGCTTTCCGAGTAGCCGCAGTGCTGAGCACTTCGCGGGCGCGTTTGGCTGCAGGGCTGGAGGGAGCAGCCCTCTTCCTCTTGGAAGGGCGTGGAGCGTCATGAGCTTCCGCCTCCGATGCGGCCTCTGGATCAGTGTTGCCCGTAGAAGGGACCCGGACAAGGGTTCGGAGAGCACTTTCCTCGAGGGCTTCGAGCTAAGACACAGAGCCAACACTTAGACAAAAATTTGAATACAAAGGAAACAATGGACAAGTCAAGATAACATACCGTGGTTCCGGAACCGTTGATGTTGATGTCTTTGTTACACACGTGAACATGAAGTTCACGCGGAATCTTGATGAGGAGCCGGATCCTCTTGTCGATGGCGTCGGCGGAGAGCTTGTCCTTCGTGGCGCGCATTGGGTCATCGCGCCCCGTGTAATGGAACATCAAGCGGTCCCTGTGTTGGAGTGGCTGGATCCGCTTGGTGAACCAAGACAAGGTGAGATCCTTCCCTGTCAGCCCCTCCTCCGTGAGCTTGCAGATCCGCCTAACAGCGCGGGTCAGCTGGGGCGACTCGGAGAGGTGGGGGCATTGCGTCCATGCCGGAGTCTCGCTGGCGGGGTAGTTCTTGAATGGCGACAGCTTCCTTTCGCCCGCCGGGTCGGAGACGTCCTTCAAATAGAAGAAACCCCCTGACCAGTACCGCGCGGATTCGTGGCGGTCGGTAGGTGGGTAGACGCGGCCAGGGCGGAGCATGAAGGTGATGGACCCGCATGTCGCCAGCTCGGAGGTCTGGCGGATCTTCTCCTTCTTGACGGAGAAATAGTACTGGAAAAGGGAGAGTTCGGGAGGTACCCGGAGATGGCCCTCGCAGAGGGTGACGTGGTTGCTGATCGCTAACACGCTGTTCGGAGAGATGTTGTGGGGCTGGAGCCCATATACCTTCAGGATTTCCGAGAAGATGTCCGAAGGCGGAAACGAGAAGCCTCGCTCCACTAGCGCTTTAGTCAGCACCATCTCGTTATCTTGGGGGGCTGGAGCCAAAGAGTTCGGAACTGTCCGCCAGCTTCCGGGTTGCAAGAAACCTTCCGCCTCCAGGTTTTTCAGTTCCATCTCCGTGGTGGTGCAGGGCCACCATTTCCCTTTAGACTCTGAGTCTTGCTGGCGAGCTTTGGATTTCTTGGCGGCGATTTCTTCCGCCTTCTGTTCTGCCTGCTCCGCCCCGGAGGTTTTCTCCGGGTTAGCTGAGGTGCCCTCGGCGTCCTTACCGGAACCCTTGGTGGGATCCAGTTGTACTGGGACGAAGGGAGGAGGGGCGGAGGAGAGAGGCGTTGCCATGATTGGATCAGAGCTCGGAGGCGGAGTCGCAGAAGACATTTGAAGACAAGGTAGTGGCGGAAAACAAGACTTAGTCGGATCCACATCGTCGTCCTAAGGATCGTCCCTACTAGCTACGGCGAAAGGTTGAAGCTCGGAGAACTCACCGTGATGGATTCTGCGGTGGTCGGAGTCGCCAGCGACGAGGATTTCGCACGGCGGCTCGCCGGAGTTAAGAACTCGATGAACTGCACGGTGGTGAAATCGCTCCGGCGAAACTCCGGCGAGTTTTCCGGCAGACTCCGGCACGGCGGAGGAGGAGCTCGCGGGCGGTGCTTCGCAGAGAGGTGAAAGAGGGGGTGAATGGGAAGATTAGGGTTGACGGTGGATATTTATAGGCCGCGGGGAGGAGATTCGTGCTCCGCATCCTGTGGTCGGAACGCAAGCGTCGCGCCGTTGGATGTGTGACACGTGTCCAAACCCTAAACGGTAAAAATGGTTAAGGATAAGTTACCGCTCAAATCGCGCGAAAATGGCGCCAGAATTGGCGGAACCGTTTGAGTCTTTTAAAGATTCCGGGTAAACACGCGGAGATAAGCAGTTCTCATTCGCAAGCAGGGAGTAACCCGGAGACACGTTTTGATTTGTCGATGGATGAAGTCCCGCAGGATGAGAGTATTTTCCGACTAAAGGTTGGGAAAGAAGAAAATAAGAAGTTAGAGTTCCTCAAGTTTCTCCGCGTTACCAACATTGCCGGAGACCATGAGGGGCTAGCAAGGCGGAAACAGGAGGCGAAACTCGGAGAACTCTGGGGGCTACTGTTGTGGGTATACTTCATGGGTGTACCATCGACAGAGCCTAGATCCGGCAAGCCCGGGTGGCCCACAGATGGTGATGTGGTATGTGGCCCATCGGGCGGCCCAGTTGCTGTTGATCCTGAAGGATGAAGTCCGGCCCAGGAGAAGGGAGCCGGATCCGACCGACCTTAAGGAGGAACCCGGATCCACGAAGGTCCATTAAGGAACCCGGATCCGGTACGACATAGATAGGAAGGCGGATCCTTGACGTGCACGGCAAGACATTGTACCGTAGTTAGGCAACCTGTATCCGGCTAGGACTCTCCATGTAAACCCTAGATCCGTGCGTCTTTATAAGCCGGATCCCGGGAGCCCTAGAGGCACAACCACAACTCATTATAACATCGCAAAAGCGCCCAGATAATTCCAGATAAGCAGCAGTAGGCCCTGTCATCGTGCAGGTGTTCCGAAGCTGGGTAAATCGCGTACCACTGTCCCATGTGCACTCCGTCATATGGCCCCTACTTCTTCTCCCCCTCGTGAGGATCCCTCCTCCAAGGTACCGTCGATTAGGCAACGACACCTCCCTTCCCCCCATTTTCACCGGAGCGCACGAAAGCACATGGCGAGGGTGTCTCGCTTAAAACCCCAAATGTGCTTTAATGTTCATGCGAGCCATATCGTGCAAGCTAACTAGGGCCAGCTAACCAATCAAGCCAAAGTAAAATTCCTTTAGATCTGGCTGTACTATCGTTTGGATGTACTGTATATGTATACACGTCTAGACAAGCGATCAAGGTGGTGAGTGGTGAGCAGGGAATTTCGTTTGCTGCCGTAACCGGTAACCTGCATGCATTTCGGCCCAACAGACAACACACATGTGCACAACTGACCGCTCCTAGTAAATGCCAAAAGCGATCTTGGTGATGATCACGTAAATAAAGAGACACGTCTAGCGAGCGGCTGCATGCCCATTAGACTGACCATAGTGCTAGTATCATGCATCCTAACCCTACCAAAAATGCTGATGTCGCAAGTAATTATGGATGAGAGAGAAGATTAGAGTATCATAGGTAGATACTGTACCATAGCGCACATCACGAGAAAAGTTAGTTTCAAATAAATCTTGTACACAAATTTGTATTGGGATTCTACAAATCAATTAATATAGCAAAACTATGATACTAGTCTATGATACTATGCATTATGGATCTAGTATCATACAAAAGTATCATATGCATGATACCTACTATATGATACTACCCACTATGGCCAGCCTTAGTCATTCTAAGCGGTCATACCAAAATGGAAAGTGCTCACATAAAAGGAAACATGTGTCCAGCTGTCAAAGAAATGGTAGGCTAGCTCATATCACTTTGTTATTTAAAAAAAACTGTAACTTTTAAACCGTGCGGCGAAATTACAATCCGTTTTCACTTTTAGAATCCGAACGACGAGAGCTTCGAAACTAGACCACATTTTCATATGTTTCGACGCAATTTTTTAACAAGCAACTTTGATGCGCGACAAAGCAACTTTGTTTTGCAGGAAAACAATTTTGGTATGCGGCAAAGCAACTTTGGTGTGCAATGAAAACACTTGATTCACAACGATGGTAGGCTTGACAACAGCTGCAACAACAACTCCTAATGACACTAAAATTGCTCGGCCGAGTACCAAAGTTGCTCGTAGGACACTAAAAATTGCTCGGCCGGGCACCAAAGTTACTTCGCAGGGTTCAAAAACTCCGTCGCCGGGCACCAAAGTTGTTGTGCAGGACACTTAAGTTGCTTCGTCACACATTGAAATTGCTCCCATGGACACCAAAATTGTTGTCCGGCAGCAAAGTTGTGCCTTCGTGTACCAAAAAGTGTACATGTTCGTTGCACATCAAAGTTGCTTTATCGCACACTAAAGTTGTTTTGCTGCACAATAAAGTTGCTCTGTCGCGCATCAAAGTTGCTTGTTAAAAAAATCGTCAAAATATATGAAAATGTGGTCTAGTTTCGAAGCTCTCGTCATAAAGATTTTAGTAGTGAAAACGAATTATAATTTCGCCACACGGTTTAAAAGTTGCAGTTTTTAAAAAAAATAACAGATAATATCAGCTAGCCTACCATTTTATTGACAGCTTGACGTAAATAGCTGTCCTCTAGTGCGTATGCCCGGGACGTCCATCCAGCGTGCGTCCGCTCCTAAGATTTCAGGAAATAAAGAAATCGAAAAAATGAAAATCACACGGCACTAAACGAATCCTAGCCGTACAATTCTTGGCCTCGTCAGCATCGCCGTCATTGATGTGGTCCCCACCAGTGGTAGACAAACAAACCAAACCCCGAGGACCGAGTGCCCAAACCCGAAGCGCCACGCCACACCGCGCCTTCATCTCGCTCGCTCGCTCAGTCCATCAGACAGTCCCTGTCCAGCCCCAGCCCGCCTCATCAATCAATCATCAATTCATCGTCCGATCCAACGGACGCCGGCGCCGCCGCCGGAGGAGGAGCAGGGCGGCGGGAGGGAATGGACGAGGGCGGGATCCAGGAGGAGCCGCCCTCCTCGGCGGAGGCGCGGTCCCTCAGGCCGACGCGGTCGGGCGGCGGCGGCCCGCGGTGGGTGGACGGCAGCGAGGTCGACTCCTCCGAGTCCACGCACCCGTCGCTCGAGGACGAGCGCTCGCTCCCGGGCATCTCCACCGCCGACGACGCCGACTCCGGCGGGGCCCCGCTGTCGCGGAGGTTCTCCTCCGGCTTCCGCCGCAGGCTCGGGAAGCGGCCCAAGCGGGTCGACTCCCTCGACGTCGAGGCCATGTCCGTGCGCGGCGCCCACGGCCACGGCACCACGGTGCGTTTCCTCAACTCCCACGTCCCGGTGGCGATCCGCGGATTTGGGGTCATTTTGTTTTTTCGCGAACTGATGTTGTGTGTATAAAATGAAACGACCGTTGACTATCTGCCGATTAGCGGATGCATCATAGGATCGGTCCCCAGAGGTTTACTGAGGTTGCAGTCCTTGAATCGTGACCAACTCATTCTGCCAATGTGGGGTGAACACTATGATCGGCCTTCACATGTATTCAGTGATTCACTATCTGTGACTGTTCCCGAGTAAGGACACATGTGCTCGTCAGATATTTTTCCACCCTATGGCTGACCCTTCTTAGCTGCACCTTGCGCCAGGACATGTCGTGGATGGGCACCGCCGCGATGGCGTTCCAAACCCTCGGAGTCGTCTACGGCGACATGGGCACGAGCCCTCTCTACGTCTTCAGCGACGTGTTCAGCAAAGTTCCCATCAAGTCCGAGGTGGAGATCCTGGGAGCGCTCTCGCTCGTCATGTACACCATAGCGCTCATCCCATTCGCGAAGTACGTCTTCATAGTGCTCAAAGCTAATGACAATGGCGAAGGTAAGACGGCATCACTGGTTCGGTAAATACTGGCTGTAGACCGTAGAATGTGTACGCTCTTGTCCAAATTGGCTCGGCGTGCTGACTGCACCATCTCATGGTTTGCAGGGGGCACGTTTGCACTGTATTCCTTGATCTGCAGGTATGCAAAAGTTAGTCTGTTGCCGAATCAGCAGCGTGTGGATGAAGATATTTCCAGCTTCCGACTCAAGTTACCTACTCCCGAGCTTGAACGTGCTCTGTGTGTCAAGGAATGCCTAGAAAAGAAGCCACTCTTCAAAAACGTTCTCCTCTTCCTGGTTCTGATGGGGACCTCCATGGTGATTGGAGATGGCATCCTCACTCCATCAATGTCAGGTGCTTCATATGCACCTTGTCTCGTCTTTGTTTCTTCAACCAAAAAGATTACACAATCTATATTCACCTCGAAAATGCATTGTTTCTGACCATCCTCTCTTATTTTTTTTAATGTTCAGTTATGTCTGCTGTCAGTGGTCTTCAGGGTCAAGTTGCTGGGTTTGACACAAGTATGGTATTCTGTATGCCTTCCATGAAGATAACAGCAGTCACATTAGATCATTGCCGGAATATTAAACTATCTTATTCATGAATGTTTTTCTTCATCTTTTTGCAGATGCTGTTGTGATTGTTTCCATCCTAGTTCTTCTGCTATTGTTCAGCGTCCAGAGGTTTGGAACTGGCAAAGTGGGAGTCATGTTCGCTCCTGTGTTGGCTTTGTGGTTTCTTAATCTGGGCACCATTGGAATATACAACATCGTTAAGTATGACATCTCAGTCGTGAGAGCATTCAATCCAATGTACATCTACTACTTTTTCGAGATGAACGGCATAAAGGCATGGTCAGCTCTTGGTGGTTGTGTCTTGTGCATCACAGGTACCTCCTTTACTCCAGCACCAACCAGCCTCTTAATATAGTTTTGTTTTCCATACCCCCTGAAGGAAGCTCCAATCTTACAGAATTTACAATCACAGCACTCTCATTTCCTGTTGTAATTGTAGGAGCTGAAGCAATGTTTGCTGATCTGGGCCATTTTACTGTCAAATCAATACAGGTTAAGACATTGACTAGTCAATTGACATACATCTTCTCTGGGTCTTACTGTGTGATCTATCTGATATTTGTGTATGCCTTCTTATAAGACCTAAATTGGTATTTCCTTTGTTTGTTCCAGTTGGCGTTTACTGCTGTGGTATTCCCTTGCCTGCTTATTGCTTACATGGGCCAAGCTGCATATTTGATGAAACACCCACATGCTGTAGAAAGAATATTTTATGATTCTGTACCAGGTAAGGGGTTCTGATGGCATAAATATATCGTAGTTTCTAGGTTATTATCACTGTAAATAATTGCCCATTTGATGTTCCTTCGTTTGAACCTTCTTCTATTTGCCAAGCAGACCTTCTGTTCTGGCCAGTATTGGTGATAGCTACACTTGCTGCTATGATTGCTAGCCAAGCTATGATATCTGCAACCTTCTCTTGCATAAAGCAGGCAATGGCTCTTGGTTGCTTTCCTAGGATCAAAATAATCCACACTTCCAAGAAAGTAATGGGTCAGATTTACATACCTGTGATGAATTGGTTTCTCATGGTCATGTGCATCATCATTGTGGCCACTTTCAGGAGTACTAACGATATTGCCAATGCATACGGTCAGTGCTTTTGTCTTTAGGGAATTTACATCATTATGTTGTTGTTTTAGCATCTGGAATTTATGTCTGATAAACTATCTTCGTTGGTGTTGTGTTGTGGTAGCAAACAAAACTCTGTAGTGCTGATTTCTCTTAGTAGAAATCAGGGAGATATTTGCTTTTATCTTTGTTTAAATCCGTCTTCATATCATGGCCTTAACATACTATGTTGCATAACAATCAGATGATGGCCAGTTACCACTCATAGACATTGCATATGATATTATTTATGCTCAACAATGTTCTTATTTGTTTCTCATATGATTCTCTAAAAAAAATCCAGGAATTGCTGAAGTTGGAGTCATGATGGTTAGCACTGCACTGGTAACCCTGGTGATGCTTCTTATATGGCAAACCAACTTGTTCCTTGTTCTGTGCTTCCCTATAGTTTTTGGTGCAATCGAGTTCATTTACTTGACTGCCGTTATGTCAAAGCTGCTAGAAGGAGGATGGTTACCGCTTGCTTTCTCATCACTGTTTCTCTGCATGATGTATACATGGAACTATGGAAGTGTGCTGAAGTACCAGAGTGAGATGCGTGGGAAGATATCCCTGGACTTTATTCTTGACCTGGGGTCGACACTTGGCACAGTAAGAGTTCCAGGTATTGGACTTGTGTACAATGAGCTGGTCCAGGGAATCCCATCGATCTTTGGGCAAATGTTGGTCACACTACCAGCAATGCACTCCACTATCGTCTTTGTTTGCATCAAATATGTTCCTGTCCCATATGTGCCGCTGGAAGAAAGGTTCTTGTTCAGAAGGGTTGGCCAGAAGGACTACCACATGTTCCGCTGCGTTGCGCGGTATGGCTATAAGGATGTCAGGAAAGAAGACCATAGCTTCTTTGAGCATCTTTTGGTTGAAAGCCTGGAGAAATTTATGCGGAGGGAAGCTCAGGAGCTCGCGCTTGAGGCGAGCACAATGGAGGCAGAGCGTGATGATGTGTCTGATGTGCCCGAGGTACCTCCATTTCCTGCTACTGCTGCTGAGGATCTGCACGTTCCACTGCTTTCTGATCAGAGATTGAGTGATGAAAATCGAATGTCGGGCCCCGAAGGCAGCGTTCCTTTGCTCCCTACTAGCTCCATCTCCCCAGAAGAAGACCCCAGCTTAGAGTACGAGCTTTCGGCACTGAGAGAAGCCATGGCATCTGGATTCACATATCTCTTAGCACATGGCGATGTGAGGGCGACGAAGCAATCATTCTTCACAAAGAAGTTCATCATCAACTATTTCTACGCTTTCCTAAGGAGGAATTGCAGGGTTGGCACCGCGGCCTTGAAGGTCCCTCACTCGAACATCATGCGTGTTGGGATGACGTACATGGTCTGACCAGCACTCTGCTGCGATTGTGCTGCAATACTGAAGCTTGTTTCTTTTACCTCGCCGTTGATGGAACGCGACACCAGCTGGTAGTTCAGGGATTGTACCGCCACAGTGAACAAACTCACTGTAGCTTCCGGCCAACTGCTCATCATTTTAGTTGCAGAATTGGCCCTATGTGTACCCAGTTTTATTCTTGCCAAGCTTTTGGTTGATTTTATGTTATGTATGCTATCAACGGAGATATGTTGTGTATGGTATCGACGGAGATTTGCATGGGCAAGAAGATTGATTTAATCTTCTTCAGTCAACCTTGATCCCAGCTGTCAGAATTACAATCTGATGCAAGAAAAAAAACAAGGTGGTCTGTTCTGCTAGTACGCATGAAACCTGACTTCAATTTCTTGTCATATCAGCAATCAGAGTTGCAGCTTCCTCATGTTAAAAGACTGCATGCTGACCTTAAACATAAGAGCATGGCAGCAAGTAGTAGCAGATTTCTCGAAAAGTGCTTTTAACTCCCGAGCTCCAGTGCTCTCGCTATGTTAAAAAAAAATTAAAAATATTTTTACAAGTTATAAAAATCATGAAAATAATTCTGAAGAATGTCATTGATACATCCCACAATCATGCAAAATCCCAATCCGAAATTCTTTTTATTTTGAGCTAGAGAAAAATGACAAAATCTGATATGTTTTTGAGATTTGAAAATGACTACTCAGATCTACAATTTTATCATTTTTGTGTAGCTCAAAATATTAAGTATTTGAAATTGATTTTTTGCACGTTTGTGGGGTACATCTTTGACTATGTGTGGATTTTTTTGCAGAATTTTTTGAAACTCAAAAATATGATTTTTATTTTTTTTAAAAAACGAGATCACTTGTGCCCATGTGCACCAAATCTCTGTCCCAGATTTCTTCCATATAAACAGAAGTTGCATACGGAATACAGCATGGGAGACAACTCTGTTTCAGACATGCTCATACTAGTTCCATTCTGTACCATGTGCTCCTACATTATCAAGATGTGCATGAAAAAAAGGAAAAATAAAACCGCCTGTGATAAGTGAACATAGGATTAGATCATCCAAAACGTTTTCTTTTTCTTTCAATGCAGCTATTTTAGCCATCCGGCATTTGTAGGCGCTCCAGAACACAAAGATGTCAAGGAACAGTGAGGTATTATGTCATGTTTGGAGAGGAATAATAGATAGAATGATTAGACTATTAACAAAACCTAACATGTATGAGATGCCTAGGTTAGATAGTTGACTTTATTGGGGTTTTGGGCCGCCGGCATGTGCACCTTTGGATCTCCGAGGAGGCGTTTTAGAAGAACAAGGTTTGCATGATTGCGTATGGATATCAGAGTCAGTAAATGCATGCGATCTATCCAACGAGGAGAATACTTCTATCCAAGGAGGAGAAGCAGCTTAGGCTACGGAAATTCAATTCGGCTCCCGGGTGCGTATGCTCCCTCTACCAAAAAAACATATTTCGAAATGTCAAAAAATTTGGATAAAAAATTCTTCATGTACATCTCCATAATGTATGTGCATTCGCTAAGTTTCACGAAAAACCAATATTTTTTGTGGTCTATGTAAAAAGGAGGAACTTTATCTTGTGAAAAGCATTATTTTTAGCACTGAATTTTATATTTTTTACACACGTCACATGATAAGTCGATTTTTTCGACTTTCTAAGCGCGTAGCACGTGAAGATGTACGTACACATTTTTTGTTTCAATTTTTTTGAAATTTAAAATGTACATAAGATGCATTTCAAAATATAGGGAGCATACGCACCCATGTTCCAAAACACCACTCCCCTTAGGCTAGTCATACTGGGGAGTAACTTAGACTAGTAGCATATGCTATGTTACTAGTCTAGGTTACTACCTTCATAGTGGATAGTAACTTATATGTGGTATCATGCATTATATAATTTATTATGTTGTAGACTCATCTTGCCTTGAGGTGTGTGATGTTATGGTAACATAGCTAGTTACCACCTCACTTTTTTTTCATTTATTAGCATGCCATGTTACCAAAATGTCTTGAGATGTGTGATGTTACTAGCTATATTACTCCCACTATGAGCAGTCTTAGTAATTGAATGTTGATCACCAGGTGCATGCCCTAAGCTTGCAAAAATGACAGGTCTCAGTGCGAAACTTCCTGACACTCTACGCCCAGCGGTTGAGACAACAAAGTTTTTTTTTCAATATGGGCACTTTTATTACTTGAAAAAGCTATTACACCCGATCTACGTAACCAGATGCACAAAGCCATTTAAAAGTCAATAAGTATCCAACAAAGGGAAAAAGGCGGAATACATGTCGTAATGAGAAAATGTAAAACGCCTATGAAACAGGTGGAACTCCAATCCGCAGA
Organism: Lolium perenne; assembly: GCF_019359855.2. Classification (NCBI taxonomy): domain Eukaryota; kingdom Viridiplantae; phylum Streptophyta; class Magnoliopsida; order Poales; family Poaceae; genus Lolium; species Lolium perenne. The sequence continues at coordinate 185,398,464 of NC_067248.2, read as the reverse complement.
TTATGCGGCGACCTATGTAGGGAAAAAGTATCATCGCCGTAGCCTCCAATCATGTACATACCTCCGTAAAGAGGTCGCGATTTTCCACCCGCTGAAGAGGCGACCACAAAATACCGGTACATCTGTAGATAACCTGCAAGATAGAACAATTTTTATCATTAAAGATTTTATCATTTCAACATAGCCATAGCGCCCAAATAATTACAAGCGCACACATCCTAATAAGTCTTCGAAAACTTAAATCGATACCATGAAGCCAATGCAAAAGACGTTGGCAACACTAGTCGGAGGATAGATGCTGGAAGCTACTTGGATGATCGATCATATAGATCTAGCAAACCGGCACCAGAAGAACAAGTGTTTAATACTCTCATTTTGATGACAGAAAACACACCGAGTACTTCCATGCCAGTTCTGCTTAACAAGATTATCTTCGGTGAGTATAACCCCACGATGAAGATACCATCCATTTTTTTGTTTTTTAATGGTATTCTTATCTTCCAAGTTTTCTTATTATCATCAATTAGTGTATTTGATTGAAGGATTGCTTTGTAAAGGGAATCTACCGAGAAAGTGTCATTGGCTTGTAGATTCCATCGAAATTCGCCAGGTGCATCCGATAGTTGGATATCCTCCAAACGAACAAGTAAGGAGTTCCATGCAACTAGCCGTGGACCCATCAAATCCCGTCTGAAAGTTACATCCGGAGGTGAGGTAGCCATTACTGTAGCAATGGTATCATTTTTGCAATGAAAAATACTATACAAAGCAGGTACTGTTCACATAGGGGGACGGTGTGACATAGGTATGCATAAGAGGCGTGTCGCATATATACTCCTGGTCCATGATTGGGGCAGAAGGCCCATGGACTCGAAGATTTGGAGGCCCAAAAGGTTGAAGATGTTCGGATTAGGAAGGTAGAGTTATTATAGGAAACTTTCATTAATATAGGGAAAGGCCCGGTGTGGCCCAATAATCTGTACTTGTACGACACGAAAAACCCTCGGCTTCACCTCCTATATAAAGGTGAAGCTGAGGTAGAAATAAACATCGAATTATTGCAAACCCTAGCCACCGTATTTTGTTGAGTTGGACGCATTTGTTCGTCTGACAACCTTCGAGACCTTCTTGATCTCTACTTTCTATGAAACCCTAAGTCTACAATCTGTAGGTATTGATGATTCGATACCTCGTCACGGTGCTAACCAAACATCCTCCCAAAACCGTATCTGCGTTCCATCATTGATAGAGAAAGTACCATGCCGAAAGAAGAACTTCGAGGCCATTAACCTAGCCTAGAAATGCGAATCCCCATGTTACCTGACCACTTGGGATAACGCTTTCGAACCAATGTACTTTCGTCTCAGCATAGTTTGTCAAACACCATCCTCATTAAGAAGCTTAAACAACCATTTACCTACTAAAGTTGAGTTCTTGACCTGAAGATCATGAAGTCCAAGCCCACCTTGGTCTTTGGGTCTACAAACTATACTTCTTTTAACCAGCCGATATTTCTTTTTCTCATTGTCCCCTTTCAAAAAGAATCATGATCGATAATAATCAACTTTTTGCAGGACTCCTTTTGGCAAAAGAAAGAAAGATATCACATACAGTATCATATTTGTAAGTACAAAATTAATGAGTACCAATCTTCCTCCAAGGGACAACAATTTAGCTTTCCAACTACTAATACGTATTTGTTGTCTTTCCTCAACCATTTTCCATTCAGCATTTGTAAGTCTCCAATAATTAATCGGAATCCCCAAATAACGAATAGGACACTGGCCTTTCCCACAACCAAACAACTCCGCATAGAGAGTTGCGTCATCTTGGGTATCACCGAAACAAAACAATTCACTCTTATGGAAATTAATCTTTAGACCCAAAAGTTGCTCAAAGGCCTCCAAAATCAATTTTAGGTTGCGAAATTTTTCAAGATCATGGTCCACAAAAGAATCATATCATCGGCGTGCTGAAGAATTGCTAAACCACCATCAAAAATATCTGGGATCACTCCTTCAATCTGACCATCAAACTTAGCACGTTCGATCAAGATAGCTAGCATATCCGTCACAATGTTAAATAATATTGGCGATAGTGGATCGTCTTGGCATAAGCCTTTCTGTGTCTAGAAGTAATGTCCGATGTCATCATTTATCCTGATGTCTACACTTCCTCTAGACACGAAATCATTAATCAAAGCGCGCCACTTAGAAGAAAACCTTTCATCCTAAGAGTCTACTACAGAAAAGACCATTTGGCCTTTTCAAAGTCTAACTTTAAAATAATCCTATGTAACTTCTTAGTATGGATGTACCGCCTCATGCAAGACCTCCACTCCATCAAGGACATTTCTAAGAGTCTGCTACATTTCATATACTTAGGATAAAACCTTTCATCCTAAGAGTCTCCTACATAAAAGACCATTTGGCCTTTTTCAAAGTCTAACTTTAAAATAACTCCATGTAACCTCTTAGTATGCATTTCATGTACCGCCTCATGCAAGACCTCCACTTCACCAAGGATATTTCTTCCTTACACGAAAGTGGCCTGCGAAATATCCTTGATGCAATGGAGGTCTTAGAAATAATGTATACTAAGAAGTTATTTCACGAAATAACCTCTTAGTATACATGATCTGGCACCGTATTTAGTCTAATAGTGACCACTTTCGTGAAAACTTGAAACTTACATTTAATAAGCAAATAGGTCAAAACTATTGGATCCTTTCTGCCTCATTAATTTTTGGTAACAAAATTACTTCATCAAAATTTAGACAAAATAATTCTAGCTGTCCAGCATGAAAAAAAACTGAACATCTCTAGAAGGTCTTCCTTGATAGTCTCCCAAAAAGTTTGATAAAAATCTGCAGGGAAACCATCCAGACCCGGTGCTTTATTGCGTTCCATTTAGAAAATAGCTTTCTGAACCTCTTCCTCAGAGTAAGGTGCTGTCAGAAGCCGAGCCAGCAAAGTTGACCATAAGTCGCTGTGCTCCATCGATCCTTGTCAAATGACCATGAGAGATCGGCTATCCTATGGCTCTCCTATAATGATTACTTCGGTATAAGCAAGAAATGCACTCGAAGTTCATCCGATGGCTAGCACAAGCGGACAACATCCCGCATTTGTTCGTCGTTTGTAATGGTGAAAAGTTGCGACCTAATGTGCAGACTAAAATTGTAACGGTGAAGTCGTAACATTCAGCAAATAGAAATTATGTATAATTACTGGTTTTAACCTTTTATACTAAGTTTTTTATTTTCATTAAACTTATTTTTCACTAACTATATTTTTTTTGTTGATACAATCTTCGAAATCGTCCGCGTTATATGGGACCAACATAATGATTCTAAATATTCTCATGTTACAATGAAATCGTGTTTTCTGGTGGCCACTATATATATGCATTAGTTTTGTTTCATCAAGTTTGAGTCACTTTTTAAATCCTTTAAATAAATTAAATTTTCTAGGTGAAACAATGAAAAATTGGCATTCATGTGAAAAATATTTTCTTCCACCTAAATCTACTATGGTCTATTTATGTGTGTTTTCATGTTTCCAATCATAAATAGCCTTGTAGAGCTTTCTAGAGCATACACGCAACTTGCTTCCTATAGTAAATTTTATATCTAAATAAATAATTATTTTATACTCGGGTTGATGATTATTGATAGATTAATGATCCTTTTCGCAAAAGAGAGCATTGTTTGCCAAAAACTATGTCTTAATAGAGAATTCAGGAGATTATCGATAAATTGCTAACCTTGGATCTGTGCACGAGGTATCTTTTGTTGAATTTTTATCTGTTCTTTGTTAGTCAAATCTCTTGTTTAGGATATTTAATTTACTAGACTCTATAAGCATATGAATAGGAAAAGTGTAGAATCAGAGTGCCATGCTATCTTAATCGTTAGGATTTAGACATGATGTTTGATACAACATAGGATAACCATTGAAATTATAAAAAGTTGTTTTAATGGATGAAAATATTCCTCCAATACACACCAAAATATAGGGCACGTGTAATTGCATCCTGCAAATCAAATGTGTACCATAGGAAATTATGTAAGAATTAGAATCCTCCAAAAATCTTTGTACTTTATCTCATGGTTGTCGCGAGGAGTTTTGTCCTTGCAATGTTTGTCCCGACTGCTACATCCTCAACAATAATGATTTGTATTCTAGACTATCTAGCGATATTGGACAGGCTGCTCGATTGCTTTTCCTTGAAATACTGGTGTTGGTACTCTTGCTGATGTTGGTTCATTAGTTCAATGGATGCACACGTACACATAATCTTGTCACTACGTCTCAAATTAAAATTATGAAAGAACCCTTGTTGGTATTTACATGTCTTTGATTTGGTATCTATGTTATTTTTCTACGGCTACCTTTAGAAAAACTCAAGAGATTGTATTTTGCAAGGCGATTTCCAGACTTTGTTTTATAATTGTTAGAGGCATCTCTTGTATCTCTACCATGTACTATTTACTCTTTAATTTAATTATATATGTTTGATTGTCAAGAAAAAGAGACTTTCAATTTCTTCTTGTGTCCGGATTCACTCACGTAGTCTACCACTCTGCCCTAGTCAAGAAACGATTAGATGTTAGAGCATCTTCAGTTGCGTCCCCCAAACGTCGTTTGGTGGACCGGGGACACCGGACACGAAAACAGCGTCTGAATGCATGCATGCAACCCCTAGTCCCCACATGGCATTCTCTTTTCTCACACTTTTTATCACCTACTTTTCCCACACGTGGTGGTCCCCTCTATTGAAATGCATGCATCCGGACGCTGTTTGAGGGACGCGGCTAGGAATAGCCTCTTTTTTTAACAGATTTTAGTCTCTTTTTGTCCGGCGCTGCATGATTTAATACCTTCACATTTAAGTATCAATTTATCTGCATGCATGATTTTATTCGTATTTTCTAATACTTATCTAACCTTTCTAAACTTTTACCGTTCATTTGGGATCATGAGTACCCATGCTCTAGAATTTGCTCCAGTCAAGCATATTGCTATTTTAACCAACTTATTTTTTTTGGGATGGCCACAAGATTTTAGACACCAGCGCACACTTCATCAACCTTATATGTTGTAGGCACATTGCATCGTGCACACTCAGATATATTGAGGATGAACAACCATAGCATGATGATGACAACATAATTTGTTAACGAAGGTTCGGCGGACCTGCCTACTCCTGGAGGCTTGATTACATTTCCTCCTCACTCTGATACTGCAACACATGAACGCCACATACATCGGAAAATGCCGCCGGCACCCATGCGTGTATGTTGCTATAAAGTTGTCATTTTTTACATCGTATCATATGACACCCCCACATTATATAGTAGGACAAGGTTATAATAGTTGAACTACAACGCTACTTTTACCTATCCACACCTAATATTTTACACAAATGCAACACAACTTGAGCATTCGATACATTTTACCTCGACATATTTAAAGAACTAATACCTTTGTTTCTGAAGAAAAAGATCTATATTTTTTTTTTCATTCAGACAATGAAAAGTTTGACCAATTTTTTAATGGTTAACTAAGTTAAAACGGGGCTCGTATATTTCAATTGAATTTTACTAAGTAGGGTAATCCGTGTCACAAATAGAGTAAAACTTGAAATTCACTCTTTTTGAAACACCACCTCCTACTTAATCATCACATTTTGACCTTATCTGTTTTACTCGCGTTGTATATTCCATAGATCACTACTTAACTTAATTGATTAATACTTAATACAGTTCAACTCTACTTCTACGCATCTTTCAAGAAGTAATTAGTTGCAATGTCATTGTCTCCATGACATAATTAAGAAAATACATATGGATCTAAGCCTAGTCAAACCAAAAGGCCTCGTGACTAATCCACAACAAATCCACACCAACAACAATCTTTCTAAAGTTGATCAAGGATGAAGCAAATCTTTAGGTTGCCAACTTGCCATGGGTGCCAAAAAATTGAGTGCTCTAATATCGGGAGAGTAGTTCCCTTTTGCAACCTTTTTTACTTGGTATACTTTTTCTTGTCAATATATTTTCATTTAATTAATAAATGGAAGCAAATCTTTTGCCTCCAACTTAAATAAAAAGGCTCGTAACTAACATTGAGAAGGAATTGTCTGTGTCTCTCGAATTCTTTTCCTCCCGTGGTCTCTCCTCTCAGCCGCCGCCCTAACCCTAGCCGCCTCCAGTTCATCCTCCTCCATAGATTGGTTCCCCCTCCTCCGATCGGCTTCGCCGGCGTCAGGAGGAGTGGGGAACCCGATCTATGCGTGGAGTTTTGAATAAAAGTATTGTTTTCATTAGATTATGTTAGGATTTTGGTAGCCGCCTTCTTGTTGGTTTCCCCTCAATGGAGATGGTATCGTGTGCAATAAGTGATCTTCGGACTTTCGTTCGGCGACGAGATCTTCTTCCCGGCGTCAATGGTGGTGTTGAACAATCACAATTTTCTAGGTATGGGTCTTCGGATCTTGCTTCGCCAGATCGATTTTGGATCTTCTGTCGTTGTTGCCGCGAGGAGGATTATCCTCGCAGTTTTTGTCCCGGCTGCTACGTTCTCGACAATGGTGATTCGTACTCTCGGCTCTCCATCGACGACGACAAAGCTAGTTGGTTATTATTCCCTGATATACTGGTGTTGGTACTCTTGCCGATGGTGTATGACTGTTTTAATGGTTGCGTGCGTGCACGCAGTTTTGGCATTGCGGCTCAAAAAATTATGGGAGAACTTTCGTCGGTATCTACAGGTCTATGGTTCGTTATGTATCTTTGGCTGCCTTCACAAGAGTACAAGATTGTGTTCTGGAAGAAGAAAGAAATTGAAGACCTCGAAGATTTGTTACTATCTTTTAGACTTTATTTTGTAATCGTTGGAGTCAGTTCATGTATCTCTACCATGTACTATTTGTTACTATGAATATATATGGTATTGATTGTCAAAAAAAAAAACATTGAGAAGGAATCAGAATCACGATCGAAAGGAATAAAAAAAATGTTGTCCCACTTGGATACCGATCATTCAACATATCCAACAGTCGAAAGCATCCGTGGGCCGTGGCCCATTGCCGGTCACTGTGCAACTAACTTAGCAGCATCCAGCGACAGCATAATTAAAGTCAGCTACGCCTGCTGCTGTTGCTGCGGCTAGAAGAATGGTGGTAGAGATGAGTTAGCTTAGCTGGGACACCTCTCCTACATCGACCATTAAGTGCCCCTAATTAATCTCTCCCTGAGCCAAGGACAACGCGACCACCATGTGTGTATTGAGCGCAGGTGAGGAGACGATCGGAAACGAACACCTGTCGCAGCGCCATCATGGTGTGTTTGGTTCCTCAGATTGGGACAGCGACACAGTAAACAGATTGAATGCCCATGCTAGCTAGATCTTGCAGGACATGGCCAGGAAGATGATAAAAACAAGAATATTCCAGCCAAGCGGTACAAAATGAATCAAGAAGCTAGTAGCTTGCAGTTTGGACGTTAGTTCTGATGCTACCTGTGTACAATGGTAGTAGCAGTAGCAGGCAGGCAAAAAGATTCACCAAAATGGCATAGCAGGAACATGGTTTGCAGATTAATCACCAGCAAAACGCTATCAAGAAATGCTTATTGCTAGCTACTGCCTACTGATGATCAACAAAAGGCACAGGAAGACATACTGGTAGGAGGACGAGGCCATGGAGAAGCACCTCCTCCCGTCGAAGCGGCTGCAGGCGCCCGTCTCGAGGTCGGCGGTGGCGCTGCCCTGCAAGTTCTTGAACCGGCCGAGCCTGACGGGGAGCACGACGGTGCCTGCGAGTGCGACGGCTTCCTTCGGTGCATCCTCCTCCAGCTTCTGCTCCTCGATGTCCTCAGCGGGTGCGTTGTTGGCAGGGGCGGCGGCGGTCGCGAGCAGAGAGCGCGATGCGCCAGAGCGGACAGGTGTGTTAGGACATTTTGGTTTACATGTATTTCTAGTTTAGGATTTAATCCATACCTCTTCCTAACCATCTTCTACAAGGTGACGCTGCTGGAGGCGAGCTAGGTGTCGATGCATAATCACTCATTCTCTATTTGGATTCGAAAAGTGGAATAGGCTTATGACTCTGACTCTGCATCCATGGCTAGTAAGAAATTAATTGCTATGTCAAGATCATATCGCGGTAAAACTCAATACATTGGCACAAGTTCAGGATAAAATGCGATATACTTTCTTCGTCGCTCATCGCCACACGGGACTTTCTTCTCCAACCCGCGAGCTCTGCACCTCGGGCGACCTCTGCAACCCATGACGCATCACCGCCAACCTCGAACGCCATTGTGCAACGAGCTCTTATCCGACACCAGTCGGGGTGTGATGTTCCTTAGAAAATGGCGTCCCATGACAAACAGGTTTTCGGTATTTGCACGACGCCAATCATACTACTCATGTGACACATTCCATTGTAACATTGAAGTTGTAACATTGGCTAGATATTAATTTTGTATAATTAATTATTTAAACCTTTTTCTAGTAAGTCTGTTTTACTTTCAATAAACAATTTTTTCACTACCTATGTGTATTTTGAATGTTCCACATTTAGTCTCTCATATTAAATGGACCAACCTTATCATTTTAAATATTCTTGTACTACAATAAAACTGTGTTTTCTGGCTAACACTGTATATATGTATTAGTTTTATTTCATCAAGTTTGAGACAACTTTTAAGACCTTTCACTCAACTAAATTTATGAATGAAACAATGACAAATTTACATTAAAAAAACTGCCACTTAAATATACAGTAGTCTATTTATGTGTGTTCTTTTTCATTTTTCATTTTCTAAATATTCTAGTAGAGGATTCCAAAACATATGAGAAACTTGGTTTCTAAGGACATGTACAATGGTAGAAAATTTGTGCCCCTTTTCTTAGCCCTCCACGTTGAAAGTAATACTCCCTCCGTCCCGTAGAAAGTGTCGGACGGACGTTTTTTCAAAAAGACCCTCCACGAATTCCCGACAAGCACGTGAGTCTCTCCTCTCCACCGTCTTCGCGTCCATGTCCGCAGCGTCGCCCGCCGCTCGCCGCCGCCCGCTGGCCTCGCAGCTTCCCCCCACCACCCACTCCCCAGCCACGGCCGCTCTCTCCCGCAACCCCGCGGGTCAACTGGCCGGCGCCAAGTGCGCGCTTAAGGGCCTCGCTTCATCAGCCGCACCACAGGCTCCGTCGAGGCCGCCGAGCACTGGCGCCGCCTTGAGGAACGGTTCAACACGCTCTCCCGCGATGGGCTCCTCTCCCGCGATGGGCTCCTCTCCCGCATCCACTGTTGCTCCCTCCCGCAGCTCTGGATCGAGGCTCCATTTCGGTGGATCGGAAATTTGGACTTTTTCGATGGATCCACCGTAGCTTCCCAACGACGCCGAGAAGACGAGGTAGAAGCGACAAGGAGGCCGTGCGCCGGCGTCTTTGCGTCGACAGGGAGGCCGTGCGCCACCTCTACGCATTGGATTTGAAGGCAGGGTCTGCACTCCCCCACCGCGTCGACCTCCAAACCCAAAGGTCAAAAATTTATCCGCGGAGGTGGCGGGGACTGCAAGGTTCTCTTCAACATCGCCGCCGCCAAGGTCAACCGCGCTGGGTCGTCCGCAACAAGGTGAGGCCGCCACCCTCCTTTGCCTCAAATTTATTCCCCATGGCGATTCTTGTTCACTGCAGGTTAGGCCGCCGACCCTCCTTTGCCCCAAATTTATTCTCCATGGTGATTGATGTTCACTGCAGGTGTGCATGCTGCTTACTGGCGGTGGCTATGAGGAGAATGTGGTGGTGCCGGTGGGCTGACTAACCATCTGCTACTACGACAAACTACTGCTGCAGGTCATGCTCCTTTCCTCATCTGTTACTCCCTTCCCATGCCCAGGGAGCAGAGGATCTTGCCCAGGGAGCAGAGGATCTCGCCCAGGGAGCAGAGGATCTCGCCGTCACAGCAGCCGTCGAGGACAATGACGAGGTCGGCGGTATGGCCGCGACTAGGCCAGCGGCGATCGCGAGGAGCAGCGGCGCAGCCGGGATGCAGCGGCGCAACGGAGGACCAACAGCGCCACAGGGAGGAGCTCGTGGTCGACGACGTGGTGCTGCTAGCCGGCCAGCGGTGTGCGAGTGGTGCAGCAGCGAGGCACGTGGAGCAGAGGAGGAGCAGAGGCGTCCGCGGTACAGAGAGCAGTGGGCAGCGAGCGAGGCGAGCTCGGGCGCGGCGCGACGGAGCAGGCAAGCGCGGCGAACGGAGCAGAGAGCAGCCGGCGGCGAACGGAGCAGAGAGCAGCCGGCGGCGACGATCACAGTCAATCGGGAACACGACAGGGGCGACGGTCCCAGAGAGAATCGATGTGTTTTCTGACCGCGCCCCCGTCGTAATTTCTGGTGGATCGGTCGCCGGGGCCGACGGCGAGCTGAGATCGTGATGGCGGAAGGCGGAGATGGACGACGGAGACGGAGGTCGGGGAAGATCGCTGTTTGAAATTCAAACCGGAAGTCCTATTTCGAAGCGTTATCTGTGTGTCTGGACTTTTTTGCAAAAAATACTTTGTACTGCTGCTCCGACACTTTCCACGGGACGGAGGGAGTAGACATAATTAAGGCTAGTCATAGTGGGGGAGTAACGTAGAATAGTAACATGCATATGTTACTCATCTATGTTACTTCCTTCATAGTGGGTAGTAACATATGTATGTTATCATGTAAAGTCTCATTTACTACATGTAGACTTATCTTGACTTGAGAAGTGTGATGTTATGATTATAAAGCTAGTTACTCCACCACCTGACTTTCTTTCTTCAATTATTGTCATGCCATATCATCAAAATGTATTGGAGTGTGTGAAGTTTGTACATATGTTACTCCCACTATGATTAAGTGACACTGTATAATTTATTATCTTTTTTTGGTCCCTAGCAATTAATGTGTGTTAATTAATTTCTAATAAGAATTTAGTTTCTAAGGGAAGACATATGGGTTTGCACAACACATAAATTAGTCTACTCTTATTTTCTAAGGGATTATACCTTAACTATGGGAAGACAACCTTCTTTTTTTTATTTCTTTCTCCTCCAACTAACTAAAAAAAATATGACGTGGTAACTCTAAGAAAAGGCTAACGTCACCCCATTATACATGTCCTAAAGCACGAGTGTCTACCTAAATAGCGCATTGTTTATCATTTTTTATTTAAACGGATAATTCTTGAGATTATTGAAAGATCAATATCTTGGATCACCTTCGTGTTACTTTTTGTTGCAATTGTTCTTTTTTGTTTTTTTTCTTAGTCAAATCTCTCCTTTATGTTTGTTTGAATTACTCCCTCTGTAACAAATTGTAAGTCACACTTAAATTTCGCTGGTCAACAACTTACAACTTTAACTCTGATTTGAACTTATAATATGTTCATAGAACATGTTTAATTATATCTGAAATGAAAGAGATTTGCAAGACGAATACATTGGTACTCCCTCCATATTTAAATATGCCACTACGCATTCTGAGGCAATTTTTTATTAATAATTTGACCAACAAAATATAAGTTACACGACAACAAGAAAACATATTTCAAGTATGGCTTCAATGGTACACTTTTGGTGACATATAACTCATATTTTGTTGTTCACATTATTAGTCAATATTCTACCTCAAATTAAACGTGTGATGTCTTTATAGGTAAAATTTTCTACGAGACACCATTTTTCTAGCGTTTTCGAAATACACCGTCCGATTGTGATTTTGCTCTGAAGACAATGTGCCAAAACTTTCGTTTTTGGCCTCGCGGTGTGTTCTAGCAAACATGTCACAGAAATGTAATTGTACCTAGCAAAAGCACGATCAGACGGTGTATTATAGAAACGCCAGAAAACAATGATGTTTCATAGAAAATTTTACCTATATATAAATATAAAGGGTTTATCATTTAGACATTCTTGATCCATATAATTTAGTGTATATATATATATATATATCAGTGATCAATGTTGTGCATGAAAGACCATGCGAAAAATTTGTGACTTATATTTTAGGATTGAGGGAGTAGTAGATACTATAAACATAGGGTTAGAAAAACTATAGGACTCGAGTGCCATTTTTCCTTAATCCTTAGGGTTTATATATGTGATGTTAGATACAACATAGGACAACCATAGGAATTCTAAAAATAGGGGATCAGTGTTGTACCATACAATACATGAAAAAGGTCTTGTGTGTCATGGGGGGGGGGGGGCTTAGAAAGCCCGATGTGTACTAGCGACGGGATGGTATATTTTACCTCGACATGTATAAAGAAGTACTACCTTTGTTTCTGAAAAGAAAAAAAAAGCTTTATATTTTTCTGAAGTCAGACAATGTAAAGTTTAACAAATCTTTTTAATGCTTAACTATGCTAAACCGGGCTCAAAGTTTTTCTTGGATGTTTGTCCGGGTTGAATTTTCCTAGACAGGTCTTTACAGAAACTACGGGAAGCTCTTCGAGTTAGCATGTGTGTGAATACTGAGTACAGTCAGTCAGCCGTTTCCCCCCTCGCGTCGCCTCCTCCAGGCGACCGGGGGGCGAAAACCCTAACTGCCGCCGCTGCCGCTCCTTCCCCCTCCGTCTCCCCTCCTCGTCGCTCCCTGAGGCGCCACCGGGCCTGGCTCGCGACGCCGGTGATGGGGTCGGCGGGGATCTGGGCCTCTGGCTCCCCGCGCGGCGTATAGATGGAGGAGCTCCGCGCCGGGTTCGCCATGGCTGGGGCGGCCGCTCGGTTCTTCCTCCGGCGTTGATGGCGGACCTGGTTCCGCTATGGGCTCGGGAGGACTCGGCCGGCGACCCCCTCGGTGGGGGCTCGGGATCTCAGGGCGGCGGCCCTGATCTGGTGGTGCGGGCTGGCTTCTGCGGTCGTGTGGGCGGCGCGGAGCCGGCGGGTGCTGGCCTTGGTTCGGGGCCCCCTCGGTGGTCGCCGACGCCAGATCTGAAGGTACTAGCCCCTCCTCTCCTCATGGCGTCCAAGCTCCCTGGCCCTGTTCGGTTGAGCTGCTGGCGGCGGGACTCTACGACCGGGAGAAATCCCTGACCGGTGGTACCGGTCACGACGGCGGCGACGTCCTTTGGCGCCGCCTTCCCTGCTGGGGGCACCGTCGAGGTACTGTCCCCCCCTCCTCCTTGCTCCCTGGGTGAAAACCTAATCCCGGATTGGACCGCGGTGTCGCTTTAGCGTCGCTAACCTTGCTGAAGGCGCGGTCTTGGGGAGTTTGGGTAGGTTGTGGGCGCAGGTTGTGTGTGCGAGTGGTGTGGCGGTGCTCTTCTCCAGCATACCCAACTGCTTCGTCTCCGACGCGTTCGAGCTCCGGCTTGCTGTTGTGCTTCTCAGTGTGTGTGGTATGGTGTCGGTGTGCTTGGATCTCCTTCCTCGGACGTCGCTGTTGGTGTGCAGTCAAGCTCAGGGGAGCGCCTCCATCGGCCGACGGTACGGCGCCCTTCGAGCCAGGGCGAGGAGGCAGGGAGCCTTCTTCGGCGATGGTATGGCTGAGGCTGATGCTCGATTCCGTGGGGTTTTCCATGTCAGACCACACTTGTTGTCTCCCTCTCGAGCTCCACCGGCGCCGGGCTGCTGATCGGTGAAGAGGGCCTTGGTGTTGCAAGCTGTGTTTCATCTCTGTTGTTTTTGCTTGTAGCTTTTTTGGGTTGTAAGCTGTTCTCAGCATCCATGTACTTTGCCGTTGTGGCTTTATTAATTTAAAGCTAGGCTTAGACCTTATGTTTAAAAAAAGAATACTGAGTTCAGGTTGTAGCTCTAGCAAATGCACGAGGGTATGGGCTGTGGTGTGCACTGAGGTCTGAGGGTGGTGTTCGTAATTAATTAACTGCGTATATATGCGCACGAGTTCAGCGAGATGCTACAACTTGCAATTCGAAGTCCAGGCTTATAAAAATAGTCACAAGCAAGTTCCGTTTCCCACGTCTCTACGATCTTCATCCCTCCTAGCATCTGCCGATCCATTTCGGTAGGCGACCAACATGATAATCTCACAAGTTTTTAAACGCATATAAACAGAGCCAACGAGGAGTAACATGCGCTAGACTGAAACTCCGGCCGGGGTTGACTAATCTAAACCGCGCGCTATCCACACGTCGAAATCGAACAAAGCTGCAAGAACGGCCGATGATTACCCCTACTCGATCGTACGGTTGGCTGGGTTTGACACTTTGACTTGAGCGCCACATGCCCACATGTTGACAAGCCACGCTACCAATGCGCCAACTTCTCCTGTCCGTTTCTTAGCATGCTGACTTGGCACCGTTGTAGGAGCCTATGAGGGCATGTACTACTCCCTCTATCCCGTCGAGGTTGTCTAAATCTCAAACAACCTTTTTTGAACGGAAGGAGTACAATAGTTCAGACGCCTGGTGTTTGTAGCGTTTCCCCAATGAATCTGACGTGCAATGGCATACCGAAGTGGACGTGAGGGTGTCGTCCGTGCTAACTGTCAGCACACGCGGTCTAGAAACCGTCCATGGCCATGATCAGATGCCGCAACACGATGGCATATGGTGCTTGACACATGTTTGTGCCTGCCACGTATCATTCACATCTCCAACAGCGAGCCAATCCAAACGGACTAAGGCAATATGTTTTGATTCACACAAATCAATACTGTTTTTGCAACCTAGTGAGGTGAGCAAACGGACAAGATCTCATATAGTGAAGTATCTTTGCACATATTTGAGCCATACTAGGCTAGAAATGCGCTCACGTGGACAGAAGATAGACATGATCTCCACCCTGGGCCCATGAGGCAGCAACCTTACGCCCGATCATCTTCTACATAGCCATTAAGGCCGCAGCCGCTCGCTGCTGCCCCACCATTAATGCAGCATGCAGGCTGATCCTTTTTAATACCGAGGACGATGCCGCCGCGTTCACATCCCCACTCTAGTAGTCCCCACTTCAACTTCGAGCAGCAGACCCCGAAAACCCTATCTTCCCTATCGCTGGCATGGCAAAGAAGGGCTCTTGGCCGTGGAAGAAGGGCGGCCGCAACAACCATGATGCCAGGTCCTCCTACAATTGAGGGTCGCCACCGCCTCCGTGCCAACGGGTGTATGTCCGCGTGGACGTGCCCGCGTGTACAAGGAGCAGAAGTAGATGGTGCCATGGTCGGACGATGCACTGGCCACCGTCTCCTACACCACTATGGCCGTGGTCGCCTACATCATCACCATCAATGACGACAAGTATGTTTAGGCCACTAAACCTAACTATCTTAGTTGGTGTTATACATTTTTGTTTTTTGACCCTATGTAAATGATGTCTATATTATGCAATACGAAATGAAAAAATGCATCCCGCGGTAGGTTCATCCCCGCAGCAAACGGACAGGAGAGGACACAACACCATTTTCTATCTGCAGCTGAGCAAAACAGATCAAAGCAAATACAGTAACATTTGTTGTCTGAAATAAATTGGCGCCCAGATCGGAACTGTTTCTTGCAAGTTCCCACGTACGGAGCAGGTATCAGTGGTGGCGTAATTCTGTAGAGAATACCGTCACATTCCACATCGGTGTACAGCCTACAGGTAACGAGGTACGCGACGTACGTAGATGGTCCTCCCGGTCCCGCGCGCTGAAATTGCGGTTGGTCGACCTGAATTCGAACAGAGCCTGGATCTCTCTCCATCCAGCGGTCTCGCCTTCCGCCGTCGCTGTCGCGACCATTATGCTCCGGCCGGAAACTTGGGCGAGGAATGATCGATCGACGCATGGATGGATGGCAAATGCACACTAGCTAGCTCGCTCGATCGCTCCATCGTCTCCGGCGCAACCACCTCCAACGCTGACATGCTGTTCCCTCCTATTAATTCCCCGCACTTTCCGTATGTAGCTGAGCCTGAAACAGCTGAAACGGAAGAAGCTTCACGTGGTTCCCCTCCCTCTCCCTCACGCGACGCTGGTATCTTCCAACCACCAGAGCACCGCAATAGAAAACGCCCCGCTAACCGCCGCGCGCCCGGGGCACGGCCCGATCGGCGATCGCCTACCCATCCATACATACACGAAGTGATTGAGACCTGGTTAGAAGTAGGAGCGAGCGAGAGCCACTAATTCTACGAATCCCAACAAGACGGACAGAGGAAGAAGACGACCGAGCAGGAAGAGGAGCAGGAGGATAGTACAATATTGAGCTTCGTCGCGCGCGGAAAGAGCTTTTTGGTACTAGGTGTTTGTACTTTGTTCGGTAGCTTCCTCTACCGGCCGCTGGCTGACTTGTTCGAGGGATCTTTTGTTTCTTTTCCGGTTTGGTAGCTTCCTCCTCCACCGGCTGATTGTTCCGTCCCAACTGATTCATCTAGGACTCTAGGTATATAGCTATCTGGGATCGTGCTAGTGGATATATAGCTAGGCGCGTGTTTCCTTTTCTCGGGTTTTGTCGTGGTTGGATGAGTGCTGCGTTGGTGCGGGAGGGATCAGGAGCATGGCGCCGGTGAGCAGGTTAGGCTGGTCGTTTCTTGCCCACGAGATCAAGAGCAGCGATGGTTTTCTCGGCGCCTCGACGTCCCACGCTTCGGGGCCGGCCGTGGCGCCGCCCGCGCCTGTCGCAAAGCCGGAGCCGGGGCCGGGGCCGTCGGCGGCGGCGGCGAGGATCACGCCGGCGGTGCTGTTCATCACGGTGGTGCTGGCCGTGGTGCTGCTCGCGTCCGGGCTGCTCCACGTCCTGCGCCGCCTCTTCATCAAGACCCACCGCGCCAATGCCAGGGCGGAGGCCGTGGAGCGGCAGCTGCAGCAGCTCTTCCACCTGCACGAGGCCGGCGCCGGCCCCGGGCTCGACCAGGCCGCCATCGACGCGTTGCCAGCCTTCGCCTACTCTGAGCTGTCCGCCACAACCGGCGCCAAGCGGCAGTTCGACTGCGCCGTCTGCCTCACCGAGTTCGCCGCCGACGACCGCCTCCGCCTGCTCCCGCCCTGCGGCCACGCCTTCCACGTCGGCTGCATCGACACTTGGCTCGCATCCAGCTCCACCTGCCCGCTCTGCCGCACCGTGCTCTCGGCCCGCGCGCTCGCCGCCGCGCTCGACGCCTCTGATGCTGAGCCGGACATCGAGGTGCAGAAGCTGGAGGACGCGCCGAAGGAACCCATCACGCTCCCCGTCAGGCTCGGCCGGTTCAAGAACGTGCAGGGCAGCGCCACCGCCGACGGCGAGACGGGCACCAGCAGCCGCCTCGACGGGAGGAGGTGCTTCTCCATGGCCTCCTCCTACCAGTACGTGCTGGCCGACGACAGCCTCGTGGTGTCCGTGCGCTGGCGGCCCGGCGATGGTAGCGCGGCCATGCGTCCGGGCGCGGCTGCGGCGAGCGGCGACGAGCAGGGCAAGAAGGTCTGCGCCGTCAGCCGCGGCGACAGCTTCTCGGTGTCCAAGATCTGGCAGTGGCGCCGCAGCGGCGGCAGGCAGCTTCCCGGCCTCCGCGCCGGCTCCGCGTCCCCGACGGACGACGCCCCGCCGTGGGCGTCGCCGCCGAGGACGAGGCAAGAAACCGACTCCTGATCATGACAGAATCTACATTGCACAGCAGTAATCTACACACACACATACAGACAGACATGTATGTCTTCCTGTGCCTTTTGTGGATCATCGAGCTTGTAATGAGCATTTCTTGATAGGGTTTTGCTGGTGATTAATCGGTGATCTCGTATGCCATTTCCCTGCCTACAACCATGTACAAAGTATCATCAGTACTGACATCAAAATTGCAACCTTGATACATTTTGTACCGCCTGGCTGGAATATTCTTGCTTATATCATCTTCCTGGACATGTCCTGCAAGATCTAGCTAGCATGGGCATTCAGTCTGTTCACTGTGGCCCTGTCCAAATCTGAGGTACCAAACACACCATGATGGCGCTGCGACAGGTGTTCGTTTCCGGTCGTCTTCTCCCCTGCGCTCTTCCTGTGCGCCATTTAACCCACCAGATTCTGAACCGCTTGATACGAAAATGGTGGTGGGCTCTTGGAGAGATTAATTAGGGGGCTTAATGGCCGATGTGCGAGAGGTGTCCCCGCTCTCATCTACCACCATTCTTCCAGCCGCAGCAACAGCAACAGACTTAGCTGACTTTAATTATGCTGTGTCTCGAGGCTGCTAAGTTAGTTGCACATTACTAGTATAGTCGGCAGTGATCGGCCATGGACCACGGAGGATTTGGAGTGTTGGATATGTTTGGATGATCGGTATCCAAGTGGGGCGGCTGCTTCAACAACTTCATTCGGCACTATATGTGCTAGCGTACAACAGTTTTTTTCTTGCTTTCGATCGTGATTCAGATTCCTCCTTACTGTTACTTACGAGGCATTTTGGTTTGACTAGGTTTTCAGATCTGTTTTGTTTAATTAGGTCAAGGAGACAATGACTGTGCAACGAATTTTTTTTTTAGAAATGTCGAGGTAAGTTGTATATTAAGTATTCACTCATTAAGTCGAGTCATGATAAGAACATGTGACCAAACATGCGAGGAAGATGCAATGCGCTTCAAGGAAAGGTCGAAATTTGACGATTAAGCACACGGCGATATTTATATTATGCCTATACGTGCTTGTCTAGAAAATTTGATGACTAAGTTGGTAAAATCGGTGTTTCTAAATATATAATGAAACCATTTAAGCACCTACAAATTAAAGCGACACTTGCATTCGAGAAGACGCACTCTTACTACATGTTCCACCCTAGCTGCCGTCCTCATCCGCCCCGTCTCCACCATCTTCGCCCGGGAAACGATGGGTTTCCACCTTCTGTGAGGACCTTTGAACTACGCTTCTCCCTGATGTTAGGTCCCTAAAGTTCGAGTGTGATCAACCGATAATGACGTTATGATTCAGTGCTGGCGCTATGGAAATATAAATAAGGTTTCCCCGTCTCCTCGTCCACCTCGTGCATGGACAACGAGTAGTCTGGTCGTTGCTTTCTTGCAATGGTGGATCCCGTTCGGCTCTAGGGCATTGGTCCCTACAAGCACTTTCACGAAGACTTCTCAGTTGCCAATAACAAAGTCAAGCCGGCTCTGGTAGGGGAGTGGCCACAACGGTGCTCGGCGGCTCACTCTAATGTTGCTGGTCATTAGGTGATTGAAGGACCTCAGCGTAATTTTTGTTATGTTTGGTGTATTTTGTACTTCTTGTGAACTTTTATAATTTATTTGGATCCTTCTCGCAAAAAAATAGTGCATAATATGTACGTGCATTATGGTTCTTTTGTGTAAATGCATTCTTGCATTTAAAGCACCTATAACAAAATCACGTGTTGTGCTACATGCCCTACGTACAGGGAAAAGAGGACCAACACACACTAACTGCAAGTGGTTACACTATCAAGACCTCTGAATTTTGCATCCACAATCCTGATTGTACTTAGTAACAATGATTATGCGATGATCATAAGTTAGCTAGGCTGACAATCTATTCATTGTTCGATAAACCACGTGAGTGAATCCAGCTACCAGACAAAAAAAAGTTTCCTCGTAAGTTCAAGCGAAGTGGCCTCTCAAGTGATTTCTCATGTCGTTTACATTTAGGAATAGTCAGATCATAGGAGATAAGAAAGTAGGAAAAATCATACAAAAAGTTAGACGGAAGAACAGAACATGCATATAGGGTGATCACTAAAATTATAAAAACACAAGGGCCTCTTCGATTATAAAAAGCATATTTGGAGGATTCTAATACTCACAAATTTTTGCTATGGTAACTATTTGATTTGTGTGATACTATGATCATGAGAAGTTCCTAAAGAATTAGTTGTGCTATGTTTTGGAAGAATTTTTTCATCAACTCCTACTTCTTTCTAGAATTCTTATGATTTTCCTACATTTTATGAAACATCATTCTTAAACAATAAGAATTAACGATAGCATGCCAATCCAATACTACACTTTTCCTAATCCCATTTTATAGAATCTTGTAAATCAAAGAGACCATAAACAAGATATTTTACCAAGAAAAAGCAACAAAGGAACAACTGGACCAAGAGGTAGCATGAGTAGGGATATCCAAGGGCAATGACTTGTCGATAATCTCAAGATTTCTCTCTTAAAATTTAAGAAATGGAGAACAATTTTCTCTTAGCCTTTCGTACTTTAGGAACCAAGTTGCTCATATGCACTAGAATCCTCTACCATGCTATTTAAAACATGGAAAACGGAAAAGAACTCACATAAATAGACTAATGTACATTTAAGTGGAATAAAATATTTTTTTTCATGACTGCCAATTTTCCATTGTTTCATTTAGAAATTTCAGTTTATTCAAAGGCTTTAAAAGGTGTGTCAACTATATTAAATAAACCTAATTGAGTAACAGTAAAACTCACATATCTAGGGAGCCTCACAGCGTTTTGACATCCTCAGCCATTTGATATATCTATCCAACGTTCCAGATCTGTCGGTCGTGGCCGAGCGTGAGCATAGCCTCTTTTTGATGCGCTGCCCCGCGCGACCCAATCTACATGCCGCTAATCCACAAACCAATTTCCAAGTGTCATTGTTAATCGGGCTGTTGGGCCTACTCCCCCCCCCATCCCAAAATCCAG